>NW_006205199.1:0-2385 GCF_000334495.1 Tupaia belangeri chinensis | reverse complement strand
TTAAAATAAATGAATAAATAAATAAAATGAACTAAACAAAACAACAGAAATTTATTTCCTCCCAGTCCTGGAGGTCAGGATCCCGAGTCAGCATCACTGGGCTGAAACCCAGGTCTCCACAGGTCTGCGCTCCCTCTGGGGCTGCAAGGAGAATCCCTTCCTTGCCTCTCCTGGCTCCCGGTAGTGACTGGGGTCACCTGACTCAGGACCCTGACCCTGGCGCTCTGCTCTTCACTGCCGCATCGGCACCCCCTGCTGCGCTCCTGAGGGCACGGGGCATGGCACTGGGGCTGCCCAAATGCCAGACTCCTCACTTCGTCACCCCCGTGAAAACGCTTCTTCCCGGTGACATTTACAGGCTCCAGGGACTCGGACCTGGCGTGTCAGGGGAGCCCTGATCCTGCCTACCACACACCCTTGCACTCGCAGGCCGCGGGGCGTTCCTCTCCCGCCTGCGCCTCCGTCTCCTCCTGTGTAAATACCAGTCTCTGCTGTCTGATAACCCCCCTCCTTTAGCTGGCCTCATACAGACTCGATTTCCCAGACTCGCTTGCAGCTTTGCAAGACCCTGGGCCTGGGTTCAAGCCCACGGGGTATGAGCAAGGGCCTGTGCATGGTTTCTGGGTGGCGTCCTCCTTCTTTTCTTTCCTTTGTGCCAGCTGAAAGTTGGATGTGGCAGTTGGAGAACCGGGACCGCCATCTTGGACCATGAGGTGAATTCAGGGAAGGAGGCCGCCTCGGGGGTCCCTGCGGAGGCTAAGAGGCTGCCATGGCGCACCGAGACAGGGCTCCAAATGTACTTCTTTTTCTTTTTAAAAAGTTTACTTATGGCTGGATCCTGCATGACTGACTTCATGGTTCAAGTCCCAGACCCGGTGGCTTAAAAGTCATACTGGGCGCATGTGTATGTGTGTGTGTGTGTGTGTGTGTGTGTGTGCGCACAAAATCCTGAGAGGAGAATGAGAGAACGTCCCATCCCCAGCGGATGATTTCTCCCTTTCTCTCCCCCTCTCCTCCAGGTGCATGCACACGCCCTATAGCAAACCAAAAAGGAAGAAAAAGAAGCTTACGTATTTCTTCATTGAGCCCGAGAGACAGAGAATAAGTGAGAAGGAGAGCACCCAGTCTCGATCGAGCCCCAGTGTACTCAGGGAGGTCACCAAAAGGGAATACGGAATCCTCCCGTGTGGGTCAGCTCTCAGAGCATCGTGTTTTACCACTATACCGCCCTCCAGCCCTTAATTTTATTTAAAAGCAAATGTCATAACCCTAATCACAATCTCCCAATACATTCCTATCCCAGGCGGGCTGCCCGGGTCGGCCGAGTCTGTGCGCGTCCTGCGGCTGCTGTCCCACACCGACGTGAACTTGGGGGCTTTAAACAACAGACACCAGGGCCGGCGGGTGGTGTGGAGGTTGAGCTGCTGGACTCACACGTGGCTGACCGAGGTTTGAGTCCTGAACCTGGGGCTTGCTCTCTTACTTTCTCTCTCTTTTTCTCACGAGTACATGTGCCCTATAGCAAATTAAAATAAATGAATAAATAAATAAAATGAACTAAACAAAACAACAGAAATTTATTTCCTCCCAGTCCTGGAGGTCAGGATCCCGAGTCAGCATCACTGGGCTGAAACCCAGGTCTCCACAGGTCTGCGCTCCCTCTGGGGCTGCAAGGAGAATCCCTTCCTTGCCTCTCCTGGCTCCCGGTAGTGACTGGGGTCACCTGACTCAGGACCCTGACCCTGGCGCTCTGCTCTTCACTGCCGCATCGGCACCCCCTGCTGCGCTCCTGAGGGCACGGGGCATGGCACTGGGGCTGCCCAAATGCCAGACTCCTCACTTCGTCACCCCCGTGAAAACGCTTCTTCCCGGTGACATTTACAGGCTCCAGGGACTCGGACCTGGCGTGTCAGGGGAGCCCTGATCCTGCCTACCACACACCCTTGCACTCGCAGGCCGCGGGGCGTTCCTCTCCCGCCTGCGCCTCCGTCTCCTCCTGTGTAAATACCAGTCTCTGCTGTCTGATAACCCCCCTCCTTTAGCTGGCCTCATACAGACTCGATTTCCCAGACTCGCTTGCAGCTTTGCAAGACCCTGGGCCTGGGTTCAAGCCCACGGGGTATGAGCAAGGGCCTGTGCATGGTTTCTGGGTGGCGTCCTCCTTCTTTTCTTTCCTTTGTGCCAGCTGAAAGTTGGATGTGGCAGTTGGAGAACCGGGACCGCCATCTTGGACCATGAGGTGAATTCAGGGAAGGAGGCCGCCTCGGGGGTCCCTGCGGAGGCTAAGAGGCTGCCATGGCGCACCGAGACAGGGCTCCAAATGTACTTCTTTTTCTTTTTAAAAAGTTTACTTATGGCTGGATCCTGCATGACTGACTTCATGGT
>NW_006205198.1:0-1066 GCF_000334495.1 Tupaia belangeri chinensis | reverse complement strand
TAAATTATAGATATAGGTAGATAGATAATCTAGATATGAACTTTTCATCTAAAATACATAGTTTGAGTAGGTGTCCATTACTAATCCTAAATATATTCTTGCCTTTTCTCCACAAAGGATTTAAAACTTGGAGTGAATCAGAGGTAGCCTAGTAGGTAATTTGTCTATTGATTTTTTTTTTGTTAATTATTAGATTCTAAGTAATCATAAATTTCCCTTTAATTTATACATATTGTTAATAAGCTACAAATTCAATGGATGAGGAATATGAAAATGAAAACATTTTTGACCATCACCTCAAAACTTTTTCTACAATATGACATTATCTCTGTAGAAGATATATTACAAAAGTTTTTATCCAAAAGCATTTTTACTGCTTTACACCTATTTTTTTAAAGTTTAATGTTTTATTTTTCATCAGAATCAACCCTCAATCTTTTCCACACTTTCCTCATGACTTGTTTCATGTCCTTATTCCTGAAAGTATAAATCAAAGGATTAAGCAAAGGACTTAGGATGGTGTAAAATATTGCTACCATTTTGTCAGAGGAGAGAGTAGTTGGAAGTCGTGCGTATTCAAACACGCATGGGACAAAAAACAAAAGCACAACAGCAATGTGAGATCCACAGGTGGAGAGAGCTTTCCACTTCTCTGCAGAACTATGGGTTCTTAATGAGAACAAAATGACACCATAAGAGATAAGCAACAAGGAGAAGATTAAAATGCAGAAGAACCCACTGTTAGCAACCACCAAAATACCAAGAATATGTGTGTCCATGCAGGCAAGCTTCAGTAATGGGTATAAGTCACACATAAAATGATCAATGACATTGGGGCCACAAAAGGGCAACTGGAAAGTAAAGAGAATTTGTATCATGGCATGCAAGAAGCCCCCTGTCCAGGCTACTCCCACCAGAATTCCACAGAGCCTCCAGTTCATGATAGAAGAGTAGTGCAGGGGCTTGCAAATGGCCACATAACGGTCATAGGCCATGGCTGTGAGAAGAATCATCTCCACTCCACCAAAGAAGTGCTCAGCAAAGATTTGGAACATGCAACCTTGAA
>NW_006205197.1:0-1796 GCF_000334495.1 Tupaia belangeri chinensis | reverse complement strand
TTTTGGTCAATTAATTATTGGACACTTGAAGTGTAAGTAGACTTGGAACATGAAATACACCTATCCTATTATTCTGCTGTCTTATCTTAAAAATACACTAGAATAGTTTTCCAACTATAATAACCATTAAACACTCAAAAATCAACTTAGTGGGTGAGGATAAACATAGTTTAATGACTGCAAGAGAATTACCATAGTAATTATCTGTTTCTTAATAACCTACAACACATTATTTTTCATGCTTTAGATTGCATTACTAAAAAGAGTCGGTGGTCCTATAACAGGAATAACTATATCAGAATAACAAAAGTGCTAAATTACTTATTAATGTCATTTACTAAGTGACCTGCGTATGAATTTCCTCATTATCCCTGAAATGTCAAACCAGGATTTAATTAAGAACCGGGATCCTGTCTCTCATTCACCTGGATAGAGACTGTTCCTCTCCTTTCAGGTTCCTCTCCTGTCTCTCACTCACCTGGATAGACTGTTCCTCTCCTGTTTTCTAATAAACTTTGTTTACTATACTCTCCTTTTGTCTACATTTCTAATTCTTTGTGACCATCAGATAAGAACCTGCCCAGGTGTTGTATCTGAACACCTAGCACTTCATAGCATGGATGCTACTCTGTATCTCATTAAGTTTATCAGTTTTGTGGAGTCTTTGCAGACATGTTTCTATGGCAACTGTGTTTGTGCGGTGGTTACAGGACTCTCTGTGAAAACTCAGGAACCTTAACATTGGTGCCTAATTGTGGGTCGCAGCGCCTTGTGGGAAATGTAGTCTCTGCTCTGATGACATCATCAGCACAGGCCGAGGAGGGCGGCTTTTTCAGATTCTCTCTCCGCCAGTGGTGCTCAGTGCCTTCTGTGTGGTCGCTGGGGAGAACTTGTCGCTGTGCTGACCGTGCTCTGCCAGACACGGTGTCCATGACGGTGAGTCTGAGTGTGGAGGAGGAGGGTTGCGGGCTTTGAGGACCCTAGTAGGGGAGAGGTGCCCCTCTTCCATAGGGCGGGCGCCACCACACCCGAAGGTGCCCCTCTTCCTTGGTGGGAGCAGAAACATGGGGGGCGGGGATGCCGGGTGGAGGAGGAGGGGCGACTGAGGGAAGGTGCAGCCCCTGATCTGGGCTGGATGGGGAGAGTGACAGGAGTGTTGGGATGTGCAGGTCCAGGGTGAGGAAAGAGGTGACCTGGGCTTTGCTTTCAGTAGCTGCTTTGTCAGAGCGTGGGTGTGTGCATTCAGGTGTGCAACGGTGACTCCAGAAGCTCCGGAATGGAGTGATCCAGTCCAAGCTGGGCATGGGGTCGATTTGTTATATTTTGATTAGTGAGAAAGGAGAGGACATCCAGTCATAGCCAAGTTATAGGAGTCTGTATTACCAGCGACTGCGGGATCTCTCATGTCTCTCAAAGACCACAGAGCCCCTAATGTAGGGAGAAGGGTGCTGGTTAAAACAAAAAGCACTTTTGCGTTGATGTGGTGGGAAAGGTAACCATTGAGGAGGGGCGGGGAAGAAAGGGAGAGGGGATTACAATGGAAAGCAGTCACAGAAGCCAGGTCAGGTAGGTTAATAATTACTAAAGGCACTTTCCAGTCTCTTGCCTAAACACAATGGGATCTTAATAGGTTTCATGGCTTGGGGCAAAGGAGCTTATCACTAAGGAAGTTCTCAAGGTAGGAAGTTTCAGGTTATTTAGTAAAGACAGCTTTTTTTTTAATCACTCTTGTTTACACAAAAAGTTCTAAGAAAGTTTCCAATAAAGAGTTCACAATGGAGGTTCTCCTGCTTCAG
>NW_006205196.1:753-1149 GCF_000334495.1 Tupaia belangeri chinensis | reverse complement strand
GGATTAAATTCTTCAATCAAGAACACAGATGGGCAGAATGGATTAAAAACAAAAACAAAAACAAAAAACAGAAACCCTCTATCTGTAGCCTAGAAGAAATGCATCTCATGGATAAAGTGATACATAAACTAAAAGTGAAGGGCTGGAGAAATGTATTCCATGCAAATGGGAGCCAAAAAAGAGCTGGAGTTGTGATACTAATTTCTGACAAAATAGGCTTTAAAACAAAAACTATTTGAAGAGAAAATGAAGGGCACTATATTGTAGTAAAAGGGTTACTCCATCAAGAAGATATAATGAACATAAATATCTACACATCTATCTAACATAGGAGCACCCAAATACATGAAGAAAGATTTTTAGATCTAAAAGGAGAGATAGACTACAACACACTAA
>NW_006205196.1:0-311 GCF_000334495.1 Tupaia belangeri chinensis | reverse complement strand
GACACTGCAAAAGCAGTCATAAGAGGGAAATTCATAACATTTAGTGTACATAAGATGAAGATAGAAAGAAGTCAAATGGATCACCTAACATTGTGCCTCAGATAACTGGAAAAGCAACAGCAAAAATATCCAAAAAAATTCCAGTAGAAAAGAAATAATAAAGATCCAAGATAAATAAATAAAATAGAAAATAAAAGAACTATACAGAAAATAAATAAAAGTGAAAACTGGTTCTTTGAAAAAAATAAACAAAGTTCCGGACACCAGGCGAACTAAGGCAGCAGGCCTGACCCTTCCGAATCTCCATGCAT
>NW_006205195.1:10110-14537 GCF_000334495.1 Tupaia belangeri chinensis | reverse complement strand
AGTCCTATTTAACTAGACAATTTGTTCATATGAAAAAAGTGCACAAGACATAAGCAAGTAACTCATGGCAAAAATAGGAAAAGACTCAGTTACTAAAATATATCAAAGATATTAAAAAGTATACTAAATGACAATAATTACAAAAATGTGATGCCAAAAATAGAATAATTACATCAGTAAACTGAACACAAACTACTAAAATACGTCAAAATAGGTACTAGATTTTGAAATAAGGTTAAGGTAATATGTAAACTACTGGAAGAAAATTAATTAAGAGTTAGGTGAGGGACCAGCAGATGGTGTAATGGTTATGTCACTGGACTATCAGGTAGTCAACCACTGAGTCTCAGAACCGGCAGCTTAAAACTCACTTAGCATGTGTGTGTACTTGCCCAAAATCCTGAGAGGAGAATGAAAGAGAAGAGGTTAAGGTGTGGCCATAACCCCTAGTGGGTGAGATTTCTTGATTTCTATCTCTCTGTTTCTCTTCATCTCTCTGGTGAGCACACAAACACTATAGCAAAGAAAAAAAAAAGAAAGAAAAAAATAAAAACACTCTCTTACAAAAAACAAAAAGGAAAAGAAAGTTAGCTAAGCAGTATATAGATATATGGGAAAATATTCTTTACTTGATAAAAAATACCTGCACATTGAAATAGAGAATATTTGTAAAATATTTGAGGAGGAGTCACCGTGTGGTGTGGTGGTAATGACTCTGTATACTACATACTGACTGGACCCAGTGCAAGTCCTGGAGAACAAGGGATAGTGAGTTGGTCATCACCCTTGGGGGTAATTTCTCACTTTCCCTATCTCTCTGTTTCTCTCAAGCAAGCACACATACCCTTTAACAAAAACAGCTTCTTACATTTGAAGAACCTGATAAAGTTGATTTTAAATTTTCAATGGAGAAGATTTTTACTAATAATTATGTAGGTAGATTTGGAAGTAGGAAAGTTTCTAAAAGATGAAGCAGATGGGAAAGTTAAGGATTGAGGAGAAATGAGAAGAAAAAGAAGATAGTAAAACTGGTATATATATATTTTTAAAAAAAAAATTGTGGTGACAAAGACCTGTGATTTGTGTTTTGCAAACCTCTTCTGAACCTGTCAATATTTGTGGGAAGACATGCATAATCAATAAAGTTCAGGCTAATGTTCTAGATGAGCTAAATTTTCTATAATCCACTGTGACTGAGAATTTTTCACAGGCAACTTTTGACTCTCAAAATTTTGAAATAGAATTGATCAGACTTCTAGGATTATGGGGCAGGATGTTGATAAAGTGCATATATATGTCAGCTGCTTTCTGGCATGGGTGTCCAGCAAGTATTCAGAGTTCTGGAGGCAAAGAAAGATTCTAGTCAGTAAAGTGTTGGGAGTCTGAGTTTCCTTGCATGTTTTATATGTTGAAAAAGGGGGTAAGTGTGGCAGGTAGTTAGTTAGTTAGTTAGGAGCAGGAAGCCCTAAGAGAAAAGCAAAAGGGCATTTTGCTCAATACTGTAATTCCCACTAGGTCAATGCCCTAATTCCCACTAGGGTGATAAACTAATTAGGCAGTCTAATTAAAACAACCTGGCTCACATTGGGCATGCACAATTAGGTAATCAAATTCCTCATTGTTTACCTGTGAGAAAAGTATGCAAGTGCAGGAGAAAATGCTCAGATTCAAATTCAGATGAAGGACATAAGTAGTACAACAGACCTCCCACCAATGAATATTCATGACCTCTAGTAATAAAAAATAATGATTAACTAGTAGCAAGCGAGTTTGCCACCTGGTAATCTGCCTGCCTGAATTAGGTAATCAAATTCCTCATTGTTTACCTGTGAGAAAAGTATGCAAGTGCAGGAGAAAATGCTCAGATTCAAATTCAGATGAAGGACATAAGTAGTACAACAGACCTCCCACCAATGAATATTCATGACCTCTAGTAATAAAAAATAATGATTAACTAGTAGCAAGCGAGTTTGCCACCTGGTAATCTGCCTGCCTGAAAGTCTTTTGGGTGTACTTTCCTTTCTTTCCTCTTGAATCTCCTTTTCTACCTATTTCATTTGTGGTTGCAGTTTCATTTTTGTGCCTAGGGACAGACCTCTAATTTTAGTGATCTGGACCCAAAGAACCAGGACTTCACAATGTACCTGGACACTTTTCTGGACCTTTTTCCATCCATTAACATAAGCAAGTAGATATTATGTATGTATTTATTTTTACCAGGGTAAAAATCTCCATTGGAATAAAAATGTATATTTGTAGAGTGTAGGGACAGGTTCAGAGAGAGGCCCTAAGGGTATGGGGACATGCTCTGAGCAAACACCACCTGTCCCTTTGGGCTTTGGCAGAACATTGCAACTTATCTTTTTCTTAACTCTTGCTACAGGCAGAGCAAAGGGTGGAAATTGCTAGGGGTGTTCCAACAGACACATCTGATGAAATTCAGGAAATATCTTGACCCCAATTAGCAAAGTCTAATCCCTGCTCTGCCTCTGTGAGATTCTCTAGCCTTTTCTGGGGCAGGCGTGATGGTGCTTTCCCTATGGTGAGATTCTTTAGCCTTACATTATTTCCCTCCACACTTGCAGTTAGGCTTCTCTCCATTAGAAAAGAAGTTTAATGGGACTTCTTCATGATGTGATTATCATCAGGGGATATACCCAGATACACTTGGTCCAGTATGTCTAAGCTCTTATAGATTTGTTTACCTGTTTCTTATTGTCTGTAACCCGGCAATGAATCTATGGAATGTAGAAAAATACACATATGTAGTGTTGCCTTGCACTATAAATAAATACACCCAGTTTTTCTGGGTGGCACAAGTTGCTTGGACTACCTAGGCTCAGGCTGCCTGTGTCCACTGCTACTCTGTCTCTTTGTCTCTTTCTTTCTGTTTCCCCTCAGATGGAGCCAATCCTGGGGTGGACGCCAACAGATAGGTTCTGAAAATCCTGAATATAGACACCCTGATTTCTGGACAACCTGGCTTCTGGATGATCTCCACATGCCATCTCATACTCTTCTCAGTTGTATCTGGAGGTAAGTATATGACTGGGCAGCTTCTCTTCCCCCAGTGGCTTGGCTCTGTCTTTCTGTATTCTATCACTACTTTTATTTTCTCCTCTAGAATTTCAGCTTTTAAATAGATTGCTACGTAGTAAGGAGGCATGTTCCCTTTGTGTAGAGCACTTGGGATTAGACACAGACCTAGAATTCTGTGAGCCACACTGGGCTATAGAAATTTTATGTCATTGTTTGATACACAATATTACTTTCTCCTCCCATGAAATATGCCATTCTGGCCTGTACTGTGAAGATTTTGCCAAAGAATTGCCTTGTATCCTTGTCGTAGTTTTACATCAGCTGCCATTTCACTGCCAGAACCTTAGAAATCAAAGCAGACAAGCGCCACCTTATTGCACTTGTTTTGTGTCAGGCTTACAGAGCTGTGCTTGTTGGAGATCTTGTGAATTTCTTCTACTCCTGAGCACTTTTGAAGTCCGTTCTCTTTATGAGATAGTCCTACAGCAGCTGTGTTGGTGCTTGATCCCAAAAGCAACAGATGAAATCTGTGTTTTTCAGAGCTGGAAGTGAGCAAGGTAGTTGTTTTTTAGACAGTCTACACATTTATTTCTTGCCCGGGTAAGGGCTATAGATGCACTGTTCATCTCTTCAGAGATCCCAGGAAATTAATGTGGATAACAGACTGTCTCCTGCTCAGGCAGCACTTCTCAGGCAGCCTACACACTGATTTCTCACCCAGGTAAGGGCTACAGATGCACCATTCATCTCTTCAGAGATCCTGGGAAATTGGTGTGGGTAACAGACTATCTCTCACTCATGAAACATCCCTGAAGAAGCCTACCTACTGATTCTTACCCAGAGAAGGGCTATGACACTGATTCATCTCTACAGAGAGCCCAGGAATCAGCATGGGTAACAGGCTATCTCCCATTCACACCACTCACAAGCAAGAACTATTGTATTTATTAAATCAGGCTGATCACTTGGTACCATCCAAAACTATTTCTCAGATGTTAATAAAAATTGGTACCTATTGCCCTAGGTACTCTACAGCCAGATTGTTGAAATTAATTTTGGGGGAAAAAATTGGAATCTGCTTACACGAAGAGCTGCATGCTCCTATAGAAATATTATATGCCTGGCATCTATGCAGAAATGCCATACTTAAGTTTAGTAAACCCGATGGCCTTGAATCCCCTCCAAAAGAGGTATTGGCAGTGAATGCAGAGACCAGATATAATCCAACTGCCCCACTGGCTGCTCCTGCTTCCTCTCTCCTCTGTTCAAGGCCCCTTCTAAAAAACTGCCTAGGAAAAAATTGCCTGGGGGATGTTTGCAGGAATGTCTAAACAGAAGGGGACAGACACTTCTGTGCTTTCTGTCTGTTCTGTTATGTGAAAAAGGGG
>NW_006205195.1:7830-9807 GCF_000334495.1 Tupaia belangeri chinensis | reverse complement strand
ACTTGCCACCAGAAGTCTTTGGGCAAATAGCAATCATTGCCACTCGTGCATAGAAGAAAGTACCTGATTCTTCTGAGGGAAGCCTTTCTTTTGTTAAGGTGCATCAAGGGCCACAAAAAACCTATGACTTATTTATAGAGAGGTTGCAAGGTCTTCATACAAGCAAGTAGAGAACACAGATGCCGCTGAGGTACTGTTGAAACAACTAGCCTTTGAAGATGCTAATGTTTATCCTCAGGAGGTATTGAAAGTTATTTATGGAAAGCCCACCACCTCTTTAGCAGACCTGATGGAGGCATATCAGATGGTGGGTACTGAGAGCCACAGACAGGGATTTTTGGCTGTGGTATTGATACCTCCAGATAGAAAATGCTATCTATGTGGAAAAGAGGGACATGTCATCGTAGGGAAAAAGAAAGGAAGCCTTCCTCAAAATGTAAACACTGTAATAAAGGCTTTAATTGGACTAACCAGTGCCATTCTTCTACTGATGTGTTGGGAAGCTCGATACTGAGCACACCTCCAGTCCAAGACCCAAAGAGGCATTGCTCTTGTCCCAGTCCAACCCATTAACTGAAAAGAGCTCTAACCCTACAACTAGGCTAGAAATTTATGACTTTGTTCATGTTATAGCTGGGAGTGCTGGCATTGATTTAACTACTCAAGATGATGTTTATTTAAGTTTGCCAGGAGAAGTTTCTCTAGTAAATAGTCAGCTATCAGGACCTTTGAAAAATGGGCACATAGGGTTAGTTCTCCTTAGGTCCCATATTCTTTTTTTTTTTTTTTTTTTAGAGATTTTCACTGTAGGGCACGTGTGCTCACCAGACAGACAGAGAGAGACATAGAGACAGAAAGCGAGAAATCACCCCCCGGGGGGATGCTCACACAGCAATCCCTTCTCCTCCATTCTCCTCTCAGAATCATGGGCACGCATGCACATGTGCCCGGTGTGAGTTTTAAGCCACTGCATCTGGGACGTGAACGGTGGTCGACTATGTGGGAGTCCAGTGACATAGCCATTACGCAAACTGCTGGTTCCCAGGTCCCATATTCTTAAAAGAAGATTGTTTGTTATGCCCAGAATCATTGATTCAGATTTTACTGGTGTAATAAAAATACAAGTATGGTCTTTTCTCTTGCAAGAAATAAAAAATAAAAAAAGGAGAATCTACTGCACAATTAATATTGCTATTGGATGTGTCTATGACCCCTAGAAATATTTTATGAGAAAGTCAGGGTTTTGCATCTACTATCTTAAATGTTAATATTCTAATCCAGCAAGAAAAACCTTCCTTGACACTTCTGGTAAATAATCAAAAGGTTGTTGATCTATTAGACCAAGAAACAACTTCTCTTTATACTATACGTATATTTGTAGTTAAAAAGAAGTCAGGAAAATGGAGACTTTTACAGGACCTTCATACTATTAATCAATTGATGGTCCCTATGGGCCCTTTGCAATGTGGCCTTCCTAAACCTAACCTTATTTCTTTGGAATATAACGTGTTTTTAATAGATTTAAAAGACTGGTTTTTTACCATTCCTTCATCCCTGGAAGACAGAGCAAAATTTACATTTACTCTTCTAACATTAAGTAATTCATCTCGTGATCAGAGATACATTTGGTTCATCCTCCCTCAGGGCATGATGAACAGTCCTACCTTGTGTCAATATTTTGTATTGCAGGCTTTGGATCCTTCCTTACCATGCCATGTACCCTAAACATTTAGTATATCATTACTTGGATGATATTTTGGTGGCTGCCTCTGATTTAGACTTTACTCATTTAGAAAAGCTTAAGGAGACTTTACAAAATAATGGTTTACAAGTGGCACCTGAGAAAATACAGGTTAATTACCCTATGCAATATCTGGGTCACAAATTCACCCAAACCTACTCTACCCAATGTTCCTCGTGTGGAGCTGCCTTCTCAGACAATGATAGTCCAGCTATAACAATTTCTACAACACTGAT
>NW_006205195.1:844-6772 GCF_000334495.1 Tupaia belangeri chinensis | reverse complement strand
AATTTCCAGCTGAACATACAGGAGAATGGAAGGACCAAGAAAAGGAAGTGCAGTCTGACCACAGCGAGCCCTAGCACTTGGGATGACATCAAAGCATTAGCCAATGATGCTCAAGAGATGCTGAAGAAACAAGATAAAGAACCAACTCCTGAGAACTTGTTCATTGCTATGTGTGCCAAATTGACTGCTAACACAGTGAACACTTGTCACCAGGATCTCATTTCTGTAAAAACAAACAAAAACAATGTTAATTATATTATTGACTTCATTCAATTGCCTGTAGGCTTATTTTTTACATTGAAACCTACACGTTTAATTATATTTATATTCTAGCTAATCTATCTCATAGCACCTTAAACTGCCTTAGTCACATAACACCAGTGCTAACCTCTAAGGAGAAGATTTCCAATCACATAATCAAGAGGGTTAACATGAACTAATTTTGTGCTATGCTGCTTACTTTTAGTATTCAACTAGTGCCTGTGTGTATCTCCTGGTGCCCATCTCCCTCCAAACAAACACAGGCTATGTTGGCTTTAAAACAAAAAAGAAAGAAATGTAGTGACATGTTTGGAGAGGCCCTGAGGGTGTGGGACATGCTCTGAGCAAATATCACCTGTCCCTTTGGGTTATGGTCAAACCTTGCAACTTTTTCTTTCCTTGACCCTTGCTGCAGACAGAGAAAAGAGTAGAAATTGCTAGGGACATTCCAACAGACACATTTGATGTAATTCAGGAAACATTTTGACCCCAATTAACAAAGGCTAACCCCTGCTTTGTCTCTGAGATTCGTTAGCCTTCTCTGAGGCAGGTTTGGTGGTGCCCACCCTATGGCAAGATTCTTTATCCTTATATATTTACCCCACACCTGCAGCTAGGCTTTTCTCCATTAGAAAATAAGTTTAATGGGACTTTTCTGTGATATGATTATCATCAGGGGATACAATCAGATACATCTGGCCCTGTATATCTAAGCTCTTATAGATTTGTTATCTGTTTCTTATTGCCTATAACCTGGCAATGAATCTATGGAATGTCATAAATATACATATGTAGTGTTGCCTTGCACTATAAATAAAGACACCCAGTTAGTCTGGGTGGCACAAGTTGCTTGAGATACCTAGGCTCAGGCTGCCTGTGTCCACTGCTACTCTGTGTCTTTTTCTCTTTCTTTCTGTTTCTCCTTAGATCTAGCCAAGCCTGAGGCAGACACTGACAGTAGAGAGCTTTCAAATAAGAAAATACAAGAATACACTGAAGTTTAATGTATATATTAAGAGAGCACATTATCTACATAAAATTTTAAACTCTTTTGTGTAAGTAAATAAAGTTTAAATGATTATAAATATGAAAGACTTGAGCATCCTCTGGCTTTTCCTAGATCACTTTTTCAGGCCCATATTTGGGGTGGAAAATCACTCTAGCCCCAGATATTACAGAATTTACTCCATAAACCAGGAAGAAGTTGGTACTTCATCAGATGCCTAAAACTCAATGCAGGGACACAAGAAATTAAAAAACAAACAAAACATCCAACAAACAAACAAACAAACAAACAAAAACCAAAAAACCTGACATACAACAAGGAAAAAAAAAAAACCAGAAATATTATCCCCCATAAAAGAAAACAAGAAGCACTCACTAACAATGGATATTAGAAATCAAAGAAATGTCAGAAATATAATTCAGAATGTTGATTTTATTGTGGTAAAACTTAATGAAAGATAAAATAAACAACTCCTGATGGTAGCAAAATTATCCCATGCCATGAATGAGGATTTATATAAAGAGAGAGACAGCTTAAAAAAGGATAAAGTAGGACTTCTGGAGATGAATACTGAAATGAAAACTCTGTAGAAAGTATTCACAACAGATTAGACTATGTAGAAAAAAGAATATCCAAAAATGAAGACAAAATTTTTATTTAATTTAAATAGGAACCCTCTATGTGCTGCCTGCAAAAGACACACTTTGTTAAAATCATACACAGCTTCAAAGTGAAAGAAAGTGAATTTCATTTCCATTCTTTATCAAAATGAAAACCAGAACAACAACAACAAAAAGCCAATACTATGGGGAACCAGCAGTTAGCGTAATGGCTATGTCGCTGGACTCCCACGTAGTCGACCGCGGTTCGTCTGGGTGGCACAAGTTGCTTGAGATACCTAGGCTCAGGCTGCCTGTGTCCACTGCTACTCTGTGTCTTTTTCTCTTTCTTTCTGTTTCTCCTTAGATCTAGCCAAGCCTGAGGCAGACACTGACAGTAGAGAGCTTTCAAATAAGAAAATACAAGAATACACTGAAGTTTAATGTATATATTAAGAGAGCACATTATCTACATAAAATTTTAAACTCTTTTGTGTAAGTAAATAAAGTTTAAATGATTATAAATATGAAACTCTTATGTGTAAGTAAATAAAGTTTAAATGATTATAAATATGAAAGACTTGAGCATCCTCTGGCTTTTCCTAGATCACTTTTTCAGGCCCATATTTGGGGTGGAAAATCACTCTAGCCCCAGATATTACAGAATTTACTCCATAAACCAGGAAGAAGTTGGTACTTCATCAGATGCCTAAAACTCAATGCAGGGACACAAGAAATTAAAAAACAAACAAAACATCCAACAAACAAACAAACAAACAAACAAAAAAAACCCAAACAAACAAAAAACCTGACATACAACAAGGAAAAAAAAAAAACAGAAATATTATCCCCCATAAAAGAAAACAAGAAGTACTCACTAACAATGGATATTAGAAATCAAAGAAATGTCAGAAATAGAATTCAGAAAGTTGATTATATTGTGATAAAACTTAATGAAAGATAAAATAAACAACTCCTGATGGTAGCAGGTCGCAAAATTATCCCATGCCATGAATGAGGATTTATATAAAGAGAGAGACAGCTTAAAAAAGGATAAAGTAGGACTTCTGGAGATGAATACTGAAATGAAAACTCTGTAGAAAGTATTCACAACAGATTAGACTATGTAGAAAAAAGAATATCCAAAAATGAAGACAAAATTTTTATTTAATTTAAATAGGAACCCTCTATGTGCTGCCTGCAAAAGACACACTTTGTTAAAAATCATACACAGCTTCAAAGTGAAAGAAAGTGAATTTCATTTGCATTCTTTATGCAAATGAAAACCAGAACCAAAAAAAAAAAAAAAAATGAAAACCAGAACCCAAAAAAAAAAAAAAAAAAAAAAAAGCCAATACTATGATACTGATGTCAGGTAATGGGCTTCAAAATAACATCAATAAAAAGAGACAAAGAAGGCCACTGTATAGTAAATTGATTAATTTGCCAAGAAGAGATATAAAAGGTATAAATACTTTCCCACCATCAGAGTATACAGATACAGAAAGCAAATGTTGTTAAACCAAAACAGTGTTAGAATACAACACATTAATCACTGAAAATTTAACACTACACCCTTACCACTGGACAGTTCAACAAGACATAAATAATTAGAAACAGGAGTTAAATGATAACATAAATCCAACACACCTGAGATATTTACATGACATTTTACTCAACAATTATAATATAACTTTTTCACAGCTCCAGAAAAAATATTTTCAAATATTGACCACATAATAGAACACAAAAGAAGAGATTACAACTTTAAAAGAATAGTAATCATATCTAGTACTTTTCATTAACATAATGGAATTAAAGTTGACATCAATAACAAAAACAGCTTTAGAAAATACACAAATATTTAGAAACTAAGCAATTAACTCCCAAGTACATTTAAAACTAGAAAAGAAATTAAAAATAGAAATTTGGATGTAGAAAGGTTAAAAACTTTCACACTAAAAATGGAAAAAAAACAAAGTTGCTCAAGTTATCCACTCATTTGGGAGTCCTAGTCAACAAAAACACACAAGAATGTGTTGGGAGTCCTAGTCAACAAAAACACACAAGAGAGTGAAGTAAAAAAAAAAAAAATTAAAACAGGAAAGGAAGTAATTTTGCCCATATATGCACATAAATATTTATTTACACAGAAAATCTTTTAGAATTCACCAAAAAAACCTCATGGAAGTGGTAAATGCATTCCATACAATTTATCATACAAACTCAATATACAAAAGTTTATACTTTTTTTGATATCTCAATTATTAACTGACTGAGGGAGAATTGAAAAAAGCAATCCATTTACAATAGCCTGAAGAATATAACTAAGAATAAATCTGATCAAAAGGTATAAGAGCTGCACAATGAAGACTGAAAAGTTGAAGAAATAAATTAAAAAAGATATAAAAAGCGAAAGGAGTTTCTTGTTCTTGCATTATAAACAACATAAATAAAATATCGATATTAAGGGACCAGCAGATGATGTGATGGCTGTCACTGGACTCCCATGTAATCGACTGGGGTTCGAGTCTCGGATCCAGTGACTTAAACTCATGCTGGGTGCATGTGTGTGTGTGCCCAAGATCCTGAGAAGAGAATGGAGGAGAAGGGTTTGTGGTGTAGCCATCCCCCTAGATGGGTGATTTCTTGCTTTCTGTCTCTCTGTCTCTCTCTGTCTTTCTGGAGTGTTCATGGGCCCTATAGCAAAAACCTCTCAGAAAATATATTGATACTACCAAAATTAATTTACAGATTTCATACAATTTCTACCTGGCAATAGTTTTCATGGAAATAGGAAAATATATATATAAAATGTCTCTGGAGTTATAAAATGCCCCAGATCACCAAGGCGATACTGTGCAAAAAATAAACAAAGGTATATAACCAAAATTGCATGGGACTCACACGAAAACTGACATACTGACAAGTGGAACAGAATAAGAATCCAGAAATTACCCTCCAAACAAGCCAAATGATTTTTCAAGAAATGGTGATGAGAAAATTGGATATCCACCTTAAAAATAATGAAAGTAGATCCTTATTTCTCACCATTTATAAAAATAAACTTAAATTAGATTAAAGATTTAAATGTAAAATTCCAGACTATAAAACTACTTGTGGAAACATTGGGAAAATACTGAAGATATGGGGGTAGGCAAAGGTTTCGTCAATAAGACCCCTAACACACAGGCAACAACTACAAAAATGGACAAGTGGGAATATGTCAAGCTAAAAGGCATATATAAGGATACAATAACTAATGAAACCAAAGAAATAGAGTAAATATTTAAAAACTATCCTTCAGATAAGGGATTGATAAAAACATATTGGAAACTTAAGCAGCTCACCTGCAAAAATGCCTATTAATCCAATTGAGCAACCAGTGTTGGAAAGGTTGTGGAGAAAAGGGAACCCTCATGCATTGTTGGTGTAAAACTATTGGGTTGAGTGTAAACTACTGGGTTGTTGGAATAATCATGACACATCTTTCCATAGAATGACCCCAGGTTGGTTGCATGGGATTTTAAGATGAACTCACACCCCACCCCACCTGCAAACTGGATTGAGCCGGCCAGAAGTTCTGGACACCAGGTGGACTGAGGCTGCGGACCTGACCACCCCGGACCTTTGTGCATCCCCCCCTACTTCTCCTTGGACCCCAGCCCTACTCCTCCTTGGACCCCAGGTTGGTTGCATGAGACTTTAAGAGGAACTTGCAACCCACCCCACCCACAAACCGATTCAAGTGGCCAGAAGTTCCAGACACCAGATGGCCTGAGCTGCAGGCCTGACTGCCCAGACCTGTCACTCATCCTCTGACCCTTCCCCACTTGCCTTTGGACTCTCTGAATTTTAGTGATTTGAAAAGCGTGCGGCACACAACACGTGCTGCATGATTTCTTTTTTTGTTTTGTTTTGCTTTGCTCTTGAGGTGTTTCTTATTAGGTCAGTTGGAGGCTCACCACTCCTTAGAAACAGGGAGGACTTTGGGCCATCCAGGGCTAGTGGCAACAGTTAACGGTAATTGTGAGCAATAGGTAGGCCAACCATAAGAGAAAT
>NW_006205195.1:0-692 GCF_000334495.1 Tupaia belangeri chinensis | reverse complement strand
CCAAAGCCTACATAACCCACAGTCAATACAATGGACACCGTGGACATGTCTGATAAGGAATTCAAAATACTCGTAGTGACCAAACAAACTGAGATGGAAGAGAAAAGAGACAAGGAGCTCCAGGAGGTGAGAAAGTCCTTTCATGACTTGAAAGAAGAAATGTATATCTTAAACAAGAACCAGATGGAACTTCTAGGGTTGAAGAATGTGATACAGGAAATCAAAACCTCCAATGAAAAAAGTAGGTTAGACCAGGTAGAAGATGAAATCTTTAAATAGAAGACAAAACATCTGACCTAGAAAAAAGCATCAAGAAGATTGAGAAAACAATCAGGAAAAATGAGGATAATATACGAGGAATACTGGATACCATCAAGCACCCCAACATCTGGATAATTGTATTTCAGAAGAGGAAGAAAATAATAAGGGCCTAGATAATTTATTCCATGAAATCCTGGAAGAAAGCTTTCCAAACCTAGGAAGGCATTCAAATATCCAGATCCAAGAAATACATAGGACCCTGACTAGAATCAACCCAAGAAGATCCTCTCCAAGGCACATCATAGTCAGACTGGCAAAAACAACAAAGACAAGATACTAAAGTTGGCAAGAGAGAAACATCAAGTTACTTACAAAGGTCATCCCATCAGGCTAACATCTTATCTCTCGGCAGAAACAATGCAGGCAAGGAA
>NW_006205194.1:675-972 GCF_000334495.1 Tupaia belangeri chinensis | reverse complement strand
ATGCTTAGCTTGGTGTGTGGCCAGAGAACTGTATGGTAGACATGCAAGAGTAGGCAGTTCAGAGTTACCCTCTACCTGTAGCTCTCCTGCTCACTCCCTCCTGCTCTTAGTGCATAGAACTCAAAAAGCTGGTAATATCTGGGACCAGCAGTTAGTGTAATGGCTATGTCACTGGACTCCCATATAGTCGACCACGGTTCTGGTTCCGGTGGCTTAAAACTCATGCTGGGCCTGTGTGCGTGCGTGCCCAAGATCCCAAGAGGAGAATGGAAAAGAAGGGATTGTAGTGTGGCCATC
>NW_006205194.1:0-665 GCF_000334495.1 Tupaia belangeri chinensis | reverse complement strand
TGAGGGGGTGATTTCTCACTTTCTGTCTTCTGTCTCTCTCTGTCTGGCAAGCGCATGCACCCTATAGCAAAAAACCTCTCCAAAAAAAAAAATAGCTGGTAATATCTTTCTTGCTCAACAACAACAACAAACGTAGATGCATGATGAGTAAAGATGTCAGGGAAACATAGTATTTCCTTTACCAAAAGCATCTCTTTAATTCCATAAAAGACTCCATTTTTTTAGCTCACAAATGTGTATAATTGTATTTCACTGATAGTCATTAAAAGTAAACAAGTATATAAAAACATGAATAAATATGTGCTGTAGTCTCCATGATACTGTATGAGTATTTAGTCCTTTTTTAAAATTTATATATTTTATTATTATTCATACACTAAATTGCTATACATCATTTAGAGTGTGAAAAGACTTTGCCCAGCATGATATACAGTCCAGCCCAGCTGAGACCACCATACACATCTGTGGTCCATTAATGAGATCTGTTTTCTTTTTCAGGCCTTACAGTCATGGCTGTTGTCCCAGCTTAACTGCATTAAGGCCCTCATGTTTCTTGGTGATTAGTGAAAATAAGTGCTTTGTTATTTTGTATTTCAAACTATGATTTTGGTCATTTGGGGAATGTGTTTTCAGAAGTCACTAGGTTCTTCTTAATGCAGTAAACT
>NW_006205193.1:0-1137 GCF_000334495.1 Tupaia belangeri chinensis | reverse complement strand
TGAAACAATCTTGTCTTTTCATTCCTGCCATACTTTTCTTTATCTTTCTAGGACAGGCTGTCCATGTTCTCATTTCCATGTGTGGCTTTGTGCCCATGAGCACATACTGCACTATGTGGGTTTTTACATTAGATGTCTGTGGCCAAAATGAGGAATTGAAGGTACATATTTATGAAACAGATTTAGTAAGACACCTGGGTGCGACTACAGAAGAAACAGTTGTGGAGAATAACAAGAAGTCTTACAGGGGCACTTTCTGATACAAATGAGGCTTCCATTCTATATCTTTTCTGTTGGCCACAGACACCCCCAAACTTGTGCCAAAATTTGGCTTGCAAAAAAATTTGGGGACACTTCACAGAAATCTCTATCAAATCTCAATCTGTTGTTCAACTCTTTGAACTTTAAAACAAAAATTCTATTTACTGTACATCTTTACATTGTACAACATGGTTTTTCCCATGTTTTCTGACTTAGTCAAGTCAGAGACATTACCATATACATTATCAGCAACAAATAACTTTTCATTTTCACCTATTAAGTGTTTTGTTTATTTTTTTCCCTGGTTCCCTCCTTCCCATCAACTATTTCTCCACCCACCCCCATTACCCACTCCCTGCTATACTGTCTCTAGTATCTATAGTTGCCCTCCCTGCCATTATATCTTCCAATCTTTCAGCTTCTGCTACAGAGTACAGACATTCAGTATATATTAAACACGGACATACAATGCCTTTCATAGTCTGTCTTGTTTCAGTCATCATTAAGTCTTTCCATTCTTAAATCTTCTCTCTATCCCACCTTAGAGAATGCAATATTGTAATTCAATCTCAAGATGAAGAGATGACCCTGTTAAGGGAACAGTTACAGGAAGGGAAATGTATCTCTTTACTACTCCTTCGACATCTCAGGGGCCTCCTCAACAATAACAACCACCAGAGGCAGGACTTCCAAGAACAACTGGCTGAGGGGCACAGGCTGGCAGAGTGCCTTGCCTGCATGCTCAGCCCAGGTAAGGTGGCCACAAGTCCTGATTCCACTGAAGCACTCCTAGGGTCCTCCCTCACAAGACACTCATAAAGTGAATTAAGAAAAATTAACTGATCTGCTTTCCACATTCCACATTCCATTTAGTGC
>NW_006205192.1:24819-34591 GCF_000334495.1 Tupaia belangeri chinensis | reverse complement strand
GGCTGGACATGGGTGGCACTCTATGTATCCGATGATATAAAAGAGGAGCAGTTTCTTCAAGTTCTAAATGCAGAGATGATTCAAAAGCACATCTGTGTAGCCTTCACAGAAAAGCTACCTTCCCCGCCAAATATCAATACATTCCATAATTTCAATGATAAGACCCAAATCAGAGTTCCATCTGTCAACGTGTATATAATTCTTGGTGATGAAAAAAGTGCCTGGAGCCTCGGTTTGGCAGAAAAATTCTATCTAATTTTGGGAAAAGTGTGGATTCTGAGAAATCTCCACTCATCACAGTGGAGAGAACTTATTTCCGCTGTGGCTGAAAAGCCACACCTATTTCAAGAAATGCTATTATTCTCAAGCAAAGTAAAACAAATCCCTGGCTTCAAACAATTTATCAATACCATTGAACCTTCCCAATATCCAGAAGACTTTTATTTACATGAATTATGGATTTCTTCTTTAAATTGTTCACGTGATGGATTACTATGTGGCAAAATTAAAGACTGCCCACCAAATTCTTCCTTAGAGTTTATGTTATTTGAGGTCGACACAATAACCATGTCTGACTTCAGTGTTTTAACCTATGACGCTGTGTACATGGTAGCCCAAATACTTGATATAATGTTTTTTCAAGAAATAGAAATGATAACTGCTGAAGATGCAAAGGACCCAATGCTTCTTTCCAGGCAGGTAAACATCCTACACAACAATCACATGCATTAAATCCCCAATAAATTTAGAGGTGTTTTATTAAAATACATCATGACCATGTTTTCTTCTTAAAATCAACAGAATAAGCAAAATTAAAGAAAAATTTTGAACAGGTACATGTGGCATTATTATATGTATTTAGAGAATTTTGCCATTAGAGAGTTGTATGTGGCATATTTAATTATATCAGGTAAGTATTTCCTAAGGCAGAATGAAACACTGTAAAACATCTAAAAAGACTGACGACAAAACAGAGATTAAAAATTTCTTAAATCAGTTTCAGTAGATGACATGAGTTACATTGCTGGACTCCATGTAGTCGACTGTGGTACAAATTTTGGACCTGTCGACTTAAAACTCATGCCGGGTGCATGTGTGTGCGTGCCTAAGATCACAAGAGGAGAATGGAGGAGAAGGGATTATGGTGTGGCTATACCCCTGGGGGTGATTTATTTTTTTTAATATTTATTATAATCTTGTTTATATCCCATTGAGTTACATATAACATTACAGTGTATTACATTTCTTTTTCCAGAAGGAATATCATGCATATCAGTTAATACAGAGACCTTAAAATCCCCATCTTTACCATCTAATGGCTTTTCATTTTTTTCCCAATTATTATTATTCCAATTATTTTTCTAAACAGTCAATCACTATTTATCATTTTGATTGCAAAAATACTTTTTCCAACATGAAATACTTCTCAGACCAATTCAGTTGAGAAAACTATACACGTCGTCAACAGGTAATAAACCATATCTGTGTCCCACTAATGTCAAGCCTCTCTATTTGTTCTCTTGCTATTTTTCTCTATGCTCTTCTCTTCTCCCACCCCATTCCACACTGTCTTATCATTGTTAACTATTTTCACTGCTTTTATGCCCTCCAATATTTTGATCTCTACATAGAGTGCGGATAGTTGGTATATATTCAGTGAATACATACAATATCTTTTTTTCATATCTTGGCTTACTTCACTCAGCAATAGATCCTCCATATCTGACCACTTTCTATCAAATGCCAGAGTCTTCTTGTTTGTTTGTTTGTTTGTTTGTTTTTGGCTAAGTAGTATTCCATAGAATATGTGTGCCACACTTTTTCAATCCATTCATCTGTTCATGGACATTTGGGTTGGTTTCATGTCTTCATGATCATGAATAATGCTGCAATAAACATTGATGTGCAAGTATGGGGGGTAGTTTCTCATTTTCTGTCTCTCTCTCTCTGTGTCTGTCTGGTGAGCACACAGGTCCTATAGCAAAAATTTCTCAAAAAAATTGCTGAAATCTATATGTGTTTCCTAGCAATGTATCCAATATCAATACTTCTTGACATAATGACCATATTTACCACCAGCTATTTTATCTATAGTGATGTAGATGCTGTGGTCCAATCTCTCCATATTATACTTATATGGAGATCAGGAATGGGTTTTACATAATATCCTAAAATGATACATGGAAAGAACTTATTTCAAATGTACCTGTATTTATTTGCAAAAATCAGGAGAACAGGTACTGTTGTTTGATTTTAAAGTGAGAAACTACTTATGAGGACATAAGCTCAAGCTATCTTATCTGGTTTATAAATAAGTTTTATATATATATATATATAATTAACACTACCAGAAAATTTAATTTACCATCTTATTTCTACTTGTATGACTAATAATATTTGAGAAAATTTGCACTTTGAGAAAGGTTAAAGGTAATTCTTAGAAAAGGGAAGAATGTAGGAAAGGAAATTTGGGGAAAAAATAGAGGTAAAACATTTGTGGCACACAGATATGGTTTATTACCTGTTGATGACAATACTATATTGTGTATAGTATTTTCAACTGGACTGGACTGAGGTGTATATCATGCTGGGTAAAGTCTCTTTACAATCTAAATGATGTATAGCAATTGAATGTATAAATAATAATAATAATACATTTAAAATAAACTATAGTTAAATGAGTTTTTTTAAAAAAAGCAGGTAATTTCATCAAGATGCCTCCATAGAGGGACCAGCAGTTAGAGTAATGGCTATGTCGCTGGACTCCCATGTAGTCGACCGCAGTTCAAGTCCCAGACCCGGTGGCTTAAACTCATGCCAGGCACGTGTGTGTGCATACCCAAGATCCCGAGAGGAGAATGAAGGAGAAGGGATTGCGGCGTGGCCATCCCCCCGGGGGGTGATTTCTCGCTTTCTGTCTCTCTGTCTCTCTCTGTCTGTCTGTCTAGCACACATCCCCTATAGAAAAATCCTCTCAAAAAAAAAAAAAAAAGATGCCTCCATAGATGAGATTCAGGATTACTTATATGCTTCTATTTCAAAAATTAAAGACTTCAATAACAGTGGTATAAGAAATAAAGCTTGTTTTCTACAACAGAATATCATAAGCCTGAAGGTTAAGAGCTTAATATACCAGATATAGTGTGGGGAAAAGGAGGATGAAGGAATAGAGCCTAAGGAAGTATATTAAATAGGAAAATGGAGAGGCAAGGCATTTATGGGACAAAGAAATGGGTTATTATCTGTTGAGGGATAACCTTATAATATTGTCAACTGGACCAGGTGAAATGTACACATGTTGGAATTTTCCCTTTGCAAGCTAAGTCATGTGATTGAATGTATAAAAGAAATTGAAATAATAATAGTAAAAACAAAAAAGAGCTAAATATGCTTTTTAAAAGGCATTTTAAAATTAAAGAATTTTAAATTTATACTTGTTATGAGTCATTCCTTATGATATCATACAATAATAACAACAAAAGAAAAATTCCCTAAAAAAACAACAGGGGCAGCTCTGTGTCCTAGTGGCTATGGCAGCTTGATCTCACATGGCCTACCACACAGTGTCCCAGTCCAGAGGCTTGAGAAACATGCTTGGCATGTGTATGTGCATGTCCAGAAATCTAAAAGGAGAAATGAAGGAGAAAGGATTGTGACATGGCTGCCCTTTATTTGGGCTATATCCTCCTTTTCTCTTTCTGTGTCTCTGCTTCTCTCTGATGAGTGCATGTGTTCTCTAGCAAAGAAAAATGAAAATAAGTAAAATGTATTTGTTCCCTCTTAGAAAATTGTATTATGGTTTAATTGATATTCAATAAATAACACATACATAATGTACTTATTTGAATGAGCTTAGATATATACATATATTTATACTATTATCACAAGTAGCAAGAAATCAAGCCTGGAGCCAACAGGAGGCATAGTAGTTAAGGTGCTGGACTTCCACATAGTCAACTGTGGTTCAAGTCCCAGAACCAGCAGCTTGAAACTGACACCAGGAGTGTGAGTACATACATGCCCAAAATCCTGAGAGGAGAATGGAGAAAAAGGGATTGCAGTGTGGTCATGCCCCTGGTGGTGATTTCTCACATTCTGTCTGAATCTCTGGTGCACACACACACACCCTATAGCAAAAATCTCCCCCCTCCCAAAAAAAAAGAGACAGAGAGAGAGATCAAAATGATCCATTTGTATTGTGTCTTTCATAAAGTACCAAGATTGGCTTTTAAGAAGCTCCAACCAGATTTGATTAGATGGATTTTAACAGTTCATGCACAAAACACTCTCTAGGAAAAATCTAGATGCAGTTATTCTTCCATTGTTTCCATGAGGAAAAAGAATTTATTTCATTTAAACTGTGAGATGGTTACGCTAAAAAAAATTACACTTCTACCAAAAAGTTAATGTGAGTAGTGAGGTGGAAATAGAATGATTAGTAGATGGGTATATATCTTCCACCTCTACATTAAATATGCTACTAATGTCTAATTGTGCCTCTTGTCCAGCTTCATTTATTTCTGAGGGAAATCCACCTTATGGACACTGAGTATAACCTGTATCTAGATGAAAGAAATATGGCACAGTATTGTATCTACAACTTTGCAAGATTTTCTGATAATAATTTAACTCATTTACTGCCAGTTAAAGTAGGAGACTTTGTCTACAGGAGCACCCATGATCAACACTTGGTAATCAATGAAGAGATGATAAAATGGCCTGCTAGCTTCAAAGAGGTATAATGTCATTTCAATATTTAATTTATAAGAGGCATCTAAACAGAGTCCCGAAATCAAACTGTGTGATTGCTTTAACTCAGCATTAAATTCACATTTTAGATCTTGACTTTGTATGATGTGATTTTCCTTATACATAGTCTAAACTATGAATATAACCAAAAAACTGGTTTATGTTAGTGAGAGAAATGTGTTCTCAGAAATTCATCTTTAGGTAGTTTCCTCGTTGGCCTAATATCATAATTACACCTGCACAAACCTAGATGACATTGCCTACTGCACATAAAAACTAAACATAAAAACTATATGGTCTAGCCTATTACCTTATGTGATAACTGCCATATATAGATCTGAAAACCTTAATAATTTGTGGACAGTCTTTATTATATTTTGATATACTATAAATTCAAGTCATTTATGGATTAAGATACAGTTTACTTCTGTAAAGATACCATTCTGATGTCCTCTTGTTATTTTTATTTATTCATTTATTTTTTGAGAGATTTTCGCTATAGGGTGCATGCTCTCACCAGACAGAGAGAGACATAGAGACAGAAAGTGAGAAATCACCCCCTGGGGGGGATGGTCATGCCGCAATCCCTTCTCCTCCATTCTCTCCTCGGGATCTTGGGCACGCACACACATGCACTTGGCGTGAGTTTTAAACCACTGGGTCCAGGACGCTAACCGTGGTCGACTGCGTGGGAGTCTAGCGACATAACCATTATGCTAACTGCTGGTTTCCTATTTATTTATTTATCTTTGTATATACATTCAATCGCATTGTTTAGCTTACAATGTGAGCATTTCAATATGTGAACATTTCTCCCCAGTCCTGTTGATCCAAATATCTTCAGCCTTAACACCACACCTCCCCATCCCGTCAATGTTCTACCTTCGTATCCCTTCTCGAAATGTCCTTTGGTAGGCTCCACTCCTCTACATATACCTCATTTGACTCCTCTTGTTATTTTTGCATACCTTTACATCTTCAAACACTATTGTACCAAGCATCTCAAAGCATTGATCATAATATCAACTGGACTAGGCAGGTGACTTATATAACAATCATTAAATATATATTGTGTTCTTAATACCTGAAAAACAGTGCCTCATGTAAACTCAGAAGCCTGGAAGTGGATTAACTACAAACCATGGTTCATATCCCACTCTCATTGTTGATCTGTTGGTCCATAAGTTTCAAATAGTTAATTTTTTTGAGGTTTTTGCTATAGAACGCGTGCACTCACCAGAAAGACAGAGAGAGACAGAAAGATAGAAAGCGAGAAATCACCCCCCAGGGGGGATGGCCACACCACAATCCCTTCTTCTCCATTCTCCTCTTGGGATCTTGGGCATGAATGCACATGTGCCTGGCATGAGTTTAAGCCACTGGGTCTGGGACTCGATCCGTGGTTGACTACATGGGAGTCCAGAGACATAGCCCTTATGCTAACTGCTTGTCCCTCAAATAGTTAACTTTTGATGATGGATCTACATATCACATCAGGTTTTTTAAAAAATTTAGAACCTAAAATTTTCTAGCCAACCAGATATGAGTGTATCTTATAAATATACTCAGGAACATGACTTCTCTGAATCTTTACCATGGAGACATATGCATTAAAATAGTTTTGGATGAAGAAAAGAGAATAATCCAAAGGATATTTCAAGTCATTCATGAAATAAAGTAATTAGGTACCTCGGTAATATTTGGTAAATGGTTTATAAATAGGAAAGCTAACTATAGTAGCTCTTATTCAGAAATCTAGTTATTATTGGCAGGCTGCATGGCCTACTAGTTAAGGTAGCCAGATACCAACTTTCTGTTCACAAAAATCTGAGTCCTGGACCTAGTAACTTGAGAAACATGCTGGGCCTGTTAATGTGCATGCCCAAAATTCTCAAAGGAGAGAAATATGGAAAATGAACTGTAGCATGACCTTTCTCCATGTGGGTTGCTTTCTCCTTTCCCTCTCACTCTCCCTTTTGGATGCATGCACCCTCTAGCCAAAAAAAAAAAAAAAAAAAAAAAAAAAAGTCTAGGTAATACGAACATGGTGGGAGTTGGGAAAATAAATATTAATAAACATATTAAAATACAAATATTTCTCAGAGTTGAAGAGGAATGTAGACATCCTTTCAAGGCTGCTGATAATGTGCATCATTATGACTAATTATTGTTTTTTTTCACTTAGACTCCTAAATCTGTGTGTAGCCAGAGCTGTGGTCCTGGATTCCAGAAAATTCTCCAGAAAGGAAGACCTATCTGTTGCTTTCTTTGTGTTCCCTGCAAAGAGCAAGACATTTCAAATCAAACAGGTAAGAAATATATAAGTACCCTATGACAACTCCACTTCTGATTTCTCAATAAAAAGGAAACTATACTACTCAAAATGGAATATCAAGTACCATTGTTCTCAAAATTCATGTGTCCACTCATTGTTTCAATATATTTATTTTACAAACACAATTACTGACCTATTGTGTGCCAGCTCTTTCTGGCTGAGTGCATCCTATTAGGCTAAACTCTGGAACTGATTCCAAACTACAACCTTCTTTGCAATCCTGTGCTGGATAAACAGTGTCAATCTTATATCTCATATTAGACCATGATGAAGTTTTCCCCAAAATGATAGTTGGGTAATCATCAAGGTTATTTGTGGGTTCTTCAACAGATTAAAAATGATACGGGTATATACTCAGATGACAAGCATAAAGCTAATACATATAAATTATTATTAAAATGTTTAATAACTTTTTCAACCATGCTCCAAAAACCATGCGATGTGTTAAGTTCACAAAATTAACTAATAGCAGAACCCTACACTTGGAAATATTACAGCAAGTAAAAGACATATTTTTAAATATTGAAGACTCAACATTCTAATAAGTTCCACACTCTAAAACCTCAAATAATAACTGTTATATAAAATATAAATTCAGTATATTATATATCCAAATAAAATATGTTACTGTCAGATATGAAATGTGGAAAGTTTTGTTAAACGCTGCTTCCATTTTCTAATATATAAATAGTAAATATAATTATTTGAATTCTTCCACAAGTATGCAATCCCAATCATAACAGTAGAAATTATTTGGTTTTAATCATTAGTAAGACTACATAGATATTTTTAGGTAATGAGAAGGCAAGAAAAAAATTTAATTTTTTCCCTTATGAAGGATTTGCAACAGTGTTTAAAATAAGACATAAAATAGAGGGATATAGGGTTTGAGATCCAGAAGAAAAAATACATGTGTTTATGTGTGCCATGCATGTCTTTGAGACAGAGTCAGTAGCGTTTACTGACTCTAGAAATAGGAATAAGTAATTTTAAAAGGAAATAGACAATCACTTTTTAATTCTGAATACATAATACTATTGCAACAGTGTTACCTGAAAAAAAAGAGTTGAGAAACTACCACCATTTATGTAAATAAAATATTATTTACAGTTTGAAACACAGACATTGAAACACACATATGCCCTTTATTCCCATGTGATCTATGACTGCTTTCATGTTACATAAAAGTGGTAGTGAATTGTTATAAAAATAACCCTTATACTGTGCAAACTGAAAATATTTATTATCTACCACTTATAAAAATGGTTAATGAACTATGGTTACAGGTAGAAATAAATGAAAAATTAAAAATTACATGTCATTTTTCAGTAAATAATTACATTTATTTTACAAAAAAAATATTTAGGAGCAATAAGATTCTATTCAAAGTTTAAATGTTTTCAATTTCATCAATCCACTTTTAATATTTACATCATAAAGTTCCCAAGAATAATATTGAAAAA
The DNA here is from genome assembly GCF_000334495.1 of Tupaia belangeri chinensis. Lineage (NCBI taxonomy): Eukaryota > Metazoa > Chordata > Mammalia > Scandentia > Tupaiidae > Tupaia > Tupaia belangeri. Next base: position 26,044 of record NW_006205192.1, on the reverse strand, counting down.
AACTAAAAGTACAATAAAAGTCTTATGTTACTAGGTGACATGTTATATACCAAAAAATTAGTAAGGTAGTGACAAAGGTTAGAATATAATTAACTAGGTAAAGTTTATTGTTTTCTGAATATAAATAAGAAAGATGTTTATTTCTATTTTGTGAAGTCACTATTATAACTCATGGGAAACAGGGGAGATGAGATAAGAGGTCTGAAATGAATCTAATCCTTGGTAACATCAAAGCACAAGAAGGGCCAACCAGTATTCTCATATGATAAGATTCATTTTCAATGAGTCTGGTGGTATATGCAGCTGAAAGAATTCTCTCAATGTCATCAATATAGACTCTTTAATGTGTATTTTGGCATCACAGTAGAGAGCTGTTTATATGCAAAATGAAATAAACATGGCCATAACCTTCAACATAACAAAGACAAAGAATTTGTGAAACCAAAACCCGGCTCTTTGTTTTCCCACCAGATGCGGAACAGTGTATCCACTGCCAGCCTCAACAATACCCAAATCTTATCCCCCGCCAGCCTCAACAATACCCAAATCGTGAGAGGACACACTGTCTACCCAAGTCTGTGACATTTCTGGCTTTTGCTGATTATTTAGGAATGTCCATGGTCTGCATGGCTCTGTGTTTCTCTGTGGTCACAGCTGCAGTTTTGGGGGTCTTCGTGAAGCATCGACACACTCCCATAGTCAAGGCCAATAACCAGGCTCTCAGCTTCATCCTGCTCATCTCCCTCCTCTTGTGCTTCCTCTGCCCCTTACTCTACATTAGCCATCCTAACACAGTCACCTGCATCCTCCAACAAGTCACATTTGGCCTTGTGTTCACTGTGGCAGTTTCCACTATTTTGGCCAAAACCATTACTGTGATTCTGGCATTCAAGGCAATGAAGCCTGGAAGAACCATGAGGCACCTGCTGCTATCAGGGGCTTCTAACTCTGTCATTCCTATTTGCTCCCTGATCCAAATGATTATTTGTGGAGTCTGGCTGGTAATCTCTCCTCCTTTCATTGACATAGACTCACACTCTGAACCCAGACACATCATCATCATGTGTAACAAGGGCTCAGTCACTGCCTTCTACTGTGTCCTGGGATACCTGGGCTTCTTGGCCCTGGGGACATTCACTGTGGCGTTCCTGGCCAGAAACCTGCCTGACACATTCAATGAAGCCAGATTCCTCACATTCAGCATGCTGGTGTTCTGCAGTGTCTG
>NW_006205192.1:16610-21639 GCF_000334495.1 Tupaia belangeri chinensis | reverse complement strand
TTTTTTTTTATTTTTAATCTTAGTCATTTTTGCTGGGTTAGGTGGTATTTAATTGTGGTTTTAATCTGCATCTCTTTATGATAATGGATATTGAGCTTTTTTTCATATACCTTTTGGCTATTTGTATGTCTTCCTTAGGGAGTTGTTTATCCATATTATTTTCCCATCCTTTAATTGGATTGATCATTTTTTGAGGGGTAAGCCACTTGAGTTCCCTGTGTATTTTGGTTTGAGTCCCTTATCTGAAGCATAGTCTACAAAAATATTCTCCCATTCTGAAGGTTGTCGATTCTTACTATTTACTGTGTCTTTTATCATGCAGAAACTTCTTAATCTGAAGTAATCCCACTTTTCTTTGGTGGATTATTGCCTGCGCTTTGGGGGTCTTATTCAAGAAGACTTTGCCTACCCCAATGTCGCCCAGAGTTTTTCCAGAGTTTTCTAGTAGTTTTATAGTTTTAGGTTTTACATTTAGATCTTCGATTCACTTAAAGTTGATTTTTGACAATGATGAGGGTATGATTCCAGATTTATCTTTCTGGTGATGGATATCCAGTTTATCAGCACCATTTGTTAAAGTAGTCCCCCCCCACCTCACTGGATTGATCAGTATCATTTTTCAAAAATCAGTTGGTTGTATGTTTTGGAGTTTATTTCTAAGGTCTCTTCTCTACTCTGACCCATTGGTCCACATTACTGTTTTTGTGGCAGTACCATGCTGTTTTGATTATCACAGCTTTATAGTATATTTTATGGTAAGGGAGTGAGGTACTGCCCACTCCACTCTTCTTGTACAGGATTGATTTTTGCAATACCTGGTCTTTTATGATCTCAGACAAACTGTATGATTGTCATCTCTACATTTGTGAAGAATGTCTCTGGTACTTTGATTGGGACTGCATTAAGTATGTAGATTAATTTCGGTAAAATTGCCATTTTGATTATGTTAATTCTTTCAATCCAGGAACATGGGATGGTCTTCCAATTTTTTGTATCATTTTCAATTTCTTTTTTTAGCTTCCTCATGGAGGTTTTTAACTTCTTTGGTTAAATGTATTCCTAGGTATTTTATACATTTTGTGGTAATTGTAAGTGGAGTTACTTTCTTCAATTCTATCTCAGTCTGCCTTCTGTTCATATATAGACATGCTATAGATTTCTGTGTGTTGTTTTTGTATCCTGCAACTTTACTGTAATTATTTATTACTTCCAGGAATTTTTTTATAGATAAAATTGGGTCTTCTATGTTTACAATTATGTCATCTGCAAATAGAGATAATTTTACTTCTTCTTTTCCTATTCGAGTGCCTTTTATTTTATTCTCTTTTCTGATCAATCACATTGGTGAGAACTTCCTGTACTCTATTGAAAAGGAACAGAGAAAGTGAGCATCCTTGTCTTGTACCAGTTTTTAGTGATAAAGCTTACAGTTTTCCTCATTAAGGATGATGTTAGCTATGGGTCTTTCATAGATAGCTTTTATTGTGCTGAGGAATGACCCTTCTTTTTTTGAGAAACTTTTGCTATAGGGTGTGTGCACTCACCAGAAATACAACCTGGCACTGCAGTCAAGTACATGGGAGTCCAGCAACATAGCCATTATGCAAACTGCTGTTCCCAAGGAATGACCCCTCTATGCTAATTTTGCTGAGAGTCTTGTTCATGAAGGAATGTTATATCTTATTAAATGCTTTTCCTGCATCAATTGATATGATCATATATTTTTTATCTTTCTTTCTGTTAATAAAATGTATTACGTTTATGGTTTTGTGTATGTTGAACCATCCTTGCAACCCTGGAATAAAACGTACCTGGTCATGATCTATAATCTTTTTATATGTTGCTGGATACGATATGTTAATATCTTGCTGAGAATTTTTGTGTGTATATTCATCAGAGATATTAGTCTGTAGTTTTCCTTCCTTGTCAAGGATAAGGGTGATGGAGACCTCGTAGGATAAATTTCAGAGAATTCCATTTTTTTTGTATCTTTAGAAATAACTTGAATAGAATGGGGGTTAACTCTTCTTTAAAAGTTTTGTGGAATTTTTAAGTGAGTTCATCAGGACCTAGGATTTTCTTTGTTGGGAGGTTATTACTGATTCAATCTCATGGCTTGTTATGGGCCTATTCTGACTTTCTATGTCCTCCTGACTCAATCTTGGTAGATTATATGTGTCAGAAATTTATCCATCTCACCCAAGATTTCTTGTTTGTTGGTATATAGTTGTTGATAGTTTCTTCTAATGATATATTGTATTTCTGTTATGTATGTTATTATCTTGCCTACTTCATTGAGATTTGATTTATCTGGTTCCTTTCTCTCATCCTCTTAGTCTATCTAGTGGTGTGTAAATTTTGTTTGTATTTTCAAAGAACCAACTTTTACTTTCATTTATTTTCTGTATAATTAATTTATTTTCCATTTCATTTATTTCTGCTCAAACATTTATTATTTCTTTTCTTCTGGAGGTTTTTTTTTTTTTTTTTGTATGTTTTTGTGGTTGCTTTTCCAATTCTCAGATGCATAATGTTAGGTTGTCTATTTGCCAACTCTTCATCTTCTTAGGTACACTAATTGCTATGAACTTCCCTCTTATGACCGCATTTGTGGTGTCCCATTGTTTTGCAGCACAGCAAAGGGAGTTTTAGATAGGGAGGGAGGGAGAGAGAGAGAGAGTTTAAGCATGACTTAATAGAGGTTCAATTCACTTTTATCAGCTGCCCAAGCCATTGCAGCCAATCTGTGCTCTAGCCCACAGAAGGAGGACAGGACTCAGGTTTGCCTTTAGATTACTTTAATCACACAGGGAAAAAGGGGCTTACAAGTCAAGATGGAATGAGCAGAGCAGAATGTCCTATGCTTGCGTGGCAACAGGGAGTGCAGTCCCCAAGGGCGAAAGGGAGGCCAAGTGCTGAGTAGCTGGATGTCTATAAGGCACAGGCAGTGAGACAAAAATGAGCTCTGTGAAGATTTAGAGAATGATGGTGGTGGTGCCCACAAGATGACTAAGGGCAAACAAGAAAGAAAAGTTCACCCAGTGATCCTAGAGTATAGAGGTCAGGGCTAGCGGCCAACAGTGGAGCATCAAAGACGCTGAAACAGAGGGCCGTCTGGGAGAGTAGGAGTCAGTGTGCAAACTGGCAAAGCCTCTGGCTGCAAGGGAGGTCTCAGATGCAGCGAGACGGGATCTGGCCCAAGTGGAGGACAAATCCGATGAGCTGGGCTCAGGCTCTTCTTTTTATGTCTAATTTTGACAGGCTCATGGTGACTTGACAAGACAAAATATTTTTGTAACATTTTATATGTAAATCTATGGGATTTTGGTCAAAACAAACTGGGATTTGTTTACATATTTTTGCCAGTCATGAGATGGTTGAAGCATAGACCATGCTTATGTCCCTCATGCTATCAGTCAGCATATGGCTGGTCTGGTATCAGCGATAAGCACTAAGGTGTTGGCTGAGTGTTAAATTTCTGGGAACATAACTAATGCCAAGCTGAATGTACTACAAAATGAAGTAAGGTATTCGCTCAGGAAGCAGCATTATAATCAAACATTTTCTTCACAGCAAACTACTAACTTAGTCATTAAACAACATATCAAGTGTAAAATTTCTTCCCAGCAAGTAAAACCATACCATATTAGGTATGAAAAAGATTAGGTATGAAAAAGATTAAGCATGTTTACAAAGCAGAAAGTCATGTTAGGGTAAGGGAATAAAATGGAAAATCTTGTTCACGTACAAGATCTAATATGCGGCTTTACATAGTACATGAACCTATCAGCAACACAAGAAAGGACCAATTTTTTTTTTTTTTTTTTGGAGAGGTTTTTGCTATAGGGCGCATGCACTCGCCAGACAGATGAGAGACAGAGAGACAGAAAGTGAGAAATCACCCCCCAGGGGGGATGGCCACACCGCAAACCCTTCTCCTCCATTCTCCTCTTGGGATCTTGGGCACACATGCACACGCACCTGGTGTGAGTTTTAAGTCACCGGGTCCGGGACACGAACCACGGTCGACTGCATGGGAGTCCAGCGACATAGCCATTACGCTAACTGCTGGTCCCAAGATAGGACCAAAATTTTTAAAACTAAAAAGAAAACATAGAAGAAAGTCAGTAATGTTTTATTCAAAAGTCATAAAATTCTATTTAACCAGTTCAGTCTCATGTACTTAAACTATCTTCTCTTGTGGTTTGATTTATCCGATTAAATTCTTGGATATAATATTCAAGTCCAGACTTGTCCCTATGATTAATTTGGCCATTTTCTTAGTTTTCAAACTCTTATTTCTGTGTGTCTGTATTTAATTTTTTTGGTATAGCACTCCCTTGAGAACTTCTTGAAGATCTGTTCTGGTGTTGTTAAATTCTTTCAAGTTTTACATGTCTGAGAATGTTTTTGTCTTTTCCTCCCATATGAAGGATAATCTTGCCGGGTACAGTATTCTTGGTTGAAATTACTTTTCGCTTAATACTTTGAAAATATGTTCCCATTCTTTCCTCACTTGCATTGTTTCCAATGAGAGGCCCACTCTCAGCCAGATGAGATATCCTTTCTAAGTAACTTGATGTTTCTGTCTTGCCAATAGCCCTAAGGTGTTGGCTGAGTGTTAAATTTCTGGGAACATAACTAATGCCAAGCTGAATGTACTACAAAATGAAGTAAGGTATTCGCTCAGGAAGCAGCATTATAATCAAACATTTTCTTCACAGCAAACTACTAACTTAGTCATTAAACAACATATCAAGTGTAAAAATTCTTCCTGGCAAGTAAAACAACATATTAGGTATGAAAAAGATCAAGCATGTTTACAGAAGCAGAAAGTCATGTTAGGGTAAGGGAATAAAATGGAAAATCTTGTTCACGTACAAGATCTAATATGCGGCTTTACATAGTACATGAACCTATCAGCAACACAAGAAAGGACCAATTTTTTTTTTTTTTGGAGAGGTTTTTGCCATAGGGTGCATGCACTCGCCAGACAGACGAGAGACAGAGAGACAGAAAGGGAGAAATC
>NW_006205192.1:5856-16476 GCF_000334495.1 Tupaia belangeri chinensis | reverse complement strand
CCAGCGACATAGCCATTACGCTAACTGCTGGTCCCAAGATAGGACCAAAATTTTTAAAACTAAAAAGAAAACATAGAAGAAAGTCAGTAATGTTTTATTCAAAAGTCATAAAATTCTATTTAACCAGTTCAGTCTCATGTACTTAAACTATCTTCTCTTGTGGTTTGATTTATCCGATTAAATTCTTGGATATAATATTCAAGTCCAGACTTGTCCCTATGATTAATTTGGCCATTTTCTTAGTTTTCAAACTCTTATTTCTGTGTGTCTGTATTTAATTTTTTTGGTATAGCACTCCCTTGAGAACTTCTTGAAGATCTGTTCTGGTGTTGTTAAATTCTTTCAAGTTTTACATGTCTGAGAATGTTTTTGTCTTTTCCTCCCATATGAAGGATAATCTTGCCGGGTACAGTATTCTTGATTGAAATTACTTTTTGGAATTGCTTTTCCTTTAACACTTTGAATGTATTTTCCCATTCTTTCCTCGCTCACATTGTTTTCCATGAGAGGTCCGCTGTTGGCCTGATGGGATATCCTTTATGGGTAACTTGCTGTTTCTCTCTTGCCAGTCTTAGTATCTTGTCTTTGTGGTTTTGGTCAATCTGGTTATAATGTGTCTTGGAGAAGATCTTTTTGGGATGAGTCTATTTGGGGTCCTTTGTATTTCTTTGGTCTGGATCTTTGAATGCCTCTCTAGATTTGGAAAGCTTTTGTGTAGGTTTTCATGGAATATATTATGAATGCCCTTATGAGTCTTTTTACCTTCTGGGAACCAATCATCCAAATGTTTGGATGTTTGATGGTATCTAGTATTTCTCATAGATTATTCATATTTTTGGGGGACAATTTTCTTAGTCTTCATGATTGTCTTCATAATTGTTTATTTTTCATTTGGAGATTTTCAGCATTTAAAAGAATCTTACTTCAAACTGTGTTTTGAGATTTTAAAAATCGTTCCTTTTGTGTTTCATATTTAATTAGTGTTATGTATGTCTTTAAATATTTCTCCATTCTCTATGGAATTATTCTGGTCTTAATTTTTTTTTCTATTTTTTTTTAATTTTATTTTTTATTATCATCATCATCATCTTCTTTATATTACTTTGGATTACATATAACTTTACAGTGTATTACATTGTTTTTTCAAAAGGGAATGCCATGCATGTCCGTCAGTACAGAGACATTAATCTCCCCACTTCAACATTCAATATCTTTTCTATGTTTTCCCCAATCATTATTTTTATTATTCTAATTATTTTTTAAAACAGTCAATCGCTATTTCTCATTTTGCTTGTAAAAATACTTTGCCCATCATGAAATACTTCTCAGACCAATCCAGTTGAGAATACTATACATGTCATCATCAACAGTTAATAAGCCATATCTGTTTCTCACTAACGTCCTGCCTATTGTTCACTTGCTATCTTTCTCTATCCTCTTCTCTTCACTTCCCCCATTACCTTCATCTCTAACAGGTCCATTTGATTGGTTTTTATAGTGTGTAAGTCCTATTATAGATCTTTCAAGAATTTCCTCACCTCCTAGAACTTGTCAGCTTCTTTCTCCGACTTCTTCAGTTCATCATCTCTCTACTCTTCCATCTCTGTTAGCTTTGTCATTATGAAATTTCCAAATTCTTTATCAGACATTTCAATAAGTTTCATTGTACTGTCTGAGGATGAAGAGGAGTTATTATTTTCTGATCTAGGAGAGGAATATTCTTGCTTTCCCTTATTTCTTGTGACTCTATAGTGATTTATAGTCATCTAATGGATTGTATGTTTCTTCCTAATTCTTGAAGTTTAATTTGAGCATTCAGAGGCATACAGAAGGAAGTGAGTTGCAATCTCTCTTCTATTCTGTTTTCATTCTTTGTGCATCAGATTCAGTGAGATTAGAGGAATATTATGACCTTATTTTTATTCAGACATTTGGAAGCTGTTCACTTGGACCTGTCTAGACACTTAGTGCATAGAAGTTGAGTAGCCAATGAATAAAGATAAATAAAAAGGATTAGATAAGAGGAAATAAGAATAAAAAATAAAATCAAAAAGAAAAAAAAACGTTAATTAAAAAGTTAGGTTTCAATTTTAAAAAGCAAAAAATGAAAACTGCATGCACATGTACACCACACAAAATCAGTATTTCAGAGCTGAAGTTTAGTATCTATCTCATGATGAGGCTGGCCTAATTTGTGCCTTTCCTAAATGGAATGAGGAAAGGCACCAATTAACACAATAAAACATGGACTTGAGAGCCCAGAGAATACTTTACCTTAAAAATATAAGATAAAATAAAAAGTCACAGAGAGACACAGTAAGACATAGAGAGACAGAGATAAATGGATATAAGGAGGCAGAGGTAGCCCTACCGACTAGAAATGAATCTGGAGTAAGAAGTCTCAGCAGAAAAATCTTCATTTTTGTTCAAGGAAATTAATATTTCACAGCTGAAGTTGCGAATTACAAATTCTACAGTTTTAAACATGAGCTAACACCCATTCTACCCAAACTATCTCTAAAGATCCTAAAGAAAGGAACCCTCCAAAATTCATTTTAGGAAGCCTCCATTACCTCATTCTCTAAATACAAAGGGACTTCCAAAAAAAAGAAAACTACAAACCAATATCTCTGATGAATATTAATACCAAAATATTCAAGAAGATACTAGCAATTTCTATCTAACAACACATTAAAAAGATTATAGACCACAACCAAGTAGGCTTTATTTCAGGGATGCAAGTGTGGATCAACGTATACAAAACCATAAATGTAATACACCATAGTAAAAGAAAAAAAAAATAAAACCATATGATGATATCAATTTATGTAGAAAAAGCATTTGATAAAATAAAATGTTTCTTAGTGATTAAGACTTACAATAAAATTGTCATAGTAGGAACATTTCTCAACACAATAATAACCATTTATGAGAAACCTATAGCTACTATCATATTGAATGGGAAAAACTGAAATCTTTTTCAGCTGAAAACTGAAAACTGGAATAAAACAAGGCTTCTTATGTTTTCCACTCCTATTTAGTATAGTACTAGGAGGCCTAGCCAATGCATTCAGACTATAGAATACAAAACAAACAAGCAAAAAAAGGCACTCAAATAGGGAAAAAAGAAGTAAAATAATCTCTATTTGGAGAGGACATGATTATATACATAGAGAACCCAAAGGAATAATAATAGAAAAGAACCTTGTAGAAGTGATACATTAATACGGTAAAGGGGAAGGATGTCAAATCAATGTACAAAACTTACAGTTTTCTGTATATGAACAATCAGCATACTGAGGTAGAATTGAAGAAAGAAATCCCATCTATGATAGTTAGAAAAAGTATATGATACTTCAGAATAAGCCAAAGAAGTAAAGTACCTCAATAAGAAAAATAGGAAAAACTAAAAACAAGAAATTGAAAATTACACAAAAAAGTGGAAAGACATTCTTGTTCCCAGATTGGGAGAATTAATATAATCAAAAAGTCAGTTTTACCCAAATTAATGTACAAATTTAAGGCTATCTCAATAAAATTACCAGACATATTTTTTAAAAAATTACAGAATTTGTCTGGAATCATAAAAGACCTCACATTGCTATAGAAATACTGTGTAAGAAAGGTAGCATAGGAGGCATCTTACTCCCTGGCCCCAAAATATATTACAAAACTTTGATAATCAAAGCATTAGGGTATTTGCACAAAAATAGGCATGTAGACCAATGGAACAGAATAGAAACCCAGAAATAAGCCTAAGATATACAACCAACTGATCCAGCTGATTTTGACAAAGAACAGTGGACAATCTAGTGGGGTAAAGAAAATATCTTTAAGCAATTGGTGCTGGAAAACTGGATGTCTAACTTCAGAAAGATAAAACTGTTCCTGTATCTCTTACTGCTAACACAAATCATCTCAAAATGCATCAGTGATCTCAACCCAATTCCTTAAGCTATAAAACTACTGGTGAATAACATTTGGGAAACTCTTAGAGACAACAGAGTAGGCAAAGACTTAAGATCCCCAAAGCTTAGTCAATGATCCTAAAAATTATACAAGTGGTATTTCATCAGGTTAAAAAGTATTTTCATAACAAAACAAACAAACAAAAAACTCAATAGCTAGATTGAATCTACAACCAATGTAATGGGAAAATATATTTGCAAACTATGCCTCAACTAAAAGGCTAATAGCCAGAATGTACAGGGAGTTCAAGCAGCTTACTTGGAAAAACAAAATGAGACAAAACAACAAAAACAATGAAAAGATGGACAAATGAGCTGAATAGACAACTAAGAAAGATATATGAACAGCCTAAAAGCATATGAAAAAGTCTTCAACATCTCTTATTATAAAGGATCTGCAAATCAACACCACAATGATATACCATCTAAACTCATTCAGAATGGATAAGATTTAAAAAATAATGATAAGGACTGGCAAGACCGTTGTGAAAAGGAGTCTTTCCAACACTGTTGGCAGTAATATGAATTAGCACAACCACTGTGGAATATAGAGGTTCCTCAAAGACCTAAAAATAGAACTACCACATGATCTAGTAATTCCACTCCTGGGTATCTACGCAAAGGAGAGTAATATACTCAATAAGAAAAACATGTACATTGATGTTTCTCATGGCATTATTTACAATTGCTTAAACACAGAACAACCCAAATCTACATGAAGAGATGAATTGATTGAAAAAGTGTAGCACATATACACTATGGAATTCTACTCAGCGATAAAACTTAAAAAAAAAAAAAAACCTGGGACCTGCAGTTAGCATGATGGCTATGTCGCTGGACTCCCATATAGTCGATCTCAGTTCATGTCCCAGACCTGGTGACTTAAAACTCACGCTGGGTGCATGTGCGTGCATGCCCAAGATCCCAAGAGGAGAATGGCGGAGAAGGGATTGTGGCATGGCCATCCCTCCTGGGGGGGATTTCTCGCTTTCTATCTCTCTGTCTCTCTCTCTGTGTCTGGCGAGTGCACATGCTCCATAGCAAAAACCTCTAAAAAATAAAAATCCTGGCATATGATAGAAAGTGGCCAACTATAGAAGATTTATTTCTAGTGAAGCAAGCCAGACTATGAAGAGGCATTGTATGTCCTCACTCAATATATATTTCATATGTCTGCTCTTCAGAAACAGACTAAAAGGTATAGAAGTGTGGAAAAAAACCATGGATGCTAGAGACAGTGTAGGAGGAGAGTGGGAAACGGGGGAAGGTGAGAGGGAATCATGGGAAAAAGAAAGAAGAAAAACATTTAAGGGACACAGAAATGGAAAATTATTTGTTGATGTGTATGTTAATATTTTTGACTAGATTAATTCATGGCATTGTGCTAGGAAGAATCCCTTTGTATACTATAATGATATATAGTGATTGAATATAAAAATCAATCAATAAAAGATATATTTTGCAAAAGGAAAGAAAAACCTACATAGTCTTAGGATTAGTGATTAGTTTTTAGATACAGTAGCAAAAGTCAGTCCATGAAACACACCAACTGATAAAATTGAAAATGTGTGCTTTGTAAATGATACTATTAAGAGGACAAAAACAGAAACCACATGCTGCAGCAATGCAACATTCTTCAGTGTCAAAAGCCAAATGGCAGACCAGGATTTAGTTTCTGAACAATTTGTACATTCAGGGTGGGCAATTATATGCCCATGATTGTCTCTGGCTTGGAAGGTTGAAGGAAGGACCCTGTTGGAAATGTTTGTCCTCTCTCAATAGATAATGTTAAAGAAGAAAAGCCACAGACTGTGGGGACACGTTTAGAGAGAGAACCTGAGGTGTGGGGACATGCTCTGAGCAAACATCACCTGTCCTTTTGGGGTTTAGCAGAACCTTGTAACTTGTCCTTTCCTTGACCTTCACTGCAGACAGAGCAAGGAAAGACATTGCTAGGGGCGTGCCAACAGACACACCTAGGGGCGTGCCAACAGAAACATCTTGACCCCAATTAGCAAAGTCCAATTCCTGCTCTGTATCTGAAAGGTTCTTTAGCCTTTTCTGTGTGTGGTGGTGCACTCCTTATGGAGAAATTCTTTAGCTTCTTCCCCACACCTACAGTGAGACTTCTCTGCATTAGAAAAGATTATGGGATTTCCTCTTGATGGGATTATCACTAAGGGATACACCTGGTCCAGTATGACTAAACCCTTATAGATTTGTTAACTGCTTCTTATTATCTGTAACCTGGCAACAAATCTATGAAGTGTCATGAAGCATACATGTGTAATATCTCCTTGTACTATAAATAAAGAGACCCAGTTTGTCTGGGTGGCTCAAGCAGCAGCTCAGCCATGGCACAAGTTTCTTGGGCTACGTAGGCTCAGGCTGCCTGTGTCCACTTCTACTCTGTCTCTTTATCTCATTCTTTCCAATTTCCCAGTCCTCACAAGATGGAGGGATTTATCTTTCTCATCCTCTTTCTCTTCCTCACCAGCAGCCCTCTGATCATGATTCAGCTAGATCCAAGCCCCTGGGTGGATGCCGACAACAGACTTGGAGAAAAGATTTAGAAAGCACATCTAAAAAGACTTTAATGCAAAAGATACAGAAAAAAAAAAAAAAAAAAAAAACCTCTGAAACTCAATGAGAAGAAAAACACAATTTAAAATCAGCAGGGCTAACCACATTCCCTAGTGGAAGCCAGGCTCAATATGGTCAACAATAGTTTGAATGATGGCCCCTGTGACTTGAAGCAAGCCATGCACATATGTAAGCCCAAAAATCCTAATAGCGTGAAAAAATGAAGATTTTGCAAGATGCGGACTACTTTCTCCTAGTTATTTTGCCTCTTTGTCTCTGCCTGAAAAGTCCACACTGTTCTGGCCATTAAAAAATAAATAAAGATGTGAATCAATACCTACATTTGCAGAGAAAATATACAGATAAAAAATATGAATCAAAATTATATTCAACAATACTTCTCATTAAAGAAAAGCAAATAAAACAATGAAATAGAATTGTACATCTATTAAAATTGGTAAAACCCAGAATATAAATAGCAAAAGCAGCTCCCAATGGTGCTGTAATGCATGATGGTACTGCCACTTGGGAAGAGTTTAGTGTTTCCTTTTCAAAAGTGAACCATAGTATTTCACCATATGAGCCAATGATTATACTTCTAAGTACGGTAACTGCTTTGAAAACCTAGGAGTGAAAGCCAAACAAAAACCCGCATGCAAGTATGTATACACTCTCATGTTAATAGCCAAATGCCTTTTGGAATCAGAAAAATATTCAACAGATGATTAACCAAGCTGGGGTACCTCTTCATAATGGAATACTATGCAGTGAGTGAAAACAATGACCTGGGAATTCACACAAATATATAACTAAGTCTTACAGGCATATTTCTAAGTGAAAGAAGCAGTAAAAAGAGGCTACTTTTTGTGTGATCTCATTTATATGACTTTATGTAAAACAGAAAAGTGTAGAGATGGGAAACAGATCTGTGATTGACAGTGGTTTGTAAAAGTGGCATGGATGAGTCTAAGAGGGGTATAAAGTGATGGAAGGTCAGGTCAGATTTCCCTTCTTATGGCAAGTGAGATTATGCTGGGTGTGTGTGTGAAAAAGCCACCGTATATACAGAACCAGTATGAACAAAAAGGCCAATTCTCTCATGAAGTAAGAAGGGTTTTCTTGCATTAGATGGTGGATACATCTCAAGACTCATTCTGAGGAAGGTAGTCTTACGTATGGGAAAATATAAATAAACGTTACCATTTTCATCTTTTTTTAATGTGGTAAAAGGTACATAAAATTTTCTTTTAAATTTTGTTTTAAAATTATAGTAAAATATACATAACATAAAATTTACCACTTTAAGTGTCTGCCTAGGCTATGCACATTTGCACTGTGTGCAACCACTACCACTATCATTTTATATTCCCATTAGCGATGCACAAGGGATTGACTCCTTTTAGTTCATTTTATATTATTTCACTATTTATTTATTTATTTATTTATATGACCAGAGAAGGACTGGGGCAGGGGGAGAGAAAAATAAGGAGAGAGACAGAGAAAGTGAGAATGCAAGCCACCAGGTCCGGGACTTGAACCACTGTTGACAATGTGGGAGTCAAGCAAACTTAATCACCATGCTACCTGCCAGCCCCCAGGATTCATTTTTTTACATACAAATACTAGTTTCCACTTGTTAATATCCATCTTAGTTGGTGTGAGAAGTATATCTCATTGTGGCTTTGCAAGCCATTTACCTGATTGCTAGTGACTTTGAGCATCTTTTCATGTACTTATTGACAGTGGATTTCAAAATAATTTCTTAGGTATGACATCAAAAGAACAATACAGGGACCAGCAGTTAGCCTAATGGCTATGTCGCTGGACTCCCACGTAGTTGACCGCGGTTCGAGTCCTGGACCCGGCGGCTTAATCTCACGTCGGTCATGTGTACATGCATGCCCAAGATCCCAAGAAGAGAATGGAGGAGAAGGGATTGTGGCGTGGCCATCCCCCCTGGGGGGGGGTGATTTCTTGCTTTCTGTCTCTCTGTCTCTCTCTGTCTTTCTGGCGAGCACACGCATCCTGTAGCGAAAACCTCTCCAAAAAAAAGAATAATACACAAAATAAAAATAGATAAATTGGACTTCATCAAAATTAAAGCATTTTGGCATTAAAGGACACTTTCAAGAATGTGAGAAGATGCCCTGGTGGTTTAGGCAGTCGCATGCCACCCAGCAATACTGGAACCACATAGAATATTGGAGTTTGGATTTCAGGTCAACCTGAAAAGTTCTAGGTCCACAATTGATCCTGAATAACTAGAAGACTGGAGTGATGTCATGGTGTGACAAGAACATGTTAATGACATGTCTTTCTCAAGAAAGATGATTAAAGAAAAAAATTAAAAAATAAAGTGAAAAGAAACAGAATAAGAGACAAAATGCATATCAAATATCCGATGATGGTCCAGTATTCTTAATAGCTAAATAACTATCACAAGCTACAAAGTGACAAGCATCCAATTCAAAAATGGGCAGAAGACCTAAATAAAATTCTCAAAAACAATATACACCAATAGCACAAAACTTCACCCAACATCACCTGCCAATAGGAAAATATAAGTTAAAAACTTCAGTAAAAGAATCCTTCACACCTATTGGATGTCCATTATTAATTAAACAAAACATAAACAAAAGACAAAAACTCACAACTGTTGGCACAAATGTGAAGAAATGCAAACAATGCTGATGGGAATATAAAATGGTCCAGCTACTGTGAAAAATAGTTTGCTAGGGGATCAACAGTTACTGTAATGGCTATTTTGCTGAATTCCCATGTAGTCGAGTCTCAGACCCGGTGGCTTAAACTCACGCTGGGTGCATGTGCGTGCGTACCCAAGATCCCAAGAGGAGAATGAAGGAGAAGGGATTGTAGTGTGGCCATCCCCCCTGGGGGGTGATTTCTCGCTTTCTGTCTCTCTGTCTCTGTCTGGTGAATGCACATGCCCTATAGCAAAAAAAAATAAAATAAAATAAAAAAAAACAAACTTTGCTGGATTAACAAAAAATTAACCATTAAATTAGCATATTAGCATAAGATCCAGCAATTCTAGCTCTAAATATATATGCTAAACAATTGAGAACTTATTCAAACTAGAACATGGACATTAACGATTATAGCAGCACTATTCACAAGGGCAAAAATAGTGGGAACAACCCAAGTGTCCAACCCAAATGAATAGACAAACAAAATGTGGTATAGCCATGCAATGGAATAGTACTAGAGTATTTTAAAAAAGTAGGTTTTCATATTATGATGTGGATGAACCTCAAGAATATTGGACTAAAAGAGAAGCCAGATACAAAAAGTCTACCATATGATTCCATTTATAGGAATTATCCAAAGTAAGTAAAGCAATAGAGTCAGAAAGCAAAGTAGTGGTTTCCAGGGGTCATCAGGAGAGCAGAATGAGAAATAACTGTTTAATTGGTAGGAGTTTCCTTTGGAATGATTTAAATATTTAAATATTTTGAACCTAAGAAAAGATGTTTGCATGAACTGTACATATCATCAAAGTGTATATTTTACAATAGTTGATTTTATATTATGTCAATTTTACTACAATAAAAAAAAATTAAGAAAATCCAGTCCCCAACATTTGCTCAGCAGGAGAGTCCTCATTCCATGGTGCCCCCTCAACTTGGCCTTCAAGTGCCAGCACTGCCCAGGACTGCCTGGGCTTGATCAACCCTGCTCTGAACATGTATAATATTCAGAGTGCCTGCTTAGTTCCTAACTTATGGCTATTTCATTATTTCCAGTCCCAAGCCACATTCTTTTATACCTCCACAGATGCCCCATGAGTAAGTGAAGTCTCCTTAGTGCTCGTGAGATCTTGTGAAATTTTCTCTGTTGTAATCTAGACCTCAGCATGTGGTTTCTGAGGGTTTCCTCACACCAGTAATATAAATTAATGTTTTTTGTTAACTCTGTGTGTAAGTATAGTGCTCAGGTGAATTCAGGTATTTGGTAGTCCCATTGTGCAGAGGGAAAGGTGACATTTGGGTGGAGAAGTGAACTCCTGACAGTCACAGACTATAATGGGCTTCACATTTAGTTTCCAGCC
>NW_006205192.1:4871-5768 GCF_000334495.1 Tupaia belangeri chinensis | reverse complement strand
TTGTGTATGGTAAAGTTATATTCTGGAGCATACCTTGGCCCCACCAACCACAATACAGCTTCATCCAGGCTCCTCACAACACCTGTGTCACCACAGGCATACAAGGTTGGAGGATGCCTATCTAAGTCAGAAGGACTTTGCCACGGGGGGGAGGGGGGCTGGAATTTCCAGTACTTCTTTTTATTCAGGGGACATGGTAACCCCCAAAAGAGGCACCCCTGTAGCTCAGCATGCAGAAACAGGCTGGCCTTCATTTAATCTTAATATTCAAACTTTAGCACCCCCAATTCCAGAATGGTCTTATTTCTGCCCCTACAGGGTAAAAGATCCTAGCCCACATCAGCAGTGAAGCCCTCCTGTGATCTGCATGGGGCACCCAGTAAAGAGTTGAGGCCTCTTGAGAAGAACCATGGTGCCTGAGACAGCAGGGAGGTGGAGATAACTATCTGAAACAGAGACACTTCTATTGATTGAAGTGGTCCCCCAAATTCATATGTTGAAGTCCTAACTCTCTAAACCTGTGACTTTGACCTTATATGGAAATAGAGTCTTTGAAGATGATCAAGTTAAGATGAAGACATAAGGGCCCCAGCTTCAGTGTGCAGGTTCCTTTTCTGCAGTGCTGGAAGCCACATGACCAACTGTGAGTTCACATCTCAAGTTGACCTCAAACACACAGGGCTCTTGTGTACCACATATCCTGAAGAAATAGAGGCCTGGGACCAGCAATTAGCATAATGGTTATGTCCCTGGACTCCCGTGTAGTCGACCACGTTTCACGTCCCGGACCTGGTGCCTTAAAACTCACACCAGGCACATGTGCATGGGTGCCCAAGATCCGGAGAGGTGCATGGAGGAGAAGGGATTGTGGCATGGCCATGCCTCCTGGGGGGGGGG
>NW_006205192.1:0-4805 GCF_000334495.1 Tupaia belangeri chinensis | reverse complement strand
CAAAAACCGATCCAAAAAAAAAAAAAATTAAAAAAAAAAGAACTAGAGGCCTGGACAAAGGAATCTTAACATAAAAAGACCCTGTTGATGGTGCTACTTTTTTTTCTCTCCCAATTAAAAACAAAAAAGAAGGGGACCAGCAGGTGACATAGTAGATAAGGTGTTAGACCATCCCATGGTTGACCGCAGATTGAGTTCCAGACCTAGAGGTTTGAAAATCAAGCTGGCTGCATGTGTGTGTGTGTGTGTGTGTGTGTGTGTGTGTGTCTGTATGTGTGTGTGCCAAAAAACATGAGGGGACATTGGAGGAGAAGGGATATATGGCCATCCCCCCTGAGGGGGAATTTCTCACTTCTGCTGTCTCGTAGTATCTCTTTCTGTCTTTCTCTGGTGAGTAGTCTTGACCTATGGGAAAAAAAAAAAAAAAAAACTTAAAATTATTTGGGCCAGAAAATTACATGAGCTTAAGGTGGCTGTATTTCACATGGCTGCACAGTTCCAGTTTTGACACAGGGGCTGGAAAATCATGCTGGGTGCATATGCATGTATATCCAACATCTTTAGAAAAGAATGGAAGAGAAGGGCTTGTGCTATGGTCATCTTCCTCTTTCTCTTCTTTGTCTCTGATGAGCACACATGCCCTGTAGCAATAACTACAAAAAGAAAACGTGAGTAGGGTCAGCCTTAACTGCTGTGATTATGTCCTTATGAAAATGGAGAGTTTGGACACAGGGATGCATACTCACACACAAAAATGTCCATGAAGAGTGAAGCTCTGTTGTCATAAGCCAAGAAAGTAACACAGGCTAGAGACAGACCTGGAATGAACCCTCCCCTATGGCTTCGCTTCAGAGGAAGCATGGTTCTACTGACCCCTTGATCCCAGAAATCTGGACTCCAGAGCTGTGCAACAACAAATCTCTATTGTTCTGACCCCCCCCAATCTGTGATACTGTTAATACTGCCCTTGTGAGGAACACAGGCATGTTCTGCTCTGTCCACTGCTCTCTAGACCACAGGCATCTCCCCTCACTCACCCTGTGGAAAGGCAAGGGGTGAAAGGAGTGCTCTTCATAGGCTATGGCAGTGCCTGGAGGTCACGGCTAACCCAAAGAGGCAAGAGCTCTCAGTCTCCTGGGCCACTGGGATAAAGAGATTGGGGGTGAGGACTGATTGGCTGCCCTAGAGCTGCCTGTAAGACTCCACCTTCTGTTCTTGGATCCCAGAAGCTCAGGCTGACAGTCTGGCCACATCCCACCCTCAAATACTCTGCCTCTCCTTCCAGACATGGGCAGTGAAGCTCTTGTGTCATCTTCATAGAAAGATGCCCAGGAATGCACGGACAGGATGTATCAACTGGCCTTGGCACCTCACCCATGTTCACATGTCCCAGGCTGGCACATGAAGCTGGTGTGGGCAGAACTAGTTGTGGGGCTTTTTTAGCTCCAGTGCCATTGGTCCATTTTCTGAAAACTGCACATGATACACTGGCAGAGTCAAGGTTCTAGAACTTTCAGGACTGAGCCCACTGCCTGAAAGGACAGAAAGAAGAAAAGCATCTTGGAATACAAGGGGGGATGGATAGAGACCTGAGGCCTGCAGAAAGGGATCGTGAGGCTAACCTAGGTTCCTGCATGCACCAGTACCTGGAAATAGTCCACCGTGGTCTTCTGTCCCTGTACCAGGTATTTTTTCCTGAATGGTCTGAGAATAAACAACTTTACCACCTGTGAGGCTGTGGACACTCTGCTGGCCACATAGAACTCCATGCTGCAGTTGATCAGGCTGTGGGGCTCCTGAGCATGTCCTATAAAGCCCCTGCTTACTCCTTGATTCCCCCCCCCCCGCCCCGTATTCCACCAGGCTTCTCAGTACCATAGATCTGCCCCCTTGCACACATAATTACCTGGTGCTGTCTCTGGTTAGTGATCCATGACTTGAAGTGACCCCTGGTGGTAAATATGACTGTCCACCCAAAAGTCAGTCCTCAGGCCAGCTGGTCACCATTCCCAAATGGCAGACAAATACACTGAGTTCCCATAGCAGGTCCTTGGTCTGAGTTCCCTTTACAAATGATGCTCAGAGGTTCTTGGGCTTTCTGGGGCCATGTGGCTCAGCAGGAGCTCAGGCTGTTTGCATGTTAATGGATTTAATTCTCTAATTAAAAAATAGTCTGGGACCAGAATGTGGTGTGGTGGTTAGGGTGTTGTACTCCCACATACCTGACCATCATTCAAGTCTTGGACTTGGTGGATTGCTTTCTCACCTTATCACTCTCTCTCTCTCATGAGTGCATGTGACCCATAGCAAATTAAAAATTATGATGATCCTTAAAATTCAATCGGTAATTTTTTTTTAAAGACAAAAGCTGAATTAATGGATAAGAAACAGAAGTTACCTATATGCTGCTTATAAGAAACATACTTTACTGATAAAGATTTATGTAGACTAAAAGTGAAGGGTGGGACAATGTTATTTCATGCAAATGAAAAAAATAAATTTAAAAAAGCCTGGAGTTGTGATCCTTAAAATTCAATCAGTATTTTTTTTTAAAAAGACAAAAGCTGAATTAATGGATAAGAAACAGAAATTACCTAAATGCTGCTTATAAGAAACACAAATTACTAATAAAGACTTATGTAGACAAAAAGTGAAGGGTGGGTCAATAATATTTCATGCAAATGAAAAAATACATGTAAAAAAGGCTGGAGTTGTGACACTGATATGAGACAAAATAGGGTTTTTTTTAAATTTTTTTGTAGAGATTTTCGCTATAGGGCACATGCGCTCGCCAGATAGACAGAGAGAGACATTAGAAACAGAAAGCGAGAAATCACCCCCCAGGGGGAATGGTCACGCCACAATCCCTTCTCCTCCATTCTCCTCATGGGATCTTGGGCACGCACGCACACGCGCCTGGCGTGAGTTTTAAGCCACCAGGTCCGGGATGCGAACCACGGTCGACTACGTGGAAGTCCAGCGACATAGCCATTACGCTAACTGCTGGTTCCCAGACAAAATAGGTTTTAAAACAAGCCTGTAAAAAAGAGACAAGGACACTATAGAGTACTAGAAGAACTTGTTCACTAAGAAAATATAACATTTATAAGTATCTATACACCCAACATTAGAGCACCCACATATGTCAGAGACTGCTAGACCTAACGGAAGAGATATACTGCAACACAATATTTTCTGGGGATCTTAACATCTTACTGTCTTTTCTGGACAAATCTTTTAGACATAAAATGAACAGATACAAGATCTAAATAATACCATAAATAAAATGGACTTGACAGACATCTGTAGAACATTTCACCCAATAAGTATAAAAAATATATTTTTCACATCTCCGCTTGGAACAGTTTTGAAGATCAACCACATAACAGAATACAAAGAAAACCTTTTCAAATTCAAATGTATAGAAATTATATCAACTTTTTTTGAGAGAGAGATTTTCACTACAAGGCGCATGCACTCGCCAGACAGACAGAGAGAGACATAGAGACAGAAAGCGAGAAATCACCCCCCAGAGGGGATGGCCACCCCGCAATCCATTCTCCTCCATTCTTCTCTCGGGATCTTGGGCATGCACGCACACGCGCTATATCCACTATTTTTTCTAACAGTGAAATCAAACTTAAAATCAACTATGGAAAGAACTCTTGAAAATACACTAACAGGGACCGGCAGATGGCATAATGGTTATGTCACTGGACTCCCATGTAGTCAACCATGTTTCAAGTCTTGACCCTAGCTTCTTAAAACTCACACTGAGTGCTTATGCCCGCATGTTCAAAATCCTGAGGGAATAATGAAAGAGAAGGGTTTGAGGTGTGGCCATACCCCAGGAGTGAATTTTCACTTTCTATCTGTCTCCCCATCAATATCCTATAGCAAAAAAATCTCTCCTAAAAAAAAAAAAAAGAAAGAAAAGAACATATACTAAAAAATAGAAATGAAACAACCTACTCCTGAATGACTTTCAACCACAGAGGAAATTAAGACTGAAACCTAAAGGTCAATAGAAACCAATGATAATGAACAAATGAGTTTTTAATAACCTATATTGCACGACAAAGCAGTCAAAAGTGGATTGTTCATAGCAGTTAGTGCTCACAAGAGAAAACAGAAAGGTGGCTAATAGACAGCCTACTGACACCTTTAGGGAGTTGAAAAAGAAAAAGAAAAAATATCAGGAGAAAAGAATATGATGGTATATAATATTTCTCATATATTATTCTAGGTTTTTGGGCAATTTTCTCAGTCTTTGTGGTGGATTTTTTAGGCCAGTAATTTTCTGATATAAACAATTTACCAAAATTGTACCAAGGAAAAATAAAAAGCCAGAATAGATCCATAAGTAATAATGAAATTTAATCAGTAATGAACAGTCTCCTAAAAAAGAAAAACCCTGGTCTTGATGGCTTCATTTTGTAATTCTACAAAATTTTTAGAGAAAAACACAACCCAAATTTTTCTCAAAGTGCTTCTAAAATCCAAAAGGAGGTAAGCCTCTCAAATTTATTGTATAAAGTCTCCATCTTTCTGGTTCCTAGAACAGATAAGGATATAACAGAAAAAGAAAATTACATACCAGTATTTCTGATGAATACTGATGCAAAAATTCTAAACAAGTTACTAGAAAAGTGCATCAAACAACACTTTGAAAAGATTATAGAAACCAGCAATTGGCATAATGACTATGTCGCTGGACTCCCATGTGGCTGACTGTAATTTGAGTCTGGACCCAGTAGCTTAAACTCACGTTGGATGCAGGTGCGTGTGTGCCCAAGATCCTGAGA
>NW_006205191.1:0-486 GCF_000334495.1 Tupaia belangeri chinensis | reverse complement strand
CCCAGGGAAAGGAGTCTTGAAGTGTGGCCTCTGGCACCTGCATAGAAACGGGTAGCAACAGGAGTCAAGAACCAAGCAACTGTCTGCAGCACACCTCCATACCCTGAGGGTGCCTCCCTCTGACCTGGAGGTATGTATCCTGGCACTCCTACCCCTGGTAGGAACACGGGCATTCGGGGCTTTATACACGAAGGGAATCTATATGGAGTGAGATGGTGGAAACCTAGTTAAGTGAGAGACCCGGAAGATGTCATTCCAGTTGAGCAGCAGGTGAGGTACTGGACACCGACAACTTGGAGTCAGCCCCAGAGGAGACTGGAAAAACACCCGGGATTGATTCTTAGCTTGTTCTGGAGAGTTCTCACTGGACTGAAAGCTGGCTGGTCTGCAGGCCATGCAGTATCTGAGAAAATGTATCTCCCCCTCAAAAGAGCTACCAGAAAAAAGGGGTGCCTAGGGAGAAACAATTTCTGAAAATAGTCTATG
>NW_006205190.1:802-2406 GCF_000334495.1 Tupaia belangeri chinensis | reverse complement strand
GCAGTACTCTTGTATGAGTGACAAATCCTTACGGTTTGTTTATTAATTAAATTGTGTGTGTGTGTGTGTAGTTTTTCCCTTAGTACATATATGCACTTTAGAAAGAGACTGAGGAGTCAGAGAAATCTCTCCCTAGGGGGGCATGGTCCCACCACAGTCCCTTCTCCTCCTTTCTCCTTCTGAGATCTTGGGCATGCATGCACACACATGTACCCAGTGTGAGTTTGGTTTTTTTTGGAGAGGTTTTTGCTATAGGGCATGTGCACTCACAAGACAGACAGAAAGAGACAGAGAGACAGAAAGCGAGAAATCACTTCCGGGGGGATGGCCATGCCGCAAGCTCTTCTCCTCCATTCTCCTCTTGGATCTTGGGCATGCATGCACATGCACCCGGTGTGAATTTTAAGCCACACCACCACAGGGTCTGGGACTTGAACCGCGTTTGTTTATGTGGGAGTCCAGTGACATAGCCATTACGCTAACTGCTGGTCCCCCCAGTGTGAGTTTTAAGACACCACGCCTGGTACTCAAACTGTAGCCAGCCATGTGATAGTCCAGGGACCCAACTGCTAGCCCATCTGTTGCCCCTCCCCCCCTTTTTTAAGTACAGAGACTTATAGGATGTAAAATGTTAAAATTTTATCTACTAATGTACACAAAATTGCTCTGTAGGTTTTTCAAAAGTTTTACACATGACTATGAAGCTCTATTGATTGCATCTGACACGTATTTAAGGCTTTCTGCTTCACGTGATATTATTAGAAACATTGCTGGGGCTTAAATGTATTATTTAGCATTGTCTGTGTAAGAACAAACTAAGCATTCTAAAAACTAGCCAATTTATTAGCTCAAGGGTCCTTGGATCTACATTTTGGGGTTGTTCAGCTAGGTAACTTCTATTCTGGTTGACTGGATGGCAAGTGAGGCTTTAGCCATGTGGTGCCTCAAGAGTCTGATTCATTTCAGGTGACTTCACTCCTCTGTCTAGTGGTTTGTGCTGACTCTTGGTGAGGCCCATATAGCCACCAATTTAGCTTCAGGATTTTTTTAATGGTGACACTGCTAAGAAGTGAAGCGCTGTTCTGAGCACTTGTTGTGGTGGTTAAGGCACTGGATTCTCACATGGACTAACTCTGGTATGAGTCCTGGACCTGGCAGCTTGAAAATGATACTGGGCATGTGTGTGTGCACTTACCCAAAATCCTGAGAGGAGACTAGAAGAGAAGGGATTGTGATGTGGCTATTCACCATTTCTCCCTTTCCTTCTCTCTGTCTCTCTCCAGTGAGCATATGTGCCCCATGTTAAAAACAATAAGGAAAGAATGGAAGCACTAGTGGGCAAAAACTTTCCAGACTTAGATTTCTATCACATTTTCTTTCTTTCTTTTTTTTTTTTTTTTTTGGTTTATTTTATTCATGATAGAGCATGCATGTCCACTCAAGATTGAGAGAAAGAGATAAGCACATATAAGGATTCATTACCATGTTTCCCCAGCTCTCTAACTCATCAAGATCTTAGGCATGTGCACTTATTCAAAGACATGATTATTTTATTCTGACTTGGGGATCAAAAATTGTGGTTAACCATATGCCTTCCAAGACTG
>NW_006205190.1:0-723 GCF_000334495.1 Tupaia belangeri chinensis | reverse complement strand
AAGGAAGGAAGGAAGGAAGGAAGGAAGGAAAAATCTCAAACCAGAAATATGGCCATGCCTCAGTTTCTTCAATCTTGCCTCAGGAATTTGGGCACACCTGGACGTGTGCCTGGCCTGCTTTTCAAAGTGTTGGGTCTGTGACTTGAACCATGTTTGGCTATGTGGGATCCAGCTGCATTAACCCTCATGTCATGGGGTATCCTAATAATTTCCATTTCAATATGATGTAATTTATGAATTTTGATTATATTATTGTCTCTTAATCTTTGTCTTTTTTGTTTTGTAGTTTTATAATATTTGTTATTGTCAGTTACTCTAGTGTTTTAATGAAGAAATTCAGAAATTGTCTAATTATATATTATACTTGACATTCTAGATAAATTTTAGAATTTTTGGTCCCTTTTTCCATGAAAAGAAAACACCAAAATTTTGATGGAGTATTTGTATCAGTGACAGAGACAGCACTTCATTTTGATGAATTTTTTAAAAGTGATCATCTTTGTAAAGGTGAGTTTTTCTTCATGTACATATATGTAACTGCATTTTTCAGGTTTATAAATTTTTTCTTATATATTCTACATATTTTTTCCTAAAAATTTGCATACATGTATATTACACAAATGTCACGTTCATATAACTTATGTTGTATTTTATACTATTTATTAAATTGGACCTCTAAGAGCTGAAATATAGCTTACCCCTAGGAACCACTTCCCCTATACT
>NW_006205189.1:0-3676 GCF_000334495.1 Tupaia belangeri chinensis | reverse complement strand
AAAAATTTTGGAATGGCAATTAAGAATCTTAATGGTATTGAACTAAGTAGATAATTAATCAGATAATTGAACCTGAGCAAAGAATCCATCCAAATCTTTTCCCAGAATTTCAGTCACAGAGACCATTACTGGACATTGTGGTTATGTTCCACACAGCCTTGTTAGATGCAGAAGGACCATATTCCACAGTAAAAGTTGTGCTGGGAGATGGCTCTGCACAACCCTGTAGACCCCTGGTGGGAAATCCCTCATTCCGAGAGGATTTTGGTGCTGTAGACTTTCCCAGGCCAAGCCAGAGGAGTAGCTGTGCTTTTCTATTTAATTCTGTGAATAGTCTGTTTTATTTCTTATATTTCACAAAGCTGGAGAGAAAGATGATGGTCCTGTGCTCTAAGGGGCAACTTCACAGCCAGATCATTGAGACTGAGACTGACCAATCAGGGTTAGGAGACTTAGGACAACCATGTCTCTTAGTAGTTTACCATTTTCATACCTGTTATAGTCTGAAAGTGTACCACAAACATCATGGGCTGGAAACTTAATACCCACTACAAAGTGCTGGTAGATGGGGCCTCTTCAGAGATATTCAGGTCTTGAGGAGTCTACCCTCGTGATTTAATTTTGCTGTTATAAATAAAGGGCTTGATGGAGTGAGAACATTTTCTTCCCTGCCACCTTCTGCTACATGAAGACACAGTGTTCCTCTCATTTGGAAGATGTGGCCTTCATCAGAAGGCCACAATATTTTACTTTCAGTCTCAGACAATTGGTAATAAATTTATGTTCTTATTTAGTTGCCCAGTCTGTGATATCCAATAAGGCAATAGATAATCTTCCACATTGGCATCAGCTTCTTCAACATCTCTTATGGGCTCAGATTCAAGAAATTAGTAATCTATTCAGAATCACATTTGGGCATGTAAGAATCATCTGGGAGCTATCATTATCCAAACTGATGTCACTCCCCAAACGTCAAAGAAACTTTCTGAAGTCTCCATTTCCCAAGACTAGCATTTGGTTGCCCGAAATGCAAATGAGATAGAACAGCATGAACCAATCATTGATGTGGGTGGATCTCTCCCGTTGCCTAGAAACCCAATCACTTCCCCTCATTGCTCAAGTGAGGATTTGGAAAAATTGCATTTTCTCTCTTTTTCTTTCTGTCCCCAAGGTGACAACCAGTCAGATAATGATTTTTGTACCTGAAAGACCAAAATCTCCATTGCCACCCTCTCCATCTCAGCACCTGTCAGACCTGAGAGGGCCTCCAAAAAGGATGACCTCTGCACATCCCATTGAGCTTTCTTCAATCCTGTTTCCTTTCAAAACTCTACTTATCTTTACAAGGTGCAGACAATATCTTCTCTCTGACATGACTCTATTGCAATTCCAACCTGTTTACCATGACTGAATATTTTTCAGATCCTTCGGTGCTGGTTCCCTTGTTACTTTTTGTCCCCATCCACCTGATCAGTTCTCTCCAGCTCCTCATGAGGGCTTCATCCTTGTACCCTAGGCCATTTGCTCCAGCTGTGCCTCTGCTTTGTTCCTGATTTACTCTTCACTTCTCCACTGTGGGTTCATGTCTTTAGGAAGCCTTCCCTGACTCATGTAGATAACCTTGCTGTGTTCAGTGCTCCTGTACAAATGTAGTTTCTTTATTCAGGCCAGCATCTCTGACTGTCAGGATGTATGTCCAAATACCTAATGTGTGTTTCCCTTACTGTGCCATGTGAGAGCAAGACCTATGCTTTTTCACTTAATCTCTCCTGCTACCTACTTACTAGGTTTTCAGTAACTATGTGGAAGCACCCACTCCAGTTGTGTGGAGACATGGATGGGAGAAATAAACTGTGAAGCAGATGCCCAGTAAGGAGGACGGTCACAGGGGACAATACTTATGTGAAGAGGTCATGGTGGTTTACACTGAAATGGTGGTAGTTGAAATGAACAGAAAAGAGTGTAGACATTCTGGAATACCTGGTGGACTGGATATACAGCTCGAGGAGCCAGGCCAAACAAAGCATAAGGGATTCCAGGTGGCTGGGAATGAGCAGCTGGGTCAGCACAGGGCTATGTGCTTATGGGGGCATTCTGTGCTTAGTGGGTCCTCTGTGAGACCAAGGGCAGCCTTGGTTTCTCATGCGCCTCTAGAAGGTGTGATGTCTTATGCTGATTCCAGTTTACCCTCCCATCTAGAAGCAGAGCAAAAGCAAGCAACTCCTGACCCAAGACCCTGACCTAGATAGGGAACAGAGTGAAAGCAAACAGCTCTTCACCCAACAACATATCCTAGTTCCATTCCTGCAACTGTGGTGTAAAGGGTTGGGTGGAGCTAAATTTTTCTTGTGCTAATTCCAGTTAATCCTCTCTCCCAACAAGGAGCAGTAAGAAGAAAAGCAGCTATTCACCCAAGACCCTGGCCAGTTAAGATGTGGGACCAAGGCCTGTTTTTTGTTATACACCTCATTCTGGATATTAGTCATAGACTGTCACCTATCAGATCAATTTCCTGCCACATAGCAACTGAATAGGTCTAGCAATATAGGAGTCAAACATCCGAGCACTCTGAAATTGCAGAAAGGTTCACTTCTACAAATCAGGAAAAGGGGAAAGAAAATCCTCTTTCTGAATCTGAACACCAAACTTGCACTGTGGACACCACACTGCCACAGTTGAAGATGAAAGCTGGCATTTAGCTAATTCAGATTAAAGGGAAGCACAAAAACATGCAAATACCGAAATCTACTCCAAAGAAAAATAAAAAACTGAGTACATCACCAGATGACTAAACATTGCACCAGAGTCTTAAGAAATATGAGAAATCCAGGATGTACTTACTCCCTCAAAGGAACACAAGAATTCATCTTCAACATTTAAAAAAGTAGAGGAAATCACTGAACATCTAGGAGAATTCAGAGTATTTATTGTAACTAATTGAGATGTGAGAGGAAAAAAATAAAAATAAAACTATTACTGGACAAGAGATAATCATTCCATGACTTGAAGGAGGAACTCCGTAAAGAGACTTAAAAAAAAAAAAAAGAAAAAAGACCTTCTAGAGATGAAATCTGTAGTACAAGAAATCAAAATCTCCTTCAAAAGCATTAATAGCAGAATAGACCATATTTAAGATAGGACCTATGATCTGGAGGAAAAAATCTCTGACATACACAAAACCACGAAGAAGAATGAAACATTTTTTTAAAAAATGATCACATACTGAAATACTAGATATGATAAATGCCAAACATACCTATAATTGGTATTCTGAAAGGAAGAAACTTATAATTATTCAGAAAATCTATTTTTGAATTGCTTGAAGAAAACTTTACAAGCCTAGAGAAAGATTCAGCAATACAGACCCACAAAATACAAAGGACTCTAACTATAATCAACCTCAGAAGATTGTCTCCATGGCACATCATAGACAGATTTGTAAAAATGAAAGACAAAGAAGAGATTCTAAACATGGCAAGAGAGAAACATCAAGTTACTTACAAAGGTTATCCCCTTAGGCTATCATCAGACCTCTCAACTGAAACAATGCAAGCAAGGAAAGAATGAGAAGATATATTCAAAACTCTAAAAGAAATTTTCAACCAAGGATACTATACCCAGCAAGACTTCTTTTCATGTAGGAAACACAAATAATATCATTCACTGAAAAATAAAA
>NW_006205188.1:0-469 GCF_000334495.1 Tupaia belangeri chinensis | reverse complement strand
TCTTTCATATCATGGAAGTACTTCCTAATCTTCTGGAGTTAATTGACTCTTTTCTGATCCAACTCATAGAATTTTGTCATCATGAATGTTCTAACTTCTTTCTCTGACATTTTTGTATCTTCCTGAGTTTTTTTTAATTTTTTTTTTCAAAAGATGGAGGGGAGTTACTGGGTTCCTCTGATGGAGACATATTTCCTGGTTTATTCAGACCTAAGGTTCTTTTTCTACTTCTAGCCATTGGGAGATGTATTCACTCTGGAATACCTCTTAGGAGAAAGTTTCTTTGACTAGGAGCAAGTGTGTTTCCCTTTTGCTCCAGACTGATGTGTGCCGAAGTCTCTCTTCTGTTGTTTTTAGCACTGTGGTCTCAAGAGATGTACTCCATTCAGGTGTATGAAGGGCAGTATCTCCTTTTTCACAGGTGGTTCAGTAAAAGGTATGATCCCAGGGAAACTTACAATACCAGGGA
>NW_006205187.1:15914-25358 GCF_000334495.1 Tupaia belangeri chinensis | reverse complement strand
ATAAAGGAGGAAGTACAAGTCAGCAAATTCTTAAATCTCAAAGCAAATCTATGCAGGCAAATGAATGGCAGGAGCAAGAAGTCTGTGAGGCATGGTCCTTCTGCAACCCAGTCTCTCTTGCTGCCACTTACTCATAAACAATGGGACTTAAGGTGGAGAGGGTTGGGGTGGGGAGTCTAAAGCACACCAGCTTGAGCTAAAGGCAGTAGCAAGAACTCTGAGACATGTGATTCAGTCTTTCAGTGTTTACTCTTTCTCATGCCCCTGACTCCTGCACTGTGTCAGTGACGGCAGAGGGGACGAAGGAATGGCAAAGGTGAAAAACACACTTGTGCAGGCTAAAGGTAGCATCAAGAACTGTTGAGACATGAGGCCCTGCACTCATGCTCTCTCTCCTGTGTTACTGCTCCAGGCTCCTGCTAGGTGGGCTTAAGGAAGCATGGGCAGGAGGGGGAGGAGTTATAAAGCACACTCATGAAGGCAAATGGCAACAGCTACATGTCTGAGATCCAAGGTATTTCTGCATTTACTCTCTCTCTTACTACCACTGGCTTCTGCACCATATGGGCTTATGGCAGAGGATATGGAGGAGACTGTTCCAAACCAAAACTCTGTAGGCAAAAGGCAGCAACAAAAAGTCTGGAAGTCAGTGCTCACTCTCACTGTCTTACTGCCATTGGCTTCTTCACCATGGAGGCTTATACTGGAGGGCAGAGTGGTGGAGGGCATTTCAAAGCACTCCTAGGTTTGCCAAAGGGAGCAGCAAGAAAACTGAGACACATTATCTTCTGCACTCGCTCTCCTTCTCTGTCTCTCTTGAAGCTTGCTATTGACTCCTGCACCTTAGGTGCTTCAACTAGAGGGGCATGGGATGTGGAGAGTCTAACGCACTCCTGCATGGGCAAAAGGCACAAGGAAGAAGACTTAGATGCTCTTCCCTTCTGTTCTCACTCTCTGTTGTACCTGGCTCACCACCATGGGGTCTTGAGCAGAGAGAGGGTCCAAAGTGCCCTTTTGCACTTTTGTGGGCAAAAAGCAGCAGCAAGAAGTCTGAGATGCACAGTGGTTCTGAGATCACTCTATTCTGTCTCACTGCTGTTGGCTCCTACACTTTGGGGCTTATGGTAGAGGGGCAAGGTGTGGGGACAGCCCAAAGCACACCTCGATGGGCAAAATGTACCAGAAAGAAGTCTGAGATGTGCTGTCCTTCTGGGCATGCACAGCTGTCTGTGCTCTTTGTCTGCCATTGGCTCCTTCAACCTGGGGCTTATGGCAGAGGCATGCTGGGGGGGATGCAGCAGAAATGTCAAAGCACACCTATGCTGGCAGAAAGCATCAGCATGATGTCTGAGACATGGGGCCCTTTTTCTCTCTCTCTGTCTCTCTTTCAGTGCTGCTGGCCCTGGACTCTGGGGGTTTAAGGTGTAAGGGTGCAGCGCAGGGAATATCCAGAGTACACCTGTGAAGGAAAAATGCAGAATCAAGAAGATTGAGATGTGCAGTTCTTATGTCACACTATCTCCATCTCTCGCTGCCACTGACTCCTGCACCTTGGGAGCTTATAGCATAGGGCTGTGTGTGAGGAGGTTATCTAAAGCACACTTCCACAAGCAAAGCAGGAAGAGTCTGAGATGCCCAGTCCTTCTGTGCTCACTCGATCTCTTTCTGCTGCTGGCTTTTCTTTGTGGCACCTTATGGTGAAAGAGCACTGTGTGGAGAGAGTTCAGAGAACACCTGCATGGGCAAAAGGCAAAAACAAGAAGTCTGAGATGCCTGGTCCTTCTGGACTCACTCTTACTCACTCTGGCTGCTGCTGGGCCCTGCACCCTGGGGGCTTAAGGTGGAAAAGGGCAGAAGGACAGGGTTCAAAGTACCTGTCTAGGCAAAAGGCAGTAGCAAGAAGTGTGAGATATGTAGCCTTTATTCACTCACTCTCTCTCTCATTGCTACTGGCTCCTGTACTGTGGGGGCTTATGGCAGAAGGGCTGAAGGGGCTGGATCCAAAGCACACCTGTGTGGATAAAAGGCAGGAGCAAGAAGTCTGAGGTGCATGGTCCTACTGTGCTCATTCTCTTGCTGCCCCAGCCTTCTGCAACATGGGGCTTATGGTGGAGTGCTGCGGTGGTTGGGAGGTTCTAAACTATCTGCATTTACAAAAGGCAACCACTAGAAACATGAGGTGCTTTGTAGTTCTCTCTCTCTCTCTTTCTCTCTTTCTCTCCCTCTCCAGCTGGTTCCTGAACTGTGGGGGCTTAAGACAGAGGGGAGCAGGGGTGTGGGCATCCAAAGAACATCTGTGCAACCAAAAGGCAACAACAGTAAGCCTGGGATGAGCATTCCTTCTGAGCTCACTATCTTGCTACTGCTGGTTCCTGCAGGAGGGCGGCTTATGGAGGAGGGATGCCAGAGGGAGGGTTGATAGCACCGGAGCATGTGCCACAGGCAGCAGCAGCACATCTGAGACACACAGTCCTGCTTTCTCTCTCTCTCACACTGGCTTCTGAACCTTGGGGGCTAAAGGTGAAGGGGAGCAGGGGTATGGGGGTCCAAAGAACACCTGTGGAGCCAAAAGTCAACAGCAGGAGCTATGGGACATACATTTTTTCTGAGCTCATTCTCACTTCTGCTGACTCCTAAACCATGGGGCATACTGAGAGGTGTGGGGGGGGGGGAAGGGGGGAGTTCCAGAGAACACCTATGCAGGCCAAGTTAGTAGCATGTGCTCCTGTGTGCTCTCTCTCTCCTTGCCTCTGGTTCCTGACCAGGGATTGGCTTATAGTGGAGGGTCTCCTCTCGTGCTGCCAGTGGCTCCTGCATCATGGGGGCTTTTGGCAGAAGGGTTTGTGGCCAGGAGGGTCCAAAGCATACTGTGTAGACTAAAGACCTCAGCAATAAG
Source organism: Tupaia belangeri chinensis (assembly GCF_000334495.1). Lineage (NCBI taxonomy): Eukaryota > Metazoa > Chordata > Mammalia > Scandentia > Tupaiidae > Tupaia > Tupaia belangeri. Next base: position 22,462 of record NW_006205187.1, on the reverse strand, counting down.
TCTAAGATGTGCAGTCCTCCTGTGCTCACTCTCTGACTGGCTTCTGCACCATGGGGCCTTATGGTGGAGGGATGGGGCTGGGGGTGGGAGGGGGCTGGCCACATCACACCTGTGCAAGAAACTGGCAGCAGCAGGAAGTCAGATGTGTGGTCCCTCTGTGCTCTCTCTCACTGCCACTGGCACCTGTACCATTGGGGTTTGTGGTGTAGGGTCATAGTTTGTGTGGGAGGTGTCCAGAGCACCCCTTCCCAGGCAGAAAGCAGTAGCAAGAAGTCTGAGATGTGAGGTCCTTTTCTTCTCTGTCTCTCTGTCCATGCTGCCAGCTCTGGCCCATAGTGGCTTAAGGCTTAAGGGGTTGTATTAGTGCCCAAAGCACACCTCTGAAGGAAAAATCAGCAAAAAGAAGTCTGACACATGCAGTCTTTACATCTCTCTCTCTCTTTCTTCTGCCGTTAACACTTGTACCTTAGGAGCTTATGGTATAGGGTCATGTGTGTGTGTGTGTTCAAAGCACACTTGAGCAGGTAAAAGGCAGCAGCAAGAAGTCTGAGACACCCAGGTCTTCTGTACTCACTCTGGCTTCCTGCTACTGGCTTTTACTTTATGGTGCCTTATGGCAGAGGAATGCTGTGTGGGGAGAGTTCAGAGCACACAGGTGTGGGCAAAATGCAGTAGCAAAAAATCTGAGATACCTGAAGGATCAGGCTCATTTTCATTATTTCTTGCCGTTGCTGGGTTCTGCACCTTAGGAGCTTGAAGTGAAGAAGGGCGGGGTGAGAGGGTCAAAAGCACACTTGCTAAGCAAAAGAAAACAGCGAGATGTGTGTTAACGTCTGTGCTCACTCTTGCTGCTGCTGGCTCCTGCACCATGGGGGTTTATGTGGGAAGGTTTGTAGAGGGGTGTACAAGGTTCAAAGCACACCTGCCTAGGCCAGAGGCAGCAGCAAGAAGTAGAGATATGCAGTCTTTCTGCACTTCCTCTTTCTCTCTCTCTTTCTCTCTCTCACTGCCACTGGTTTTGGCATCATGGGGGCTTATGGCGGAGGTGTGTGGAGGGGGAAGGTCCAAAGTACACTTGCACAGCAAAAGGGAGTAGGAGGAAGTCTGAGACATGTGGTCCCCCTGTGCATACTCACTCTCTTGCTGCCACAGGTTCCTGTACCTTAGCGACTTATGGCAGAGGCACAGAGGTTGGAAGGTCCAAAGTCCATCTCTGCAAGCCAAAGGCAGCAGCAAGATGTATGAAACACACGACCCTTCTGTAGTCATTGTCTTGCTGTGACTGTCTCCTGCACCATGGGACTTATGGCAGAAGGGTTTGGGAGAGGAGGGTTCACAACACGCCTGCACAGGCAGAAGGAAGCAGCAGGAAGTCTGAGATGCACAGTCCTTCTGTGCTCACTCTGTCTCTCTCACTGTCAGTGACTTGTTCACCATGGTGGTTTAAGTCAGAGGGACACAAGGGGTGGGAGGGCCAAAGCACCACTCTGGACAAAAGGCAGCAGCAAGAAATCTGAGATGCACTGTCCTTCTGTACTAACTTGGTCTTTCTTGCTCTCTCGTTGCCACTGTCTCCTGCACGATGGGGGCATGTGGTGCAATGGCACAGAGGCAAGAAGGATGGTCCAAAGCACACCTACCTGCATTGGCAAAAAAAGCACCAAGAAGCCTGAGACATGCTATCCTGCATGTACATTCTCTCTCACTCTACCATTGGCTTCTGCACCTCCAGGGCTGAAGGTAGAGGGATGTGGTGCGGAGGGTTCAAAGCACACCAGCACAAAAACAGTAGCTAGAAGTCTGAGTCTCAGGGTGCTTTGCATGCACGCTGTCTCTCAGTGCTGCTGGCTGGTCAATCTTGGAAGCTTAAGGCAGGGGGTTGCAGCTGAGGGGAAGGGTTCAAAGCACACCTGCCTAGGCAAAAAGCAGCCTCAGTAAGTCCTATACTTTGGTCCTTCTGGTCTTTCTCTTGCTTCTGCTGGCTGCTGCACTGTGTGGGCTTAAGGTGAACAGGTGCTGGGTAAATGGAGTGTTCAAAGCACACCTGCACAGACAAAAGGCAGCAGCAAGAAGTCTGAGACACCTGGTTCTTCTGCATTCATTCTCCCTCTGCCATGCTGCTGCTGCCTTTTACACTGTGGCACCTTGTGGCAGAGGGGCTTGTTGTGCAGAGGGTCCAGAGCAAACATGCTCAGGCCAAAGGCAGCAGCAAGAAGTCTGAGATGTGTAGCCCTCATGTTCTCACTCTCACTGCTGTTGGCTTCTCTGCGCGGGCTTATGGCAGAGAGGCAGGACGAGGGGGGAGGTTCCAAAGCACATCAGCCCTTGCAAAAGGCAGCAAGAAAAAATCTGAACTGTGCTCTCCTGTGCTCACTCTGCCTCTCTTGCATGCACTGCTGATGGGTCTTGCACCATGGAGGCTTATGGCAGAGGGCCTAGATGGGGAGGTTCCAAAGCAGAGCTATGTGGGCAAAAGGCAACTGCAAGTCTGAGACACAATCTTCTATGATCACTTTTTATAGCTATTTCTGGCTCCTTTATTATAAGGTCTTATGGCAGAGGGGTGCAGTAACTGGGGAGAGAGTCTACAGCACACCTGCATGGGCAAAAGGCAGAAGCCAGAATTCTGAGACAGCTGTCCTCTGTCTCTCTGCCACTGACTTCTGCACAGTGCAAGCTTAAGGCAGAGGGGTGTGGTGGGAAGGGTCCAAATAACACCAATGCAGAAGGCAGGAGCAAGATGTCTGAGATAAGTGTTTTTTTGTGTGTGTTCATTCTCTATCTCCCTGTGTCTCTGTCTGTCTTTCATTGCCACTCGCTCCTGCAACTCAGAGGCTTAAGGCTGAGGAATGTGGGGGCCTTCGAGGATTCAAAGCACACCTGTGCAGGCAGTCAGCAACAAGAAGTCTAAGACATTCTCTTCTGTGCTCACTCTCACTCCTTGCCACTGGTACATCACAGGAGTTGGCTTATTATGGAGGGTTTGGGGAGTGAGGGAGGTTCAAAGCACACTTGTGTGGACAGAAGGCAGCAGCAAGAAGTCTGAGATGTGTGGCCTTCTTCTTGTGCTCTCTCTTCCTCTCATTCTCTAGCTGCAGCTGGCTCCTGCTTCAAAGGGACTTTGGGTGGAAGGGCTTGTGGAGAGGAGGGTCCAAAGCATACTTTCATGGGCTAAAGGTCCCAGAAAGGAGCCTGAGATGCACAGTCCTTCTGTGTTCCCTCTCCTTTCTCCGTCTCTCTCTCTCTCCCATCATTCTCTAGCTGCAGCTGGCTCCTGCTTCATAGGGACTTTGGGTGAAAGGGCTTGTGGAGAGGAGGGTCCAAACCATACTTTCATGGGCTAAAAGTCCCAGCAAGGAGCCTGAGATGCACAGTCCTTCTGTGTTCCCTCTCCTTTCTCTGTCTCTCTCTCTCTCTCCCACTCTGGCTCCTGAACCACGGGGGAATAGCAGATAGGCACAGATGGCAGAGGGTCCAATGTACACTTGTGCAGGCAAAAGGTAGCAGCACAATATCTAGATGTGTGGTCATTCTAAGTGCTTATTCTCTCTTGGTGCTTCTGGCAATGCACTGTGGGGGCTTACGGCATAGGGGTGTGGGTGGAGGGGGCCATTTCCTAAGCACACCTGCATGGAGACAAAAGGCAGCAGCAAGAAGTCTAGATGTGAGGTTCTTATGCCCGCTCTCTCTCCTCGTTCCTGCACCAGTGACACTTCTGACAGATGGCTGGGGTTTACAAGGAGGTTCCAAAGGCAGTAGCAAAAGGCAGTAGCAAGAAATCTGAGACATACTGTCCTGCTTTCTCTATCTCTTGCTGCCTTTGGCTCCTTTACTATGGGGACTATGGCAGAGGGATGTGGGGGAGGGCAGGGAGAGGAGGATCCAAAGTTTACCTGCACTGGCAAATGCAACAACAAGTCTTCTGAGATGCAGGGTCCTTCTGTGCGTGTTCTCTCTCTCTCTCTCTCTCTTTCTCTCTCTCAGTGCAGCTTCTGCACAGCGGAGCTAGGGAGCTTAAGACAGAGGGGTGCAGGGCCTGGGGAAGGGTTCATAGAATACTTGAGTAGGCAAAAGGCAGCAGCAAGAAATCTGAGGTGCATGGTCCTTTTGCTCTCTCTCTCTCTCTTACTGTCACTGTCACTGCCACATGCATCATTGGGCCCTATGATATAGGGGTATGTAAGGGGAGAATCCAAAGCACACTTGTGTAGGCAAAAGGCAGCAACAAGAAGTCTGAGATGTGCAATTCTGCCTTCATTCTGTCTCTGGCTTTTGCACCATCGTGCCTTATACCAGAGGGATGCTGTGTGTGGAGGGTTCAGAGCACACATGCTCAGGCCAAAGGCAACAGCAAGAAGACTGAAATGTGTGATCCTCATACGCTCACTCTCTTCCTGCTGCTGGCTGCAGGAAGCACCCCAGGGGCTTATGGCAGAGGGACAGGGTTGAGGGAAGGTTCCAAAGCACAGCAGCCTTTGCCAAAAGCAGCAACAAGAAATCTGAGACCTGTGACAACTCTCTGTGTCTCTGTCTGTCTCACTCTCTCACACACACTAGTGCTGGCTCCTGCTTCATGGGGACTTAGGACAGAGGGGGTGGAGGGAAGATTCCAAAGGTGATCTGTGTGGGCAAAAGGCAGCAGCTACAAATTGGAGATGCACAGTCATGCACTCACTCTGTCTCACTGCCACTGACTCCTGCATTATAGAGGTTTTATGGTAGGGAAGTGGGGTGGTGGTGGTGGTGGGGGTGGGGTCAAAACACATCTGGGCTTTCAAAAGGCAAAAACAACAAGTCTGAGACATGTTGTCCTGCACTTTGTCTCTCTGTCCCCCTCCACCCTGGGCTTCTGCAACTTGGAGGCTTATGGAGGGGTGCAGGTTGTGGAGAGTTCAAAGCACACCTGCATGGGCAAAAGGCAGCAGGAAGAATCCTGAGACTCTCAGCCCTTAATTCTCTCTCTCTCTTTCTCTCTATTTTAGTGCCAGTGGTTCCTGCACGATGGAAGCTTATAATGGAGTGGCAGAGAGGGGAAGGTACCAACGCAAATCTCTGTGGGCAAAAGGCAACGGGAAGAAGTCAATCAAACATGTGGTCCTTCTGAGCTCACTCACTCATTCACTGCCTCTGGTTTCTGCACAGTGGGGACTTAAGGGAGACATGTGGTCCTTCTGAGCTCACTCACTCTTTCACTGCCTCTGGTTTCTGCACAGTGGGGGCTTAAGGTGGAGGGGTATGTCAGAGGGAGGGTCCAAAACACACCAGTGTAAAAGGCAACAGCAAGAAGTCTGAGATGCACTGTCCTGTGCTCACTGTCTCTCTTGTTGCCATTGGCTTCTGCACCACGAGGACTTAAGGCAGAGGGATTGGGGGGGTGGGGAGGGCCCAAAGCACACCAGTGAGAAAGACAGCAGCAAGAAGTTTGAGAAATGTGGTCTTCCTGTTCTCTCTCTCTCTCTCTTTTTCTCTCTGTGACCCTGACTTCTATGCCATGCATGGCTTAAGGGTGAGGGACACCCTCTCTCTCTCTTGCTGCTGTGGTACTTGCACCTTGAGGGCCTATGGCTGAGTGGCACTGGGGACCATTCAATGCACACCAGGGCAGGAGTGGCATGGTGGGGGAGGAAAGGCAGCAGCAAGAAGTCTGAGATACACTGTCTTCTGTGCTCACTTTCTCCCTGAAACTGACTCCTGCACTGTGGGGGCTTATAGCTCAGGGGTGCAGGAAGGTGAGGTAAAGGAGGGACCAAGCACACCTCTGGAAAAAAGGCAGCTGCAAAATGTCCAAGATGTGTGGTCCTTTTATGAACACTCTTCCTCACTGCCACTGGGACATGCACCTTATGGTGAGGAGTGCGGTGGGAGGGATGGTCCAAAACAGGCAAAAGTGTTGAAATATTGTCTATATTCTTTCTATTAAATGTCTATTAATACATGTTATTTGACCCAGCAACATTGAGTCAAAAATAGCCGTGCAAGGCAAGTCTTGTCATTCCTCATCCAGGCAACATGAATCAGTCTTTCTCTAGCTACTGCCTCTGTGCCACTTGTCTCTTTTGCTGATACCATGAGGTCTATTCACCATAGCTTCAACAAATGCTCTGATATCCTGTGGAGATATGAGATCTTCATTTTCTTTTCTTTTCTCTCTCTCTCCCTCTTTGGCTATATGACATGTATGCTGTCAAGACAAAGAGAAAGAGAAAGAGAGAGATATATCACTCCTGATGGATGGCTCCACTATAATCCCTTCTCTTTCTCCTCCAGTCTCCTGTTGGGAATTTGGGGATATATGCACACTCACCCATTGTGATTGGTCTGGGACTTGAACCATGCAGCTGGCCATTTGGGATCCAGGGCCCTAAACTATGTCACCTCCCATACCACATCTTGTTTTTTATCAACAACATGTTTGAGATATTGGACTTTTGTGACTCAGCTTGTGCATGTGCACAAAAAGATCTGCAATGTTTATTGAATTGATAAATTTTTTAAGGTTTTTGCCATAGGGTGTGTGTGCAGAGAGAGAGACAGAGAAACAGTAAGCT
>NW_006205187.1:14639-15820 GCF_000334495.1 Tupaia belangeri chinensis | reverse complement strand
AAAAAGCTCTCCAAAAAAAAAAAAAAAGTGAGAAATCATCCTGCTGAGAGGATGACCATGCCACAATCCTCCTCCATTTTCCTTCTGGAATTTTAGGCATGTATGCACGTGTGCCCAGCATGTTTTTTCTTTTATTAAGAGTTTTTTTTTTTTATCTTAACTTTAATGTACTAGTATTTTCCAATTTGACCAGAGAGAGAGAAGGAAAGTGAGAGAGGAAACTACTAGATCCATGGTTGGCCATATGGGAGTCTAGTCCTTTACCGCCATGCCATCTATTGGCCCCAGCCCAGCATGATATTCAAGCTACCAGGTTTGGGAATAAAACCATGGTTGACCACATGGAAGATCAGCATCTTAACCACCACTGCATGCACAAATTGTGGACCTAGTGACTTCAAAATTACACCAGATGTGTGTGTGTGTGCCCAAAATAGAAAGAGGAGAATGAAAGAGAAGGGATTGTGGCATAGCCAGACCCTCTGGGGATGATTTCTTTCTTTTTCTCTCACTCTAGCAATCACATCGACCCTATGACAAAAACCTAAGGAATAAAAAATACCTGTATCCAGTATAGGTACAGAGAGATCTGTCACTGGAAAACATTACTGGAAAATTGTACTGCATTAATATTCATGATGTACATGTTTTCTTTTATGGTCATGTGCCAAGAATATTAGGTTGCGAGATTTGTCACTGGAAAACATTACTGGAAAAATATACTGCCATTACTATTCATGATGTACATGTTTTCTTTTACGGTCATGTGCCAAGAATATTAGGTTGTGTTGCAAGATGCGTACTTTCTCTGGGGCTTAGTCATATAAATGCAAGTAGTGTTCTAGAAAAAACAGTATTATGAAATGTCTGTATTAATAAGAATATAATTAATATTGACCAAGAGTTTTTCTATACATAAATTTTAGAGAAAGCAATATTCTTTCTTTGGGATACTGTAATTTATTTAAACAATCATTCTTAAACAATTACTTTTCACAGTCACTTTTTTTAAAAGAGATATTTTTGTGATACGGTGTGTGTGCTTACTGGAGAGAGAGAGACAGACAGAAAGACAGAAGGTAAGAAATGACACCTAAAGGGGATGGCCACATGGCAATTCCATCTCCTCCATTCTCCTCTTGGGATTTTGGATATGTACACATTTGTGCTTGGTGTGAATG
>NW_006205187.1:11327-12958 GCF_000334495.1 Tupaia belangeri chinensis | reverse complement strand
CAGAGAGTCAGAAAGTTTGAAATTACTCCCCAGGGTGGATTGTCATGCTGCAATCCCTTCTCCTCCATTCTCCTCATGGGATTTTGGGCACAAATAAATATGTACCCAGAGTGAATTTAAGCCACCACTTCTGGGACTTGAATCACAGTCAAGTCCGTGGGAGTCCAACAACTTAACCATTATGCCATCTGCTGTTCCCTACAGTAACATTTTTACTAAGTCGATAGGAAATATGTATTTTGATTGACTTAAGTTTGATGTTTGTCTTTCATTTCTATCAGTGAATCAATTTGTGATTGCTTCTTCAGCAAGGTCTTTTTAGCCCATTCTCATATGTAAGTGACTGTTCTCCCCAGGGAGGCTTTCTTTAATCTGTAGAGAGCTTTACATAGGGGAATCCTGGAACAAGCAACACTGTTTCTCTGACCTACTTCATTCCCCCTCTCTTTCAGCTTTAATTTTAGAAACCTCTGTATTTGTCCAGGATTAGGAAAATGAATCAATTTCTGGTAAGTTGTTTACTGATTTACCCACTTATTTTACACTGTATTTAGAAACTTTGTGAGGGCTCATAAATTAAAATAAAAAGTAAAACTAGATAAAATTCAGCATGAGAAAAGCATGAAAAAAACAAGATAAAATTAACGTGGTGAAATAGGCAGGTTATAAGACCTTGGAGCCCTGTGAAATGAGTACAAATTGGTCTCTAGTCTTTCTGATACCATGGGAAAAACACATTTATTACATGGTTTGAATTGACTCGAAGGGGAGAGCATGCTAAATTCTCAAGGAATATGAATCATGAGATAGTCTTTATTGGTCACGTAGATGACATGGTAGACAGTGTTTCACAACTAACCTGAAAATGAGCACTCAGTGTTCTACAGTGATCACTGTTACTGATTGCTAAAGCACAAACCAGTCGGTAGCTGTTTCTAGGCTTGCAAATACAGCATGGTCCCAGACAGCTCTTACAAGTACCCACTTGATACTTAGTTTAAACCAGGAATGTGTGGCAGAGATCTACTACAGAGTCTTAAAGAACTCTCCATGAAGTTCTCTCATCTAGTATGTATGTGCTGATTTTGCCACAGACTGCCAAGTTTTATTTCCTGACTAATATAATAATGCACTGCACAGCATTTCAGTGATGTACTGGATGCATTAATATGGTCCAAAAATATTATAATGAAGCTTTTGACAACTCAGGAAGCCATTACTCTTCTAATTCTCAACAAACATTCTAGAAAGTTCCTGAAAATCCTTTTTATAAAATTTATTTTATTACCATCAGTCCTCATTTGTAACATTTGTATATTTCCTTTAAGTACATGAATTTGCTTATGCATAGTTTAGCCTTCTTTTCTGCTACTTGAAATATCTGTATTACTTAAGTGATTTTATTTCTTCAATATGGGTCACATTTTGCTTTTATTTTACTAAATGTGAACACTGAATTCTACTCTGGATATTGTAAATTATACATCATAGAGCTTGTGAATATATCTGAAAAGATTAATTTTTCTTTTACAAGTTGGTTAACTAGTTAGATTCAGGTTCCAAATTCCATATTTCTTGTAGTGATGAGGAGCTGATTCTCCATTTCTTTCTATTTCTTTTTTTTTTTTTTT
>NW_006205187.1:4455-11099 GCF_000334495.1 Tupaia belangeri chinensis | reverse complement strand
GTCGACTACGTGGGAGTCCAGTGACATAGCCATTACGCTAACTGCTGGTTCCCCATTTCTTTCAATTTCTAATAGTTGCTTTTTTATAGGTCCCTCTGAGTTCTGTACATGTGTTATTTAGCAGTCTACCAGAAATTTTGATGTGTTTTATATGCAAATCATGGGGATTATATTCTTTGGCTTTTTCTTTTCTAGGACATATGACCTCCCGAACTTCCTGGTTGTCCATTCAGCCCTGAATATTACCTTCTGATAACCTGAGCTAGTAAATGTGCAGCTTTTACTTCCTCGATCTGTATACAAACTGGAGAGTTCCCTGTGGTAAAATGATTGATGTTTACAGTTTGTTCTTTAAAAATTCTCTCAATCCACATTCTACCTTCTTTTAACTATACTTCAGTGCCTCAGATGGTTCTGTTGTACATTTTTATGTAACAAACACACACACACTCATATGTGTGTGTGTGTTTGTGTGTGTGTATTATATATGTACATATATATTTATTTTTGAAGAGTGATCTTTTGGTAAATTCTTTGCCATTATTTCATGTGCCTTGTTACTTTTAAGTTGTTCATATGCTAATATCTATTTTCTTCCATTAATTCGTCCTTCTGTCTGTATCATTGCTTCATTTTTCTCTACCCTGGACTGTTTCAAATTTTGCAAGTCTAGTATTTTTTTAATACATAAATCAAGTCTGTCTTCCATGAAAGTCATTTATAAATTATACAAAATAATTAACATAATGCCTGCATGATAGATTTAATGTACTTCCTGTTTATATGTGGTCCATGAACTTTTTGTTACCTTAAGTGTAACATTTTTGCTATGGTTGTTTGTGGTTCACAATATTCACATTTGAATTTTAATGTGCCTTCAAACATTTACATTATACCACTTTGTGTACAAGAACTCTCTAATAGTGTACTTGCACTTTTCTAAGTTTCTCTTCCATGTCATCATGCATTATATTTGTACATACTTTAAACCCAATATGTGACTTCTTTCACTTTCTTGTACATCCATGCACTCAGCTTTAAACACATGACTTGAGGCCTACAATCATAAATTACATTGTAAGCATAGATTTTCCATTTAGTCCATAGCCATATTTTGCTTCAAATGGCAAATGCCTTTTTTGAAAAAAGAATTATTTACTTAATTTTATTTATTATTATTTTAATTTGTAAATTAAAATAATATTAATTTGTGGGGGGTGGAGTGAGAAAGCGAGGTCTGAGACTCAAACAGTGCTCAGACAAGTGGGAGTCCAACACCTTTACCACCTCACCACCTGCTGGTCCCAGCCAATGTCTTTTTTAAACGATTCAAAACATGGGCAATTTATATAGTTCCTCACTTATTTTTTGTTTCCAATATTCTTGTTTGTATCTTACCAGATACTTATATAAAATTTTCTAATTTGTGACAGTTTGGCTATTATATGCCTTCCTGTAGTTGTCTTTGTATTGTCTTTTATTGTATAATGTTTGGCTATCTCTTAAGACCATGATTTTTTTTTGGTACCAATTGTATGTGTGCATGTGAAGGTGATCAGATCCCCAAGATCACCTGAGGCTGGTAACTTCTAGAGGCAATTATGAACCTAGGAAGATTTTTATTCTCACTGTTATGATATATTATTATGCAAGAATCCACTAAAATCCACCAGTGGACACGATGCATAAGGTAGAGTCTATGGGTCATTTGCTCAAGTTTCCAATTGTTTTCTCTCAGTAGAATTCTGTTGATATTGCCTATTTATCCCAACAACAATGAGTGACAGTACCCACAGGAGATTGAAAGCATGAGAATCTCATCCAAGTCATTGTTCAGAGTTTCAGGTTTGACTACATAGACATGGTTGCCCACCCATGTGACTTCTTTCACTTTCTCATACATCCCCATATTCAGCTTTACCCTCATGACTCAAGCCCTACAATCATAAATTATATTATAAGCATAGATTATCCATATAGCCCATAGTCATAAAGTGGACAAAGATATTCTTACCAGGTTAGCATTTCTACAAACTAAGATATAATCTCCTTCACCATAAAGATACTTTGTACTCTCCTGAGAGAGAATGGCACAGTAGGCATCCAGGTTGTTACTATTCTGTAACATGCACCCGGATACAGCAACTTTAGACACTCAGGGAAATTTTTTTGCAGGTTATATAAAACCTGAAAGTCAATAGGTGCCATTACTGTATTGCCTAATTAGAACTATTTGTATAGTAGTCAGTTCTAGGCCTTAGTGGAAGTAGTACTCATTTATTTTGTCCAACTATTTTCCTTTGTCTCCCCAGATTCTCCCTCCTCCTGGGATGAAGCCACTACCTCTCTCACTAGGGCAGCCATTGCCACTCTTACCAGTGCTGCCTCTACCACCATGACCACCACAGGTGCCACTCTGCCACTGTTCTCACTAAGTATGGGGAACACCTCAGTCATTTCTCCCTTTAGATGCAGCTTCCTGCGATTGGCCACTGAAGCCAACTTCCTCTGGCTGCCATTGCCCCTGGTGCTGCTGGTAGCTGAGGGGAAGGCGAGGGGGCTGAGTGTGAACAATGCAGGAAAATGTTCTTCCAGAAGTCACAACTCACTCATTTTATGTAGTATACATTTCACTCAAGTAAATGAAAAATAATAAATACACCAATATGTAAAAGTATGTAATTTATGGTGCTTGTTGAAGTGATACATATAGTGGCAAAATAATGAGCAACGTTATTCCAGTAACAGGAATAGCATCAAATCAATTATGCCAATCTGTTCTAAAGTAAAAAACAAAACAAAACAAAAACTTAAGATTTAGTATTACCAGAATGTTCCCAGAATAAATTGAGTGTTCCTTGAAAGAGAGCTTCTGCTTAGACAGTGACTATTGTCCTTCTCCCATTTCCTCATCTTCACCCCCCACCACCTTCTCAGGATACACTTTGATCTTATAGACTCTCCTCTTTCAAATTTGTTCACCTTCGAAAGCCTTTTAAGTCTTCTAAGAAAGGCCCATAATGAGAGTGACATGTAAAGTTTCTTCCAGAACAAATTTTATTTGAACATATTCTGCCATCCTGCTCACCTTTGATGAGAGACCCAATCATGCTTCCTTGGTACATAATTTTCATTGTGCTAGGGGCCTAGCATGTACCTTAGAAGAAAACTTCAGCATGTTTTATTTGTAACCAAAACCCTTTTAGTTTAAAAACCCTTGATATGTTATCTCCACCCTCAAGTTTAGACACTTGGTCTCCCTGTCTTGAAAAGTGTCCCTAGGAAACTTAAAAAACATTTAGGATTGTCTTAAAGGTTTCTCTCATGGTTTGAAGCAGTTTTAAAGGAATTCTCCATTAGAACATTTTAGAAAAGTTTTTGCTTAGCTAGAAAGATACTCAAAAGACCTATCACTTGATACTCTTAGCACTTGACTGCTACCTAGTGTCTTCAATTTCCAGACCCATAAAAGGATTGAATATACTCAGGATTAAAATCTTGTGCAATAACCATGGTCAATATATTTTGATCCAGTAGACTTCTCCCATTTTTGGTACCCCCCCCCCTTTTTTTTTTTCTTTGGAGAAGTTTTTGCTATAGGGCACGTGCGCTCGCCAGACAGACAGAGACAGAGAGATAGAAAGAGAGAAATAACCCCCCAGGGGGAATGGTCACGCCACAATCCCTTCTCCTCCATTCTCCTCTCGGGATCTTGGGCATGCACGCACACGCGCCTGGTGTGAGTTTAAGCCACCGGGTCTGGGACTCGAACCACAGTCGACTACATGGGAGGCCAGCAACATAGCCATTACACTAACTGCTGGTCCATAAAATTTAGCTATTCTATTCATAAAGTATTTTAAGTTTGTCCTTTTTATTTTTTCAAGGATGGCCACTTATTGGGTGAAAATATGTGATCCAAGTTTAATAAAATTGATATAAACACTATAGCTAAGAAATACAATACAGGTAATTTCACTTATTTGTATTAAAGTTTTCTTGATTTAAAACTTTTTTCTAATTTAATTTATTACTATTATTATTTTATTAACTCTTTTAGAGATTTTTGCTATAGAGTGTGTGCGCTTGCTAGACAGACAGAGAGACAGAAAGCGAGGAAAACACCCATCAGAAGGAATGGCCATACCATAATAGCTTCTTTTTTCTTTTTAATTTTTTTTTGGAGAGATTTTCGTTATAGGGCACGTGAGCTCGCCAGACAGACAGAGAGAGACATAGAGACAGAAAGCAAGAAATCACCCCCCAGGGGGGATTGTCATGCCCCAATCCCTTCTCCTCCATTCTCCTCTCGGGATCTTGGGCACGTACGCACACACGCCTGGTGTGAGTTTTAAACCACTGGGTCTGGGACGCGAACCACGGTCGACTACAAGGGAGTCCAGTGACATAGCCATTACGCTACCTGCTGGTTCCCAGCCACAATAGCTTCTACTCCATTCTCTTCTTGGAATCTTGGCATGCATATAGCAGGAAAACAGTATGCATTTCAAGCCATTGTATCTGGGGCTCAAACAGAGTCAGCCATGTGGGAGTTCAGTGACAATAATTATGCCTTCTGATGGTCCCACTGTTATCATTATTTTTAATTCACCAGAGAGAGACCAAGAGAGAGAAAGGGAATGATGTGAGAGAGCCAGACACCAGGTCTAAAATTCAGACTCCAATAAGCCATGTGAGAGCCTAATACCTTCACCACAAAACCTGCTGGACACATAACTTATAAAGAAACAAATATTTGGGGGCCAGCAGGTGGTGTGGTTGAGATGCTGGACTCCCATGTGGATGATATAGGTTTGAGTCCCAGACTTGGTGACTTTCTCTCTCTCTCTCTCTCTTTTTTTTTTCTCTCTCTCTCTCTCTCTCTCTCTCTCTCTCTCTCTCTCTCTCTCTGTGGTGAGCACAGTTTTGCTATAGATTTTTTTTAAAAAATAGACATAATAATATGTAAATTAAATAAATAATTCTTTAAAATAGAAATACTTTAAGGGGGCTTTTTAATATCTTAAAACTGGAAGGAATGGCCTTTTTAGCTCCCCCTCTGGAGAACTTGTAGGTCTCAAAAGTATTTTATCACAGCAAAATGAGATTACAGATTATGAAATTATTTCATTTTCTAGAAAGCTAGGCTATTTTTACATAATATAAATTTAAGTAACTTCATGTGCTTTATATACATTTTAGTTATTTCTGATATTTTTAAATAATTGCTTATCTAATTTTATCTATTATTATTACTTTTTTTATTTACATATTTTTAATACATTCAATCACATTATTTAGCTTACAAGGTGATCATTCCAATATGTGAACATTTCTCCCTGGTTGAGTTGATCAAATATAACAACACTACCTCCCTGTCTCAACAATGCTGTCTTCATATCCCTCCTCCAAATGTTTTTCCCCAGGCCCCACTCCTCCACACACACCACATTGGCATTCACATCCATCTCTTTTTTTTAATTTCTTTTTTTAATTACATTTTTAATACATTCAGTCACATTATTTAGCTTAAAGGTGATTATTTTAATATGTGAACATTTCTCCCCAGTCGAGTTGATCAAAATATAACAACACTACTTCCCTGTCTCAACAATGCTGTCTTTGTATCCCTCCTTCAAATGTTTTTCCCCAGGCCCCACTCTTCCACAAACACCACATCTGGGGTTCACATTCACCTCTTGTGTTTGTACATCCTTATCCCATCCATTTCAGTTATAGAGTGCAGACATTTGGTATATATTAAGTGGGGAAATACAGTGTTTCTCCTTCATAGCCTGACTTGCTTCACTCAGCAGTATATCTTCCATATTCTTCCACTTTCAGTCAAAAGCCAGGGTTTTGTTATTCGTAATGGATAAATAGTATTCCATAGAGTATATGTGCCACAGTTTTTCCATCCATTCATCCATACGGGGGCATTTGGGTTGGTTCCATGTCTTAGCAATCGTGAAAAGTGCCGCAACGAACATCGATGTGCAAGCACTTTTCCAATGAGAAATTTTTCTGTCCTTTGGGTAGATGCCAAGAAATAGGATTGCTGGATCATATGGCAGTTCTATTTGGAGATTTTTGAGGAATCTCCAAATAGTTCTCCACCGTGGTTGGACTAATTTACATTCCCACCAGCGGTGTAAGAGAGTACCCCTTTCACCACACGCCCGCCAATGCTTATCATTTTTAATTTTTTTAATCTTATCCATTCTTACTGGGGTTAGGTGGTATCTCATTGTGTTTTGAGCTGCATTTCCCTTATGATTAGGGATGTTGAACATTTTTTCATATGCCTTCTAGCTATTTGTATTTCATCTTTAGTGAGTGTTCTTTTCAACTCCTTCTCCCATCTTTTAATAGGGTTCATCATCTTTTTTCCAAACAACTACTTTAGTTCCTTATGTATTCTGGATATCAATCCTTTATCTGATGCATAGTTTACAAAAATATTTTCCCAACCTGAGTACTGTCAATTCACACTAATTACTGTTTCTTTGGCTATGCAGGAACTTCTTAGTCTGATGTAATCCAACTTGTCTGTTTGGGGGATTGTCAACTGTGCTTTGGGGGTCTTATGTAAGAAGTCTTTGCCTACCCCAATGTCTCCCAGAATTTCCCCAGTGTTTTCCAGT
>NW_006205187.1:3408-4063 GCF_000334495.1 Tupaia belangeri chinensis | reverse complement strand
CTAAATCTGTGAAGAATGTGTCTGGTACTTTGATTGGCATTGCATTAAATAGGTAGATTAATTTGGGTAGAATTGCCATTTTGGTTATATTAATTCTTCCAATCCAGGAACATGGGATATCCTTCTACTTTTTTGTGTCATTTTCAATTTCTTTTTTTAGCTTCTCATAGTTTTCATTGTGGAGGTCTTTAACTTCTCTGGTTAGATTTATCCCTAAGTATCTTATACTTTTAGTGGCTATGGTAAATGGAATTACTTTTTTCAGTTCTATCTCCATCTGCCTGTTGTTTGTATATAGAAATGCTATAGACTTCTGTATATTAATTTTGTATCCTGCAACTTTACTGTATTCGTGCATTACTTCCAGAAATTCCATCATGGAAATCATTGGGTCTTCTATGTACACAATCATGTCATCTGCGAATAGAGAGAGTTTCACCTCTTCATTTCCTATGTGGATGCCTTTAATTTTGTCCTCTTTTCTGATTGTGTTGGTGAGGACTTCCAGTACTATATTGAACAGGAGTGGAGAAAGTGGGCATCCTTGTCTTGTACCCGTTTTTAATGGGAGAGCTTTCAGCTTTTCTCCATTCAGGATGATGTTTGTGATGGGTTTTTCATAGATAGCTTTTATTGTGTTGAGAAATGACCCTTG
>NW_006205187.1:0-1925 GCF_000334495.1 Tupaia belangeri chinensis | reverse complement strand
GATGAGGTGGGTTTCCTGTAGGCAACAGATAGAGGGTCTCTTTTTTTTATCCATTCGGCCAGTCTGTATTTCTTGATTGGGGAATTTAATCCATTCACATTCAATGTTATTATCGATATAACTGGATCTGTCCCAACGTTTAAGTTGGCCATTGTCACAGCAGCCTTTTACTCCTTTGTTTCTGTCCATTAGCTCTTTAGTTTTCCTGGAACAGTACTTTCTTCAGGGTTTCTTGAAGAGCTGGCCTGGTGCTGGTAAATTCTTTCAGGTCTTGTTTGTCTGAGAGGATTTTAATCTTTTTTTCCCATATGAAGTATAATCTTGCAGGATACAATAATCTTGGTTGAAATTGTTTCTCTCTTAGCACTTTTGATACATCTTTCCTTTCTTTCCTTACTTGCATTGTTTCCATTGAGAGGACCGGAGTTAGCCTGATGGGATGACCTTTGTATGTCACTTCTTGTTTCTCTCTTGCCAGTTTTAGTATCATGTCTTTATCTCTGGTCTTGGATAGTCTGGCTAAGATGTGCCTTGGGGAAGATCTTCTGGGGTTGATTCTAACTGGGGTCCTTTGTATTTCTTGGATCTTAGAGTGCCTCTCTAGACTCAGAAAATTTTCTTCCAGCATTTCATGAAATAGATTTTCCATGCTTTTATTAGTTTCTTCACCTTCTGGGATGCCAATTATTATGGTTTTTGGGTGTCTTATGGAATCTAGTATTACCCGTATATTTTCCTTGTGTTTTTTTTTTCGGTTATTTTTCTCTATATTTTTGGTGGTTCTTTCTAGGTCAGAGGTTTTATCTTCTACATCAGAGATTTGATCTTCAGCATGATCTAGTCGACTTTTAATACTTTCAAGGGAGTTTTTGATTTCCTCTATTCCAGACTTTATCTCTAATAGCTCCATCTTGTTCTTTCTCAGGGTGTCCATTTCTTCTTTCATATCTTGGAGTGACTTTCTCATCTCCTGTAGTTCGTTGTGTCTTTTATGTTCCAACTCAAAGAATTTGTTCACCACAAATGTTCAAAATTCTTTGCCTGACATTTTGATAACATTGTCCATTAGCACGGAAGATGGAGGGGAGTTACTCTGTACCTTTGATGGAGATACATTTCCTTGTTTATTCATACCGGAGGCTCTTTTTCTACTTCTAGCCATTGGAAGATGTACTAACTTTTAAGTACCTGTTAGGTGAATGTTTCACTGGTTAGGAGTGTGTTTCCATTTTGTTGGGAATTGATGTCTGCTGAAGTCTCTTTTCTGTTGTTTTTAGTAATGTGGCCTCAAAAAAGATAGTATAGTCAGGTGTCTGAAGAGCAATATCTCCTTTTTCTCAGCTGGTTCCGTATAAGGGAGGAACCAACATGACTTTATATGACTAGAAAATTTCAGATCTCTAATTCTAGGTCTAGCTAATACCTCTGGCAAGATGAAAGAAGAAGAAGAGAAGACAACACAAGAGAAAAGAAAGGAGGAGAGAAAGGAATAAAGAAAAAGTTGCGTGCCACGCATTAGTGCAGCACGTGATTACACCAGGTGCCTTCAGATGTACCAGGCTGCTGCTGGCTACTGCAGCCAAAGGAGCAGTCTGTGGAGAGAGGAAGGGGTAGAAATTTACAAAAAGATGGGGGACAGTAAAGATGAAGAAAAAAATGGAGGAACTTCTACCTGCCTAGGGGTGTGGGTGGATCCTGGACTGGGGGATCTGGATTGGACTCCTTCATGGGGGTAGTGTGCCCCCTTGCTCACCAGTTGCCTTCAGATGTACCAGGCTGCAGGAGTCCAGCCTCGGTGGGGGTGGGTTGTCTCGGCAGAGGCGGTGCAGGTGAATAGAATTAGGCTAAAACATTAATATTTTTTAGCATGGTTTTAGCTGACTACAGTCAGAGCAAAAACTCCAGACTGCAGCCCCGTGGCTATT
>NW_006205186.1:1401-3203 GCF_000334495.1 Tupaia belangeri chinensis | reverse complement strand
AGTTTTTAAATATAATTTTTCAAGAACAGTAGACTCATAAGCTAAGGCTGTGTTTTCCAGTAATGTCTCCTGAAACTTACATTAGATAGTTTCTCTAGAAAAATCTCTAAGGTGGAGTTGTTATGTGGAGAGTAACTGGAAGTGCTTTCAAGAGATCCACCCCCATGGATTTGAGGAAGGGCAGAGGGAGCTGGTAAATCTCAGCTACTGTAACTGAGCCATAGCCAATTTATAGGCTCTCTGGTGCTGGAATGTCCTTTCTTTGACATAATAAATTTAAAAAAATATATATTTTTGTATGTGATTGACCTCTGAATGTCTCCTAATACTGTCCTCTCCTGAGATGAGGTAGATCTCTATTTGCTGCATCTTAGGAGACATCTACTATTTAGGAGACATCTTTAAGTTGGCCATCAATATTCCCATCAGAGGGGATTGAATGTAATGGCTGTTGACAGAAATTTGGGTGATACTTAAGAGATTACACTTCTCTATTTTTAATTTTTGAGTAAAAATATGAATCATGTGTGCTTGTCACAGTGAGAAAGGGAAAGTAAAAAATAACACTCAT
This sequence comes from Tupaia belangeri chinensis, assembly GCF_000334495.1. NCBI lineage: Eukaryota > Metazoa > Chordata > Mammalia > Scandentia > Tupaiidae > Tupaia > Tupaia belangeri. The sequence goes on along the minus strand of NW_006205186.1, from coordinate 2,632 downwards.
AAGTAACCATCATACCAATATCCATTTTCCTAAAGTTTTCTATTGTTGGGATTTTGGACCTGAAAGCAAACATGCCAAGCTTGTTCTTTAAGCCATAATTAAGCCAAATGGATTAAAATTTAAACCATATAGTCAGGGATGTGGAATTCACTTTTATCAATTGCCATATTACCAACTGGTCCACCACTGCTCTTTTCCTCTCTCTAATCTTTGTACTACTAGCAATTTAATCACTTAAAAAGTTCCCTGTGTCCATTTTTTCTCTGTTTAAGTAGATTGCATGCAAACAACCAAGAGAGGTGTTGAGGGACTCCAGGGTTATGTAAATTCTGCATCCACATTTTATTTGTTCACATTAGGAGCTATCCAACTCTTATTCCCCTAACTGACAATGCACTTACCTGTGGGCTTTTGTAGAGCTCTAAAAGGCTTCCAACTTGGGCTGAAAATGTGGGCATGTTTCCTGCAATGATAGCAACAGGTTGTTTCTGTGTCTGGCAGTTGTAGTTTGGCAGGCTTTTATTCTCTCCAGAGAGCAAAAACAGAGCATTTTCTAAAGATCTCCTATCACTGGGAAATGCATCATAAAATTTATAACCCAAGGAAATGTTGGGTAGCAAATGGGGATTCTTATTGATCTCCTCAATGGCAAAGTAAAAGGCCAAAACATATTGGTAGTTCTTCCATGTGAACCTAAACAGAGGGGACAGCATTAGACAATACAGTCAAATCATGTGATTCAGGGCAAACTCTTCAGCCAAGCCACAAGTCATACAGGCTTAGGCCTAGGCTGCCATTCAGAGATTCTCCTACATGGTCCATGGAGCTGGTGTGAATAATATTCCAAGGGCTCTAGAAAACATTGAAATGTTTTTCTTTCTACTTAAGCAAATTGTTTCCAAACAATGAAGAGAAGTTTTGAGGGCCTTGTGAGTAAGATAAATTTTAATTTAGCTAGATGATGATTCGATCATTAAACAGGTAATTTTAATGGAGGACATTAATGCATGGGGAGGAAAATTTTTTTTAAGGATGTGAATGAGGAGTGCACACATTCACCACTTTTTATACATTTCAAAAATGTATATGTAGGCAAGTTACAGGTATTTTACTTATACAATAGAAAGTAGCTTTAGGATTTTTAAATAAAACAGAACAATTGAACTAAGAAAGTTAACATGTATATCACCTGAAGTAGCTCATATTTTCTGTGAGGAGAACATTAGCATCA
>NW_006205186.1:0-1078 GCF_000334495.1 Tupaia belangeri chinensis | reverse complement strand
GTGTCTCTCTCTCTCTCTCTCTCTCTCTCTCTCTCACACACACACACACACACACACACACATTATGGTGAGCACATGGTCCGTGTATCAAAATCAAAACAAAATGATAATAATAATAATAAATAAAATTAAATAAATATTTTTTTAAATAACATTTGCCTTGACAACTTTTCAACCATTTGGCACATTTCAGATATTTTCTGGGGCTTTTTCTATAGTTTTATGCACTACTATATCAACTGTTTGTAAAAAAAGTGCTGTTAAATATGTTTTTTGTTGAAAATTAAATATTTAATACAGATCTTCTAGTTAATTATTGACTACATCAGGTCTTTTTACCAGTTTGTAAAAACATTTTCCTCTGGGGTTAATTGGTCTTTATAATTGTTCATTTTCCACTTGGAAATTCTTAGGTTGTAAATTAATATTAGCTAAAATTATATTTGGAAATTTTAAAAATAGCACACTTTTTTGTTTCTTATTAAATTATTGTTGTGCAATGTCTTCAATTCTTTCTCCATTCTCTATGGAATTATTTTGTCTGAATTTCTTAAATTTCACCTTTAATATAAACATTCATAATTTTTGTTTTTTTCCCTGAGAGGTTTTAGCCTTAGCATGCATGCACTTGCCAGAGAAAGAAAGAAACACACAGTGAGAGGGAATAGAGGATGGTCATGCCATAACACCTTCTTTATTCTGCCCTTAGGATTATTGAACAAAAAGGTACACATCCTCCTGGTATGTTTCAAGCCACTTTACTCAATACTCAGACTACTTAGTCACCTATATGAGAACCAGCTGCCTTAACCTCCATGCTGAGTTAGGAGTTAGACCCCACTCTAAGTAGATAGAGAATGAGCTCCACATAGTGGAGTTACTGTGGTTTTCCATTTGTCCTGTTGGGATGCTGCTGATTGAGAGGACAATAAATTATATTAGCTTTTTTCTTCTCTCTTGAAAGAAATAGAAAAACTTGGAAAATAAGAAAAACAAAGATAATAAAAAGAATAACAAGGCAGAACATCTTGAGTTCAGAATTCTTCTCTTCTCTCATATCTGTACCACCATTACAAGT
>NW_006205185.1:0-2384 GCF_000334495.1 Tupaia belangeri chinensis | reverse complement strand
TGTCTCTCTCTGGAAAATGCATGTGCCCACTAGGGAAAAAGAAAACAATTCAGAATTTAAAAGTTTTAAATTTACATTTTGTCACAAATGTTTCTTGTAATATCAAAAGACAATCACAGTCTTATCAAAGAAAGTACAAAATAATGATAAAGAAAAAAATAGATTTGTTCTCTTTTACAAAGCTTTATTGGGGACCAGCAGATGGCATAATGGTTACATTGCTGAACTCCTACGTAGTTGACTGTGGCTTAAGTACTAGTTTCAGTGACTTAAATCTCACACCAGGCATGTGTGTGTGCATGCCCAAGATTCCATGAGGAGAAGAGAAGAAAAGGGATTGTGGCTTGGCCATCCCTCCTGCAGGGTGAGTTCTCACTTTCTGTCTGTCACTCTGTCTTTTCAGCAAGCATAAGCACCCAATAGCAAAAATCTCTCTCTAAAAACAAGTTTTATTGAGTTGTAAATAGTATCCAAACAATTGTACCTATTTAATGTACATATTTGAATAAACATGGTCAAATAGATACCTTTATACTACTACTACCAGTATCAAGAATTTAAGGCTATCCATTCATAAAGTGCCTTTAATTAATTAATTAATTAATTTTTTGGTACAAGAGGCAGGTAGTATGGTGGTAAGGGTGTTAGATTTTCATGTGACTGACCATGGTTAGAATCCCAGACCTGGTGCCTTGCTTTCTCACTTCCCCTCTCTCTCTCTAGTCATATTAAAATAATAATAGTAATAAAAATAAAGTATATGAAATTAAAATTTTTTAAAAAAATATTCCTACAAAACACATGAACTTACTAGAGAAAGACAGAGATGAGAAATGAGAAATCACCCCCTCAACAGGGGATGAATGATTATGCCATTTTTTCTCTATCTCTTCCTCTATTTAGGATTTTGAGCATGCACATACTTGTGCCAGGCTTTGCTTTGTTTTTAAAAATCATTTTATTTTTAATTTGATCAGGGAGAGAAAGGGAAAGTCAGAAAGCAAGCCACCAGGTCAAAACTTGAATTATAGCCATCTGGGAGTCTAGCACCTTAACTACCATGCTACCTGCCATTCCCACCCAGTGTGTTTTGTAAACTTCAGGAACAGAACACAATTCAGCAACAAAAACTATTCCACTGGCTGCACTTATGTTGGGCCCTTTATAAATTACCAAGATAAGCCTCTAATTAGTCCAAACCAGATTTTATTAGTCTGGATTTTATGAGAGTGTGTACAAAGCACCCTCTGGAAATATTCTAGAATTTATTTACTTTTTTATTTTTGGGGAGAGAGTTTTTTTTAATTTTTAAATATTGATTGATTGATTGTTTTAGTGCATGTGAACTTGCTGGAAAGACAGAGACAGAGAGAAAGTGAGATATCAATCCCCCGCCCCCCCGAGATGATGGCCAAATCACAATCCCTTTTTGTCCATTCTGCTCCTAGGATCTTGGGCAGGCACGCACATGTGTGTGACATGATTTTTAAGCCTTCAGGTCCAGGACTTGAACTACAGTCAACTATTTGGGAGTCTAGTGAGGTAACCATTTTGCCACCTGCTGGTCACCACTTATGATTTTCAGATGAGTTACCACTAGTCCTCCATTTCTTTAGGAAGAAAAATGAGCTTATCTCACATGATCCCTGAGCTAGTGACCATTCAAATCAAATTGAGCCCTAGAAAAAAAGCAAAGGAATGTTAAAATAGAGGAATTACTTGATAGATATGGACCATTCACCTCTACATTAAATGCAGTCCTAATTTGTAAATCCTGCCTTTAATCCAGCTTTATACATTTCTGTGGAAACACCAATCGACAAACAGCATTGGGTACAACATGCCCCTAGGTGAAAAAAGAAATATGACACAGTATGATATCCACAACATAATGAGATTTTCCAATCACAGCTGGCTGATGGTTAAAGTAGGAACTTTTGTCTACAGAAGTACTCATGATCAAGGCTTGGCCATCAATGAAGAGATGATAAACTGGCCTTTTAGTGTCAAAGAGGTATGATGTCATTTCAATATTGACTGTATACAGAAGTATCTGAACTGAGCCCTGAAATGAAATTGTGTGACTACTTTAACTGAATTAACTTTGCTTTCTTTGGGACAAGCAGAGAGCATGGTAGCGAAGGTGCTGGATTCTCTCATGGCCCACCATGGTCTGAGTCCTGGATCAGGAGGCTTCAAAATGACACCTAGTATGTGTGTGCATGTACATGCCCAAAATCTTGAGAGGAGCATGGAGGAGAAGGAATTATTGAGTGGCCACCCCTGTGAGGATTAATTTATCACTTATTCTCTCTCTGACTTTGTCTCTTTCTGGTGATCACACACAACTTACGGCAAAAACCTTAAGAAAAATGAATTAAACT
>NW_006205184.1:0-787 GCF_000334495.1 Tupaia belangeri chinensis | reverse complement strand
ATTATTGTACTAAAGTATTATGTACATAACAACTGTGAAGGCACAATTTGATAAATATGTGCATAATTTGTAAGCAAGATTTTATTTGAAAATGGCACTTGTTATTGCTCTTATAATTTAAAACATAAGTAATATTTAATCTACTCTTAAGAGATAAATAAGGATGAACCAGCAGGTGGGGTTTTGATTAAGGTGATTGGATTCCATACAGGTAATTACAGTTTCAGTCCTGAATGCAGTGGCTTGAAAAACACTCCAGGCATGTGTACACAAAGTTCCAAGAGGACAGTAGAGAAGGGGGACTGTCATGTGGTCATTCCTCCCTGAGGAATTCTTACTTTTTCTCTGTATCTCTTTTTTTTTGTCTCTCTCAGGTGAGCCACACGTGTCCTATAGCAAAAAACTAAAACAGTCAGTCCTGCAACAACTGATTCTCCATCTCTATTGTTTCCCCTTATTCCTTCTTCAGTATCATCTTTTATTTTGAACCCAATGTTCCATTTCCTATGTTTGTTTGTTTTCTCCTCCATGAACAGAGAGGTGGTAGGAAATGAGAACAAAGACCATTGAAGATGCAGAAAAGTGTAGGTGTGTGTACTCTAGTTCATGGATAGATAGATATTTCTTAGAAATACATTTTGTAGCTCTTCCCTCCAAATTTCCACTCTGCTTTGGATGAATAAGAACCTGGAAGAGAGAACTACTTGAAAGAATACCCATCTTGGAGCTTAAGTAAGCAGGGGGACTGGATGGGGATAAAACAGATGATGCAAGAGGAACTGACCCC
>NW_006205183.1:5849-14931 GCF_000334495.1 Tupaia belangeri chinensis | reverse complement strand
TGGTAAAAAGACACCTTTTGTGGCCTGGAGTTTTTCCGTAAAGGCCACACAGATGTCCTTTTCTACATCTTTTCCTTTATATCCCAAAGGAACTGCTCCCCTTGCATATCATCAGATACATATACTACCACCCACATCCAGCCAAAATGCAGCAACAACCAGATGATTCCATGAGCCAGAGAGCTGTCCTTGGTGGTCATCTGATAGACTGATGGAAATTGGTGTTTTTCACTTAGGGTGGGATTGAAAGGGCCATATGTGACCTGAATAAGAAAGAAAGAACCTGATTCTAACCTTACTGGGACTGGGTTGTTTTACTTAAACAGAGAGTAGATAATACCTGATATAAACCATAGAATGGAATATTGAGATACATGTGATTATATGTTATATAAAATAGTAATAAAACATTTTTAAAAGGAAAAAATATTGTGTGAAAAGAATGCATGCTATGGAAATGACATTGTTTTGTGACTTAGAGCAGTAGAAGACTGTTTCTCAGGCCCATTTCTTTGAATAAAGGGCATGTGATTAGTCCAAATAATAGTATCACTTCCAGACCAAAGAATAAAAGAAAAAGTATAAGAGATTCAATACTTGCTTCATTGTCTACAGTGGGAACTGAGGAATGCATAATGTATAAAAATGGTGCAACAAGATGTTGGTGATTCTGCTATCCTGAGTTCATGTGACATATGGATAAAGGCTTCCTTATCTAACACCCAAGGATAAAAATGTCATCTCTAAGAAAAAATATATTGATTTTTGATATTGTGTTTTATCACCACAGCATAGCCTATATTGTCTTAAAACACTACAACTTAGCCTCTGTGATATTTTTAAAATGTGATTGTTCAAGAGCATGATTGTCCTGAGCTAATGTTATATTTACCAATAATGTCTCCTGAAACTTTTATTAGACAGTTTCCCTGGAAAACTCTCTGAGGTGGAGAGCTGTTACGTGGAAAGTAACTGGAATTACTTTCAAGAGATCTACCTGCATGGAGACCAGCAGGTGGTGTGGTGGTTAAAGTGCTAGACACTCTCACATGGTAAAATCATGGTTTGAGTCTCAGACCTGGTGACTTGGTTTCTCACTTTCTGTCTCTCTCTGGTCAAATTATAATGAATGAATGAATGAATGAATGAATGAATGAGTGAATACATAAATCTTTTAAAAAAAAGAAGAGAGATCCACCTGCATGGATATAAGGAAGGGCAGAGAGAGCATAGCTAATTTAGATCTCTAGTGCTGGAATGTTCTTTCTTTGTTTCATGACATAATGAATGGAAAAAAAAATTATATCTTTGTATCTAATTGACTTCTGAATGCCCACTGATATTGTCCTCTCCTGAGATGAGTAGATCTCTATTTGCTACATACTATTTAAGAGACATATTTAAATTTACCACCAATATTCCCATCAGAGAGAGTTGAATGTAAAGGTCATGGACAGAAATTTGGGTAAAATTTAAGAGATTCCATCTGCATGGTTGTGAGGAAGGGCAGTAGAAGCTGGTAAACCTCAGTTGCTGTAGCTGAGTCACAACCAACTTGGAGGCTCTTTGTTCATGAAATGTCCTTTCCTGGTTCAATGTCATCATAAATGCAAAATTTTTAATATTTTTGTATCAAATGGTCCTATAAATGTCTCCTCATATTTTTCTCTCTTAAGGTAAATCTCTGCTTGGTTTATACATTTTAGGAGACATCTTTAAATTGACAATCAATATTCCCATCAGTGGGGGTTTAATGTAATGGACATAAAGAGGAGTTTGGGTGAAATTTAACAGATTCCTCTTCTCTTGTTTTTTTTTTTAAATTGTGGGGAAAATTGAATCATGTGTGCTTGCCACAGACAAACAGAGGAAATGAGATATAACCTCTCATAGGAAATGTTTATATCAATATTTCTTCTCCTAAATTCTCCATTGTTGGGATGTAGGACCTGCAAGCACACATGCAAATGTGTTCTTTAAGCTACCAGGATTAAACTTTGAGCCATATAGTCAGCCATGTGGTATTCAACCACATATTCAGCCACATTAACCATCATATCACCAGCTGGCCCATCACTGCTCTTTTTCTTTCTCATCTTTGTACTATTAATAATCCCATGATTCAGGAAATTGCCTGTGTTTTTTTCTTGTATTTCAGCAAATTGTGCCCAAACAACCAAGAGAAGTTTTGAGCATTGCAAGGGGGTATCTAAAGCCAACCTCTAAGTTTTATTTATTCAGATGTGAAAAAATTGCTTTTGAAGCTATCCAACTCTCATTCCCCAATCTGAAAACCTATTTACCTGAGAATTTTTGTAGAGTTCCTAAAGAGTTCCAACTTGGACTGAAAATGTGGGCATGTTTCCTGCAATGATAACAACAGGTTATTTCTGTGTCCAGCAATTGTAGTTTGGCAGGGTCTGATTCCCTCCTGAGAGCAAAAACAGAGCATTTTCTAAAGTTCTTTTGTCACTGGTAAATGCATTGTAGAGATCATAACCCAGGGAAAGGTTCAGGAGCAAATGGGGGCTCTTATTGATCTGCCAAATGGCAAAAAGAAAGACAAATACATATGGTAGTTCTTCCATTGGTGCCTAAACAGAGGGGGCAGAATTAGAAAAGACAGTCAAGACATGTGATTCAGGGTAAACTCTTCAATCAAGTCACAAGACATAAAGGTTTAGGCCTAGGCTGTCATTCAGATTGTCCTGCACTGGTACATGGAGCTGGTGTGAGTAATTTTCGCAGGGCTCTAGAAAACCTTGAAATGTGTTTTTCTCTCTACTTAATCAAATTGTGCCCAAACAATGAAAAGAGGTTCCAAGGGCCTGGTGAGTGAGATGAGGTTTTATTTAGCTGGATGATAATGCTGTCACTTGAACAGAGTGATTTTAAAGGAGGGTCATTAATGTATAGAGAAAACAATTTTTTAAATGATGTAAATAAAGACTGAACACATTCACCATTTTTTATATATTTTAAAAATTTATATATAGACAATTTACAATATGTATATATATAAAATATAAAGTAGTTTCAGGATTTTTAAATACAACATAGATTAATTGTACTATGGTGGTTAATATGTATATCACCTGATATATTTCATATGTTCTGTGAGGAGAACATTAGTATCCTACTCCCTTGGCACTATTGGAATGAATAGTACTCAATTATGAGTTACACCCCCTCTACTTACACTCACCTTCATAACCCTTCTAGAAGTGAATGTATCCCACATGCCATCTTGTTTCTATGTAGATCCAGAAACCACAATTTAAGCATTTCTTACTTTCCCCATGTTCTGGAGCCTTTAATAGCATCTGGTAGGGCTAGCAATTAGGTGCTAGACTTTCAAATAAGCTGACCATAGTTTGTGTCCTGGCCCTGGCAACTTGCTTTCTCTCTCTCTTTCTCTCTCTCTCTCTCTTTGTCTGGTGAGCACAAATGCCCTGTAGCAAATTCAAAACAAAATAATAATAACAATCAACATGAAATAAATATCTTTTTAAAAAATAAAATCTGGCTTGCCAGTTTTTCAACCATTTGGCACTTTTCAGGTAATTTTGGTGGCTTTTTCTAGTTTTATACACTTCTGCACAAACTGAAAAAAGTGTTGTTCAGTATGTTTTCATTAAAAATTAAATATTTAATTCCGAATTTCTATTCACTTGACTACATTACTATTACACCCCTTTACCAACTTGTAAAAATATTATTCTCTGCAGTTAATTGGTATTTATAATTCTTCATTTTCCACTTGGACATTCTTAGGTTTTAAATGAGTATTAGCTAAAACTAGGTTTTGAGATTGTAAAAAGTGCTCAATTTTGTTTCTTATTGAATTATTGTTATGTAATGTCTTTAATTCTTTCTCCATTCTCTGAAATTATTCTGGCTTTAATTTCTTAAAATTCAACTTTAAAATAAACTTTTTTTTTTCTGTTTAATTTCTTAAAATTCAACTTTAAAATAAATTTTTTTTGAGAGATTTTTCTTAGGGTGCATTATAGCTTGCTGAAGAAAGAGAGTGACACATGGTGAGAAGGAAAGTGAGAATTCACCCCAAAGGGCATGGCTATCTGAAAATCCCCTATCCTTTCTTCTCTTTCTGGAATCCTAGGCATGCATGCACTCATGTCCAGGTATGATTTTCAAACCACCATGTCCAGGACTCAAAGACCAGTGACAAAACTGCTATGCCATCTGCTTGTTAATAAAGAATGTTGGACTAGAGGTTTTTAATGCAATCAGAGCTCTACTTTTTCAGCATTGGTTCTTCTGTCATTTGTTACTTTTTTTGTTATAGGGTATGTCTACTCACTAGAGAGAAACAGAAAGGGAGAGAGGGAGAGAGAGAGAGATGGAGAGAGGGGGAGGGAGGGAGAGAGAGAGAGAGAGAGAGAGAGAGTGAGAAACTGAGAAATCACTCCTGAAGGATGACCATGCCAAAATCCCTTCTTTTTTATTTTGCACTTGGGATAATTGGATAGGCAGGCAAACTTCCACTTGGAATGTTTCTCAGTCAAATTCATTCAGTACTCAAACCACGTAGTCAGCCATATGGAATCCAACTGCCTTAACCTCCATGCTGAGTTGGAAGTTCAACTCCACTTTAGGTAGATAGGGGATGGGCTCTGCATAATTGAGTTACTGTGGTTTTAATTTCTGTGTCTGGTAAATGTTGACTGTGCCCCCATTACAAGTCTCAGAGGAATTTATGACTCCTGTAACTGGGCTAAAATCAGACTGAAACCAGTCACTCTGTGTAGCATGGAGGAATTTTCAAGCTGCTAGGTCTGGAACTCAAACCTCAACCATATGAGAATCGAGTTCCTTAACCACTGGGTCACTTGCTTGCTTCTTCCTTATAAAACTTTAATTTGATTTCAGAGAGTTCACTGAGTTCCTTAACCACTGGGTCACTTGCTTGCCTCTTCCTTATAAAACTTTAATTCAATTTCAGAGAGTTCATCCAGCCCTATTTGCACACTTGTATATAATCTATGCAAGTGAATTTGGACAGAATCTCCATTACCTGTAATGTTACCACTTAATAACTTTATATGCAGTTACTCCCAATTTGCTCTATGTATTTAAATTCTTACTTTTCCTTACTATATTCAGAGTTGAATCTAATATTCCTGAATTACTGCAACATCTCATCACCACACTTTGTGTATATATATATATGTGTATATATATATATATGTGTATATATATATATAAACAAAGAAATAGTGTCAATTTATTTTTTCATATTCTGAAAATTTATTATAAAGATAATCAAATTAAAAAATTTACATCTATAAAAAAGATCACAGCATTGTCACCATATCCTCAAACACACATACAGGCATTAAAATTATGCAGGCATTAAAATTATAATTTTGAATGCTGTGTAGAAACATCAAGTTTATGGTGTGAGGTTAATGGAAAATACATTGTATAATTATATAATATACAGAGTTCATAAAGAGTGGCACTTAATTTGTAAGTTAAAATTATATTATGATATTGGGATTGTGAACATTTTCTAACATTTTACTAGTATTACATGCTTTTTTTTACATTTTTAAATTTAACTTTCTTTTATACATTCAGTCACATTGTTTAGTTTACAAAGTGAATATTTCAACAGTTGAACATTTCTCTCTAGTTCAGTTGATAAAACTATAAAATAGTTTCAGCAGATAATACCACATTTCTTTGTCCCATTAATACTTTGCCTCCCTATTTTTCTTCTAAATGTCCTTCCTTAGACCCTACTTATTCACACACAGTATATCTGGTATTTACATCCATTTACTGTGTTTATATATCCTTTAGTCAATCAGTTTCAGTCATAGAGTGTGGACACTCAGTATATATTAAGTGGGAACATACAATGCCCATATATATTTTGAGGCTTTAAAGGAAGCATTGTTTACTCTACTTTAAAATGTATGAAAGTATGAACAGGTGGGTGATATTTAAGGTTCTGGATTTTCACATAGCTGGCCATAGTATCAATACTAGGCCTGGCAGTTTGAAAATGATGCTAGGCACATGTGCAAGCTTGAGAGAAGAATGGAAATTGGATTGAGGAGTGGCCATCCTTCCTGGTTAATACATTGTGGTGGCCTTTACATACCCATGGGTTCTCTACAAAGTACATTTCCACAATCCCCTCATCAGTGGTGAGCATCCAGAGTCTGCACCTTGATGCTAATGTTAACTTTATGTCAGGAGGTCCATGTCTCAATATACATTTGGGCCTTGCTATACAGGTCTTGTTTGTAAAAGGGCTAAGGTATAAACAATTTCACTCATTCTGAACGTCCCAAAGACTGCATATGGGGATAGTGCTAACAAAGTGAACAGAAAACTATATTATTTTTTTCCTTCTGTCTTGAAAGAAATGAACTAACACTGAAAATAAGGCAAAGAAAGATAAGAGGATAACAAGGCAGAACATCCTGAGTTTACAATTCTGCACTTCTCTCATTTCTGTATGTGTATATACATACATATATGTATGTATATATGTGTATATACATACATATATATATATATATAAACAAAGAAATAGTGTCAATTTATTTTTTCATATTCTGAAAATTTATTATAAAGATAATCAAATTAAAAAATTTACATCTATAAAAAAGATCACAGCATTGTCACCATATCCTCAAACACACATACAGGCATTAAAATTATGCAGGCATTAAAATTATAATTTTGAATGCTGTGTAAAAACATCAAGTTTATGGTGTGAGGTTAATGGAAAATACATTGTATAATTATATAATATACAGAGTTCATAAAGAGTGGCACTTAATTTGTAAGTTAAAATTATATTATGATATTGGGATTGTGAACATTTTCTAACATTTTACCAGTATTGCTTTTTTTACATTTTTAAATTTAACTTTCTTTTATACATTCAGTCACATTGTTTAGTTTACAAAGTGAATATTTCAACAGTTGAACATTTCTCTCTAGTTCAGTTGATAAAACTATAAAATAGTTTCAGCAGATAATACCACATTTCTTTGTCCCATTAATACTTTGCCTCCCTATTTTTCTTCTAAATGTCCTTCCTTAGACCCTACTTATTCACACACAGTATATCTGGTATTTACATCCATTTACTGTGTTTATATATCCTTTAGTCAATCAGTTTCAGTCATAGAGTGTGGACACTCAGTATATATTAAGTGGGAACATACAATGCCCATATATATTTTGAGGCTTTAAAGGAAGCATTGTTTACTCTACTTTAAAATGTATGAAAGTATGAACAGGTGGGTGATATTTAAGGTTCTGGATTTTCACATAGCTGGCCATAGTATCAATACTAAGCCTGGCAGTTTGAAAATGATGCTAGGCACATGTGCAAGCTTGAGAGAAGAATGGAAATTGGATTGAGGAGTGGCCATCCTTCCTGGTTAATACATTGTGGTGGCCTTTACATACCCATGGGTTCTCTACAAAGTACATTTCCACAATCCCCTCATCAGTGGTGAGCATCCAGAGTCTGCACCTTGATGCTAATGTTAACTTTATGTCCATGACTCAATATACATTTGGGCCTTGCTATACAGGTCTTGTTTGTAAAAGGGCTAAGGTATAAACAATTTCACTCATTCTGAACGTCCCAAAGACTGCATATGGGGATAGTGCTAACAAAGTGGACAGAAAACTATATTATTTTTTTCCTTTTGTCTTGAAAGAAATGGACTAACACTGAAAATAAGGCAAAGAAAGATAAGAGGATAACAAGGCAGAACATCCTGAGTTTACAATTCTGCACTTCTCTCATTTCTGTACACACGTGATTATTCTCAAGTGGAATTAATCACACACACATGTATACATGCACACTACATTATTACACAGTTATAATATTTTCAGACACATATAACCAACAACTTACCAATCATTTATTACTTCTTGAGTTGACATTATCAGATAATTTTGTGTAAGTATAGCTTGTTCTTCCATGACATAAAGAAGGAAAAACCCAGCTAGTACCAGATCCCCATCCCTGTAGACACTTGGCTTCAGGTATTTACTACAACTAATATTTATCATCTCATATGCTGTTTGTAAAGGCTGCAGAAGTAGAAAGACACTAATAAAAGGTAATGGCATGCCTGAGCTAGCCCAACAGAGATAAAAAGCCATATGTGTGGGAGCTGAGAAGGAGATGGAACTGTACTTTTTCTGCAAACTCAGCCTTCCATTAGGAAAGACAACTCTGTGGAGGGCACAGAGGATTCTCACCTCCACCATCTGCCTTCAACTTGTCCAAGGCATTTGCCATACTGGCATGAGAGACAAGGGCATATCTAGAAGCAATAAAAATGGCAATTCTACAGGAACTATGGTACTGAGACTCACACCTAGTGAAATCAGCTCTGACTTTCCTGGCATTTTGCTATTTCACTTAAGTCCCATCCAGGAGCGCTGGGGATCTCTCCACCCTGGGGCCCTGCACCTGTCACCCTCCATTTTGGTGAAAAACAATTTGGAAAAAACATATTTTGCCCATTTTTCTCCCCCAGCCTGTATGATTGAAAACATATTTTGCCCGTTTTTCTCCCCCAGCCTGTATGATTGAGTAATGGCCAAGTAAAGCTTTGGGGACCATACCATCCTGAGACCACAAACTTTGTAATTTTGTGACCAAGAGGTCCAAAGCGCTTGTATCACAAAACTATTAATATTTGTATTTTTAAAATGCTGTTAATATCTACAAAACTTGGACCAATGAGTGCAATTGGGGTTAAGTTGCTAGACTCACACATTGCTGATCACAGTTCAAGTCCCTGTATTGGCGGCTTTAAATTTCTTTCTCATGAGTGTGCATGTGTGCCCAAAATCCCAGGAAAATTAAGGAGAAAGAATTATGGGATGATCGTCCTCTTTCTGAGATAATTTCTTGCTATGTGTGTCTCCGTCTCTCCAGTGAGCACACACATGCTATAGCATAAAACGCTCTCTAAAAAACAGCACTTACTGGCGAAATTGAATGAAGCCATAGATAAGCTTTTTGTTTGTTTGTTTTTAGAGAGAGAATCTTGCTATAGGTTGAATA
>NW_006205183.1:5330-5728 GCF_000334495.1 Tupaia belangeri chinensis | reverse complement strand
ACACACACACACACACACACACACACACACAAAGTGCTCAGCATGGGTTTTAAGCCAATGGATCTCGACTCAACCATAGTTCACTATGTGAGAGCCCAGTGAAGTAACCTTTGTACCATCTGCAGATCCTTCCATAGGTCAACTTTTAACACGGTCCTGATGACTATTTCTCTATTCTTTTTTAAATGATCATTTATTATTATTTATACATTCAATCATTATACATCATTTAGTTTGTAAAGAGATTTTACCCAACATGGTATATGCCACACATCAGGTGAATTGAGAATATTACACCTGACATCACCAACAGGCAACAAAACATACTGGTATCCCACAAATGTCTTACTTCTCCATTTTTTTCTAAATTTTCCTTCCTGAATTCTTCCCCTCTCCCA
>NW_006205183.1:3930-5312 GCF_000334495.1 Tupaia belangeri chinensis | reverse complement strand
CTCTTTCCACTTTGTTCTCAGTGTCCATAACAATTTTCAATGGTTTTATGGTTTCCAATTTTTCAGTCTCTACCAGAGTGTAGTGGACATACATGTCTCAGTCTCATAGCTTGACTTCTTGACTTGCTTCACTCAGCAATAAATTTCTATGTTCATCCATTTGCTATCAAATACCAGGATCTTCTTTTTTATGGCTGAATAGCATTCCATAGAGTATATGTGTCACACATTTTCAGTCCATTAATCTATTTGTGAACATTTGGGTCGGTTCCATGTCTTAGCAATCATGAGTAATGCCGCAATAAATATAGTTATGCAAGCGCTTTTCCATCAAAGCAGTCTCCTGTCCTTTGGGTAGATACTCAGGAATGGAATTGCTGGATCATATGGTAGTTCTATTTGAAGGTCTTTGAGGAACCTCCATATTGTCCTCCACAGTGGCTGGACCAATTTATGTCTCCACCAACAATGTAGAAGTTTCCTTTTCACCACATCCCCAGTGACAGTTATCATTTTTTGTTATTTTAATTTTTGCCATTTTGACTGGGGTTAGGTGGTGTCTCATTGTGGTTTTGATCTGCATCTCACTTATGATGAAGGATGTTGAGCATTTTTCCATATGCTTTTTGGCTGTTTGCATGTCTTCCTTAGTGAGTTATTTATTCAGCCCATTTTACCATCTTTTAATTGGGTCGATCATTTTCTTCCAGGTTACTTGCTTGAGTTCCCTCTGTATTCTGGTTACCAGTCTCTTATCTGAGACATACTTAAAAAAAATTCTCTCCCATTACAAGGGTTGTTGATTTACAGTAATTATTGTGTCCTCTGTTGTGCTGAAACTTTTTAATCTGATGGAATCTCACCTTTCTATTTTGAGAATTATGTTGATTTTTGTTAATGATGACAGACAGGGATTCAGATTCATCTTTGTGCAGGTAAATACCCAGTTTTTTTCAGCACCATTTGCTAAAGATGTTTTTCTTTTCCCACTGGGTTGATTCCCACTGGGTCGACTGGTACCTTCTGTCAGATATGAGTTGGCTGTATGTTTTGGGGTTTATTTCTGGGGTCTTTACTCTGTCTCACTGGTCTTCATGTCTGTTTTTGTGCCAATACCATGCTGTTTGGAATATCACAACTTTGTAATATATTTTGGAGTCAAAAAGAGAGATGATACCCACTCCACTTGTCTTGTGCAGGACTGCTTTGGTAATACATTTTTTTTTTTATGATTCCAGACTAATTCTATGATTGCTTTTTCTAGATTTTTGAAGATAGTCTCTTGCAGTTTTACAGGGATTGCATTAAGTAGATGGATGAATTTAGGTAGGGTTGCCATGTTGATTATATTAATTCTCCTAATCCAGGGACATAGAATGTTC
>NW_006205183.1:0-3168 GCF_000334495.1 Tupaia belangeri chinensis | reverse complement strand
TTCGGGAACCAGCAGTTAGCGTAATGGCTGTCGCTGGACTCCCACTTAGTCGACCGCAGTTCACGTCCCGGTCCTGGTGGCTTAAAACTCACGCTGGGCATGTGTGCATGCGTGCCCAAGGTCCCGAGAGGAGAATGGAGGAGAAGGGATTGCAGCGTGACCATCCCCCCGGGGGGTGATTTCTCACTTTCTGTTTCTATGTGTCTCTCTGTCTGGCGAGCGCATGCGCCCCATAGCAAAAACCTCTCAAAAAAAAAAAAAAAGGTAGAAGGCATTTCAGTCAATGATGAGATCCCATAAGATAAGAGGTAAGGCCATATAAATTCCATGTGCAATGTGCAATATCATCTAGGTCTGTGTAGGTGCAATCTATGATGTTCACACAATGGCAAAATTTCCTAAAAATGCA
The DNA here is from genome assembly GCF_000334495.1 of Tupaia belangeri chinensis. Lineage (NCBI taxonomy): Eukaryota > Metazoa > Chordata > Mammalia > Scandentia > Tupaiidae > Tupaia > Tupaia belangeri. The sequence goes on along the minus strand of NW_006205183.1, from coordinate 2,759 downwards.
TTTCTCAGAGACCAGAAAATGGCACACTGTTTATGAATGTGAATTCCCACTTGGCTAAGTGCAGTTTGAGTCCCAGATCTAGCAGCTTGAATCTCACACCAGATGAATGAGCATGTGATCTCTCCCCAGGAAGTGATTTTAGCTTTCTTTTTGTCTCTCTGGAAGCACACATGTCCTATAGCAAAACAATTTATCTGAAATGAAAATTAAATTAAATTAAGAAATGCATTTCTCAACCATTGTGTGGCTGGACTTGGCCGCCACTGCGGAATGAGGGGCATGTTCGGTCTCTCACTGCACTCACACCTGCACCTGCGCCACAGCTACTGCCTTGCAGTGTGCTCTTAGACAGCCAGCCCTCGGGCCCCCTGCTCACCATGGACTTGCCACGCGTCTACATAGGACGCCTGAGCTACAATGTCCGGGAGAAGGACACCCAGCATTTTTTCAGTGGCTATGGCCGTCTTCTCCAAGTAGACCTCAAAAATTGGTATGGCTTCATGGAGTTTGAGGACTCCCACAACGTTGATGACACCGTTTATGAGCTGAACAGGCAAGGAGCTCTGCAGCTAACGCGTGATAGTGGAGCACACCCGTGGCCCACGCCGCAATCGGGATGACTACAGTTATGGAAGCCACAGTGGTGGAGGTGGATACAGCAGTTGGAGGACCTCTGGCAGGGACAAATATGGACCACCTGCTCATACAGAGTACAGGCTTATTGTAGAAAATCTTTCTAATAACTGCAGTTGGCAAGATTTAAAGGATTTTATGCAGCAAGCAGGTGAAGTGACCTATGCAGATGCTCATAAAGAATGCACAAGTGAAGGTGTAATTGAGTTTTACCCCTACTCTGACATGAAGCATGCTTTGGATAAACTGGACGGTACAGAATAAATGGCAAGAATATTAGGCTTATTGAAGATACGCCATAGACGATCTTATTCTGGAAGCAGATCCAGGTCACGGTCTCAAAGGTCACGAAATAGGAGTCGCGGGAGCAGCCACAGTAGATCTCGAAGTATCTTTTTTTAAGATCCAGGTCACGGTCTCAAAGGTCACGAAATAGGAGTCGCGGGAGCAGCCACAGTAGATCTCGAAGTATCTTTTTTTATTTAATTTTAATTTTAATTTTATTATTATTATCATCATACTCTTCTTTATATTACATTGGGTTACATATAATTATTTCATCAGGATCTGCTGCAGGGGTATTTTTGTTTATTTGCTTATTTTAAATGAACTGTTTCAAACTTTGAATACTTAAGGCTTTAGAGGGAGAACCCAATTTTCAATTATGTTGGCTTTTTATGAAGCTTGAGTTATGTAAGATTTAAATAAAAGTTTGCTACCAAGATGATTGCTTTATTGATAGGTCAATATTAAATTCCTTTAACTACTGTTACCTGCTGTTTGTGGAAACAGTGTAAATTATTCTTAACTGTAAAGCAAGGCAAGCCTCAGACCAGCAATAAATTATTCAGTTTGGATAACAAAAAAATGCATTTCTCTCATTAAACAATGTTCAACTCTGTATACATATCCATTATCACATTGATTTTAATTGTATATGGTAATGTCTTTGTCTTGCCTGATATGCACTGTACTCATGTTGGAAAAAGCCATATTGTACACTGTAAAGAGGTATAGTGATTAAATGTAAAAACAAAGGTTAAAGAATTAAAATATTAGAAAACAAACACTATAAAAGCATAAAAAAGAGTAGTCACACAATTTCATTTCAGGATTCTGTTCAGATACCTCTGTATATATTTAATATTGAAATGCCATCAACCTCCTTGCAACTAACAGGCCAGTTTATCATTTCCTCATTGATGACCAAGCCTTGATCATGTGTGTTCCTGTAGACCAAATCTACATTAACCAACAGTCAACTGTAATTAGGAAATCTCACAAGATTTTGGATATGATATGGTACCATTTTTCTGGTTTCATCAAGAGGAATATTATACTCAATGCTATTTGTCAATTGGCTTTTCTTCAGAAATGGATGAAGCTGGATTAAAAGCATGATTTACAAATTAGGAATACATTTAATGTAGATATAGGTGGGCAGTCCATATCTACCAAGTAGTCCTTTTATTTTAACATCTCTACTTTTTTTTGTAGGGGCTGAGAGTGGTTTGAGTGGTCACCAGTTCTGTTGCCATGTGAGAAGCATTCTCTATTTTCTTCCTATAAACGATGGAAGAGTGGCTGTAGATCCGAAGAAAAAATCTAGGATATTTCCCAGAGAGTTATTTGTACTTAGACTTTCACAAAACTCAGAATAATAAAATTACTGGGTTGGAGTAATTAGAGGCTAAACTTGGTCATTTATAAAGGGCACACATGGGGCCAACCTGTGAGTGGTATAATTAAGGTGGCTTAATCACACATCACTAAGCCAGTATCTTGAGTCCTGTATCTGCAGGATAAAAAACACATTGAGCGGGGCCAGCAGGTGGCGTAGTAGTTAAGGCACTGGACTCTCAAATGGTTGACTGTGGTTTAAGTTTTGGATTTGATGGCTTGCTTTCTGATTTCCCCTTTCTCTTTCTCTCTGTCTCTCTCTGACCAAATTTTAAAAGAAAACAAAACACTGGGCACACATGTGTTCATGTCCCAAATTCCAGATAAAAACAGAGATGGAGAAAGGATTCCATCATGACTACGCCCCATGTGTGGTGATTTCTCACTTCCCCTCTGTGTCTTTTCTGAACACATGCACAGGTAGAAAAAATAGGAATTATTTGTTT
>NW_006205182.1:0-1965 GCF_000334495.1 Tupaia belangeri chinensis | reverse complement strand
TGGAAAAGAGATTCTATGTAGGAAAGCTAAAATATATTAAATTTTTTACATTAAAAGTTTACTATTATCAGAACTCAGCCCAAAGAGTAAATCAAGGTACAATAATTACATTAAAATTAAAAGTAGAATTTACTACTGGAATGTAATTTATTAAATGTACCATTTTCTGTTAAAGCTACTTAACACATAATGAGGAATGCATCATTTTGCAGCTATACAACTCTTTTTCCTTTTTAAAAAAGGTTTTTTTCATAAGGAATGTGTCCTTGGCAGAGAGGAACTGTGAGAGAGAAAGTGAGAAATCACTCCCTAGGGGGTATGGCTATGTTGCAGTGCTTTCTCCTCCTAATATTTTGGACATGCACACACACACATGCCTGGAGTTGGAGTGAATTTTCAAGCAGCCATGTCCAGGACTTGAACCACGAATTAATATGTGGGAGTTCAGCACATTAACCACTTCACTACATGCTGGCCCCACTATATAACTTGTATTTGAGAGACACATGTTTTACAAGGTGCATGCAGTCACCAGAGCACAAAGAGAGAGATACATAGAAAGAATGTGAGAAATTAACCTTCTGGGGTGTAACTGCACTGCTATCCCTCTTCCTTCATTCTTTCACTATTACGGGCACACATGCACACACAACCAGTATGAGTTTCAAGATGCTGTGTTCAGGACTGAAACCATGGTTAACCATGTGAGAATCTAGCACCTAGCCTCTATGCCACCTGTTGGCCCCACAACTTTTTAAGTGTATAGATTACCAACTTAAAGTACTGCAAGCAACAATCACTTTGTTTTATTGAGTATTTTTTGTTTGTTCTCTTCATGTAATTGTACTCTGGTTTGTGTCTCTAGCCAGTTTCTACACATTTAGGTCAAATCTTCAGCAAGTTTGTAAATTTAAATTATGAAAAGGGTATGTTTCTGGAATGGAAAAATTAAAAATATGAGACACATCAGATGAACACAATTTAACACATCAAGACACTCCAGAAAGCAGAAATTCCAGCTAGCAGAAACAAAGATATTCAGATTAGAATGCGGGACCAGCAGATGGCATAATGGCTTTGTCACTGGACTTTCACATAATCAACCATGGCATGAGTTCCTGATTCACTGTCTTTTTTTTTTTTTTTTTTTAAATTTTCGAGAGCTTTTTGCTATAGGGCACGAGCTCCGCCAGGAAGAGAAAAATCACCCCCATGGGGGGATGGCCACACTGCAATCCCTTCTCCTCCATTCTCTTCTTGGAATCTTGGGCAGGCACACACATGTGCCCGGTGTGAGTTTAAGCTACTGTGTCCAGGACTGGAACCGTGGTTGACTACATGAGAGTCCAGCGACAGAGTCCTTATGCTATCTGTTGGTCCCATTGACTTAGTGTCTTAAACCTCAAGCTGGGCACATGTATATTCATGCCAAAAATCCCTAGAGAAGAGTGATTACTCAGTATCTTTCTCTCTGTCTCTCCTATGAGAATATATATACCCTATAGTAAAAACAACTATTAAAAAAAGATGAGAGTAAATATAAATATGAGATATTAAAAAGAATGCAGAGAATTAGTATAACCACTAGCTAGTTTTATCTATTTTTTATCAACAAACTTACTAAACATTAGAGAGGTCTTAAAAAAGGGAGAGAAGATACAAATCAATAAATCAGACATGGAAATAAAGATATTATTTCTGACTACACAGAAAAAAAAAAAGCTTTCTAGGAGAACACAATGAATAGTAGATAGTTAATAAAATTTTGCAATTAATCAATACACATAATGTAAAACTACCAAATAATTTAAGATATTCATAGTTGCAGGTTTAATACCTGTTTAAGATTTATATACAAAATGACTTTTTTAAAAAATGAATTTAAGAAGTCAGTCATTTTCAGTTATTTTACTTTCTGAGATTATAAAATCAGAGTGCATTTTTGGTTCAAAACCCTAAAATTGT
>NW_006205181.1:16979-21051 GCF_000334495.1 Tupaia belangeri chinensis | reverse complement strand
ATGTCAGACGAGGTGTATGTGGAGGAGTGGGACTTAATGAAAGACATTTGGAGAAGGGATACAAGGTAGAGCATTGACGAGATGGGGAGGGGTGGTGTTATCTGTTAAAGATATTTTGATCAACAGGTCTGGGGAGAAATGTGCACATATCAAAATGGTCTCATTGTAAGCCAAACAATATGATTGAAAGTATATACAAAAAACAAATAAAAAAAAATGTGGAAAAAAAAAAAAAAAAAAAAAAGAAACAGTACGAGTGAGGAAAGAATGGGAAAATATATTCAAAATGTTAAAAGAAAAGCAATTGCAACCAAGGATACTATACCTGGCAAGATTATACTTCATATGGGAAGAAGAAACAAGAACATTCTCAGATAAACAGAACCTGAAAGAATTGACCAGCACTAGACCAGTTCTCCAAGAAGTGCTTCAGGGAGTGCCATACTGGGGAAATTAAAGACATTCACACAGAAATAAAGAGTTCAAAAACTAAGAAAATGGCCAACTTAATTGTGTGAGACAAGACAACAGAAGATAGATTAAGTACATGAGACTGAACTGGTGAAATAGAATTTTATGACTTTTGACTAAAACATCGCTGCTTTTCTCCTAGGCTTTGTTTTACAGTTTTAAGGATTTTTTTTCTTGTCTTGAGCTGCCGATAGGTTCGTGACCTACTATATGAAGAGAATCTCAACCTGTTTCCAGGTTTTAAGTTTTAAGCATTTCCTTAGTATTTCTTTGATTTATTAAAGCTAAATCTGCTTTTCTTGAAATTATATATATAGTAAAAAATACATAATTAATGGCCGTAGTAAACTATATAGCATCAGCTAGGTTCTACCTTATAGTATAACTTACAGTATATTCATTCTACTCTGAGTTTTATGCCTAAAGTCAGACATGTATTCATAGATATGTATACATCAGCATAACTTGCTATTGAAAGTAGTTAGATTATTTAAGAAATTTTGTGAATCAATAAAATGTGGGGGAAAAAGGGATTGAAAACAACTGTGCACACCTTAGTGTGGGATGAGGATGGGAAATGAAAGAGGGTGAGAAATAGGGTGATAATATATATATATGTGTTTTCACACATATAGTGTTTTCATACACACACACATACACACACACACACACACACATATATATGCATATATATGAAACTAGAAGTGTGGAAAATTATTAATGATAGCATGTATGATTAAGCCACTATGCAGCATATTCTGGATGGGAAATCTCATTTTGTATGCTGTGACAATGCTCAGTGAATGAATGTAAATTAATTAATTAAAAACCAAAAAATAAAAAAAAACAGTTTTAAGTGGCTTTGACCATTAAAATAAGTTGCCACTTACAGTAGATTACAGTGGTCTTTTCTCATTTCTGCACAATGGAAACTCTCTTATGTTGTTGGTGGGAATATAAATTAGTACACCTGTGATATGGAAGTCCCTCAAAAATGTACAAATAGAACTACCCTATGATCAAGTTTTAAATTTTTTGTACCTCATCAAAAACTTCTGAACCTAAGGATTCTGGTAGCTGTGCAAGGTTTTAGAGTGTAACACAGTTCCTGACCTTGATGAAGAAAGAACAGGAACTTTCTAGATATATAAAGTACTGTGTCCTCAACACAATTCAATGCTTTTCATTTCCAAGGACCTGGTCAGGTATCTCAGATTTTTGAGAACAGTTTAACTTTGAATTGGGAAAAGTGCTAATGAGACCTCTAAGGGAAGATGAGTTCTAGGAGGAATAATGACAGTATTCACCTGACTTCTAACCTGACCTCTTGGCAAAAGAGAGTGATGAAGAAATTATTATTTTCTGCCCAGACCAGTGTCCCATGGGGATAACAAGTACCCAGGAGTTGAGTTACAGGACAGAACATTGCCAAATGAGGCAATATCGGGAGCTGTAAATACAGCTTGTGCTGTTGTCCTTGTGCAGCAAAGTACATGGTTGACTTTTCTTTTGTAGTCCTAAATCTAGCTATGAAAATAATTCTAAATTCCTTCCTTCTGCCTTGTCTGAGAACAGAGCTTTAGTATTTATGATCATCAATCCAGGGAGGAATTCAGACTTCCACATGGTCACCACCTTCTCAGCATCCCAATCAGGAAAGTCTGAGAGCCCAGAAGGTACTGCTGGAAAGATTTACAGAGAATGGAAGCTAAGAATGTTCACCTGAGGTCATTGAAAACCCTAACAAGTATAGCCCAGAGCCACAAGATTGTTGTGCTTGCTTGCTTGTTTGACTAATTAATTTGTTGTTAATTTATTTTATCTATTTTTGAAAGAAGTGTCTTGGACTAAGCAATGCAGGTGAGAATTAAATGATGAGAATGAAAATCCAATTGGAAAAGACCAAAGAAGGAACAGGAAAAGTAAAGAGTTTCAATAAAGTTAGCACATGGGAACCAGCAGTTAGCATATTGGCTATGTCGTTGTACTCCCACGTAGTCGACCACGGTTCACGTTCCAGACCTGGTGGCTTAAAACTCACGCCGGGCGCATGTGCGTGCGTGCCCAAGATCCCGAGAGGAGAATGGAGGAGAAGGGATTGCGGCGTGACCATCCCCTGGTGAGTGATTTCTCGCTTTCTGTCTCTATGTCTCTCTCTGTCTGTCTGGCGAGTGCACACACCCTATAGTGAAAACCTCTCAAAAAATAAATAAATAAAGTTAGCACATTTCCATGGAGATTTGCAATAAGTGAAAAGAAAATTTAATACTTTGTTTGAAGGGAGGTGTACTGAAGTGTGGGCTATTTTATTTACTTTTTAAGATGGAATGTGTTTAGGCTTGTTTCAATACTCATCACAAAGATCAGACCAATGGTTGGCTTCCAAATATTACCTTGCAACAGGAGCTCATGAGGAAAACATTTTGCATTATCATCTTCCAAACTGGGTAAGTACAAGAAAAAAAAATCAGTTTTATTTGATAGAACACTAGGGAGAACTAAAGGTATATCAATTTGATACATCAATTGTTTCATTACTGCTGAGACTGAAAACTTTTTGGAGTTTGTTAGACTTTTCTGTACTGAGAAAAGTCTTGGCAATATCTTTGCTTTTTCATACCAAGGTTTTATGAATTTTTTTAAATTTTATTTTAATTTCTTTTATACATTCAACCACATATGTCACTAAGCTTGGAAAGTGAATGTTCCAACATGAATACATTTCTCACTATTCCAGTTGAGGATAGTATACATGTTATCTTCAACAGATAACCCATTTCTTTGTCCCATAAATGTCTTGTCTCTCTATTTTTCTCCTTAATCTCTTTTCTCATACACTACTTCTCCCACCCTTGTCCCACACTGTATCTGGTATCTATAATTCTTTTCTTTGTTTCTATATCCTCTAGACATTCAGTTTCAGCCACAGAGTGTGAACAGTCAGTATATAGTGAGTGGAGACATACAAGGTCGTTCCATAGCCTAGCTTGCTTCACTCAGCAGTAAATCTTTCATATTCATCCAGTTTCTGTCAAAAGGAAGAGTCTTGTTGCTTTTTATGGCTGAGTAGTATGCCATAGAGAATAGGTACCAAACTTTTTCAATCCATTTCTCTGTTTGTGGACATTTAGATTGATTCCACGTCTTAGCAATTGTGAAAAATGCCATATTAAACATTGATGTGCAAGCACTTTCCCAGATAAGCATTCTTCTGTCCTTTTTGGTAGATAACAAAGTGTGAGATTGCTGGATAATATGGTAGTTCTACTTGTAGATCTGTGAGGAATCTCCATATTGTTCTGCACAGTGGCTGGAACAAATTACATTGCCACACATTCTGTAGAAGAGTTCCCATTCTGCCACAGAGGGAAAATTAGCATGACCATCAATTGGCTCCAGCTCTAGCTCCACCTCACCCTCCCTCCCTGCCAGAAAGGTAGGATGTTTTTATTTCTTCTTTCTTTTATTTTTTTCTTTTATTTTTTCTTTTTTATTATCATCATTCCAGTTGAGAATACTATACATGTCATCATCAACAGTTAATAAGTCATATCTGTTTCTCACTAATGTCCTGCCTCTCTATTGTTCACTTGCTATCTTT
>NW_006205181.1:13241-13529 GCF_000334495.1 Tupaia belangeri chinensis | reverse complement strand
TTGAGATCTCCAACAATTATAGTATATCTCCTTTACTCTCCTTTTAGCTCCAGCAGTCTTTCCTTCACGTATTTAGGTGCACCTGAGTTGCGTGTGTAGATATTTATAAGGGTTATGTCTACTTGCTGGATTACCCCATTTACTATTATATAATGCCCTTCTTTGTCTTTTCTTACAGTCTTTGTCTTGAAATCTATTTTGTCTGAGATCAATATCACTACTCCAGCCTTTTTTTTATTTCCATTTGCATGGAATATCTTTTTCCAGCCCTTGACTTTTAGTCTATGT
>NW_006205181.1:0-12279 GCF_000334495.1 Tupaia belangeri chinensis | reverse complement strand
AGGATTTCCTCATCTCCTGGAGCTCCTTGTCTCTTTTCTCTTCCATCTCAGTTAGTTTGGTCACTACAAGTATTCTGAATTCCTTATCAGACATGTTCATGACGTCCATTGTATTGACTGTGGGTGATGTAGGCTTGATGATTTCCCTTGAGGGAGAGGCCTTTTGTTGGTTGCTCATATTTCTTGAGCCTCTGTGATTGTTCCTTGTCATCAGGTAATCTATATATTTCTTCCTAACTTATTTAAGGTATCTCTGATTCTTAAAAGTTGTACAGCCTTAGAAAATTGATGGTTTCTCTTATGATTGGCCTACCTGTTGCTCACAAATACCGTTAACTGTTGCAACTAGCCCTGGATGGCCCAAAGTTCTCACTGTTTCTAAGGACTGGTGAGCCTTCAACTGACCTAATAAGCAACACCCCAAGAGCAAAGAAAAACAAAATGAAAAAAGGAAGTTGCGTGCTGCACACTATTCAAATCACCAAAATTCAAAGAGTCCAAAGGCTAGTGGAAAAGGGTCAGAAGATGAGTGACAGGACCAGGTTGGTCGGGCCTGCAACCTCAGTCTGCCTGGTGTTTGGTACTGCTGGCCAGCTTGATCCCAATTGCGGGTGGGGAGGGGTGGGGGTTCACCTTAAAGTACCAGACGACCAACCTGGGTTCCAAGGAGGAGGAACGGTGGGGATATGTGGAGATTTAGAAGCGTCCGGCCTGCAGCTTCAGTCTGCCTGGTGTCCAGAACTGCTGGCCGGCTCGATCCAGATTGAGATGTATTTTTTGATGCTCTCATCCCAGAGGCTCTTCTCTGAATTTTTAGTCATTTTATAATGTATTCACTTTTGGCTAATTTGTTGTAGAAGACTTCTGTGACTATGAGCTCTTGTGTTTCTCTTTGTTGGGAAATAATTTGGTGCTATTTTCTCTTTACTACTGTGTCCTCCAGTGTGGTAAGGAGGAGTTTTGAAATTAGATTTATGAAGGGCTTTTCACTCTTTTTACAGTCAGTACAGTGAAGAGCAATGAATTATCTATAACTCACAATATTCTGATGTCTAGCTACTATGCACCTAGACTTCTCTAAGCAGTGAAGGGCTGAGCAGTAAAATGGGAAAAGTAAAAGAAAAATAAAGTAGGAAACAGAAGTAGGAAGAAACAGCAAAGAAGAAAGAAGCAAAGAACTAGAATAAAAAGAGGAAAAAAGCAGAAATCACATAGCAGAAAATAAAATTGAGTTAAAAATGAAAAACTGCATGGCACACTTCTTGCTGTGAGAAAAGGGAAGCAGAGGAAGAGATGGAGATGCCTGCAAGAATTGTGTCCTAGGTGAGGGAAAAAGAGACAAATTAGCAAGAAAAAGACATATAGGGAAGAAAACTTTTTTTAAAAAGAGAAATAAGTAGAAGGGACAGAAAAAAAACAAGAAGGAGAGAAAGACTCTACTTACCTGACTAGCACTGGGATCTGAAATGTGCAGGGCTTGGCTTGGGGGCTCCACGGTTATGACACTGAACCCACAAAGGGCAGCAGAGGCAGATACAGAGATACCTGCAAAGCTTGTGATGAGCCCTGGGGTCTGGAAGGGGATGACCCTGATACTGAACCCAGATAGGGCATAACAAGCAGAGTTGGAGAGGCCTGCAAGGATTCTCAACATTTATTATCATCCTGAAGGAACAGAACATTGTATTTATTTTATTTTTTTAAAGGTTTTTGCCTTAGTGCATATATGTTCACTGTAGAGAGGCAGAGGAGAAAACAGAAATCACCTCTTGGGGGATGACCATGCAACAATCCTTTCTCCTCCCTGAAATTTAGCCATGCATACACACACACTCAGCATGATTTTCAAGCTACCAGGTCCAGAACACAAACGATGGTCAACCATGTGGGAATCCAGCATCTTAGCCACCATGCCACCTGCTGACCTCCAGAGAACTCTTTATTCTGATATCTTTTCCTGTGATTTTATAAGTGCTCAGTTTTACGCGTTTAAAGTGAAACTGAGTAAAATGTATTCAATGTATTCTGTTTACTACACTAAATCAGAGAAATAAAGGTATTTTTTATTGTTTTTTTTTTCTTTTTGCAAGAGATACCAAAGAACAGATGTTAACAGCATGTGAAAAATTAAAAGAGCAAACTTTTTATAAAAAGTACATTGCAATTTAACTACCTATTAACCAATGGAATTATCATGGTTTGAAGGGTTGGAACCCTGAGACTCATGAGCAAGTTTTCAATCCCGAGGAAAAGAACTTGTTCATATAAAGAACTGGTTTTGGCCAAAGAGTTTTCTTAGAGCTTGCTTCATGTCCTTGTTCCTCAGACTGTAGATAAAAGGATTCAACAGGGGGGTGACCATAGTGTACATCACAGAGGCTGTCATTCTTGCCCTGGAGTTCTGGGTAACAGCCAAACAAAGATAAACTCCAAGGTTTGTGCTGTAGAACAAGAAGACAACTGAGAGGTGAGATTCACACATGGAAAATGCTTTATACCTGCCCCCAGCTGGTGAAATTCTCAAAATAGAGGATACTAGTAGAATAACACCCAGAAGTTCCACTGTCAAATACATCATTAGATTATTGAGGAAAGTGTCCAAACAAGCCAGTTGGATCACCTGATTAAGTTCACAGAAAAAGTGAGGGATTTCCAACTTTGCAAAAAAGGAGAGTCACAAAGTCAATAACCCGTGTAACAGAGAATTCAGAGCACTCAGTATCCAGGATACCAGAAGCAGAGTTCCACAGAATTTGGGGTTCATGATGACTGTGTAGTACAGGGGGTGACAGATGACCATGAACAGGTCATAGGCCATCACTGTCAAGATGAAGTTGTCTAATTGTCCAAAAAGCATAAAAAATACATCTGGGTGATGCAGCCTGCATAGGTGATGACCGTGCTCTGTGTCTGGATGTTCACCAGCATCTTTGTGAGAGTGATGAAGGTGAAATAGATGTCTATGAAGGACAGGTTGGAGAGGAAGAAGTACATGCGTGTGTGCAAGAAGGAGTCTTTGATAATGGCCAGGATGAGAGCAGATTCCCAGCAAAGGTGACCAGGTGCATGAACAGGAACAGCCAATAGAGGACAGGATGCAGTATTGCCTTTTCTGAGAGTCCCAGGAGGATAAATTCTGAAACAGTGGTTTGGTTTCTTAGATCCATGTAGGTCATGAAACTGCTGGGACAGAGACAAGAACATTTCAAATTTAGTCACTAACAGCGATCAAAAAATAAACAGCTGAGTGACACAGCAGTAACCATGCTGTTCAAGTAATGGCAGATCAATATATACAAAATAGGGGCCAGCAGGTGGTGCAATGGTTAAAGCACTGAACTCCCTCGGGACTAGGCACAGCTCAAGTCCTGGACCTACCACCTTGCTTTCTCACTTTTCCTCTCTCTTTCTTTCTCTGTCTCTCCCTAGTGGGTGCACTTGCCTTATATCAAATCAAATAAATAATAAATTTAAGTAAAGAATTCATTCAAAACCATATAAAATATATAGCATTTTTGTATACCAACAATGAACAGATTAACATAATCAATAATTAGGACCTAAAGGATGAATACCTTCATATGATTATATTCTTAGAAATATTAAATATGCAAGAACTTCTTTAAAAATATTAATTCAAAGCCTACATCCACTTGCCTTATTTAAAATAAATCAGTAAAGCTAACCTTAAACTTTTATGTGACCATTGGTCTCTATATAGCCTTTGATCTATTTTACTCATTTCCTATTCATGCATTCTGAAAAGGAACTTAAATAAAATTGTTTAATGCAATACACACACACACACACACACACACACATCATTAGAGAATTGAAAATACACACAATAATCATGACAAAATTCAAACAATAATTTAAGTTTTTTTTTTCACAAGAAAATCCTGTGTATTGGGAAATTATTTCATATATAAAATAATCATTTTAAAAATTTGAGCCCAGCAGACGAAGTGGTAGTTAAGACACCAGATTCCCACATGGCTAACCATGGTTCAAGTCCCAGATGTGGTGACTTGAAATTCACAACGAGCACGTGTGCATGCATGCCCAAAATCCCAGCAGAAGAATGAAGGAGAAGGGATTGCAGCATGGCCATTCCCAATGGGGGATGATTTCTCACTTTCCCTCTAACTTTATCTTCTCTCTCTCTCTGTCTCTCCCTAGCAAGTACATACACCCCACGACAAACACATTAAAATGTGTTTCTTCTTCACCAAAGTGTATGTGAATTCTACCTAAACTTTAAGGAAGAATTGAGATCAATTCTTCGCAATTATTTCTAGAAAATAGAAGCAGATAGAATAGCCCCAGCTTATACTGTGAGTCTATCATTATCTTAACTTCAACAACAAATGAAATAATTACAAAAAAATGGAAACTGTAGATCAATGTTTTTCATGAACTGGTGCAAAAATCCCCAAGAAAATACTGGAAAATGTAAATGAATAATATGGAAAAAGAATTTTTCCCCAAGGTCAAGAGATGATGTAAAGCTGTCAGGGATAGTTCAGCATTCAAAAAACCAATGTCATTCACCACCACAACTAAAGAAGAGAAATCACATTGGTTAATGAATCAAAAGCATTTGACAAAAATCCAGGCTCACCTACTCACCTGTTTAACCTCTGATGCCACTATTGTTTTGTTTTTAGAGGCTTTTCCATTAGAATGTGTACACTTGAAGAAGAGAGAGAGACAGAAACAAGAGACAGTGGGAGAGAAAGTGAGAAATCACCCCCCTGAGGGGATTGCCATGCAGAAATTCCTTCTCCTCCATTGTCCTTCTGGGATCTTGGATACACATGCACGCACAAACACACACACACACACACACACGATTTTCAAGCCACCAGGTCTGAGATTTGAATTGCAGTTGGGCCATACTGGAATCCAGTAATGTATCCACTAGGCCATCTGCTGGCCCCTAATTCTATGTCTTATTTTTCAGGTCTGTGCAACTATTTTATATAATACTGGAATTGTGAACAAATGGCAATCCCACTGTATTTTACAGCATAAAGAGTAAATATTTTTATAAAGAATAATTTTATTTAACTTTATTTATTTAATTGTTTATTTTAATTTGACAAGAGAGGGACAGAGTGCGAGAGAAAGACAGAGAAAGTGAAAAAGCAAATTGGTAGGTCCAGGACTTGAACCACAGTCAGCCATGTGGGAATCCATCATCCTTAACCACCATAATATAATTACCATTTATAATTTTGCAAATGAATGGAGTCTGTAAAAAGGCAAAAGAACTGTACAAAAATGGCTGTATCTTAATTTATGAAGTCATTTCCCACTGTGATACAGGTTAACAATTGTCCTTTTCCACATGTATGCTGGAAAAAGCCAATAAAATGAATGGATGACTCATGGGGAACCAGAATTCTCACCACTGGAGTGAATTTACAGATAAATAAAGAGAGGAGGCTACCATAATCCATGCGGTAATAGAGTGGGAGACCCATATCTTATATATATAGATAAATGCATGGGTTAGTAAATACACGTTTCTTTGCAGGTCAGCTGAGATGGATCAAAGAACATGGTAGCAATGAGCCCACAGAGACTATGGAGCTTGGTTTCTAATACCATTTTCCAAGAGAAGAGCCAGGCTTCTTTGGTAAAGCAGCTGATTTTAAGACTAGAAATTATACAAGATGAGCATGGAGCATCTTGTAATACCAGGGAGGAAAGAAGTTCTAAGAAATGCATTATAATGAGGATATACCAAAGAGAGAGAGAAGTTATCTGACAGGACTCTTAATGTCCAAAGATGGAACAATTTGAGCAACAAAACAAAGTGCTATTTAGTTGTAATTCAAAGTATAAAGTAAATATTTGTAAATTCATACTTATAAGTAAAAAGTAAAGTTCAATTATAGATAGATAGATAAATCTCTTATGCAAAAAATATCTATAAATTTACGATGTTACACTCTCATAGAAATGAAACATTTTTCTTCATTTCTTGAGTGTGTGCACTATATTGTATCATCTTTATAAATAATAAGATTTGAGACGGAGAAAAAGGGAACCATTTTACCATTAAAAAAAACCTGACAGGCCCTCAGCAAGGTAATCAATATTACAGTGAAAAGTCTTATGTCATTTGATAGTACATACTCTTAATTTAACATGGTGAATATGACACTCTAGTTCTGTGGTGTTTCTCTCCAGAACTTGTAACCAACATCCTTCACATCGAATCAACCCAAATATCCAAGAGCATGTGAATGGATTGAAAAAAAATGTGGCATGTATACTCTATAGAATATTACTCAGCCATAACAAAAAAAAAATGAGACCCTGGCATTTGATAGCAAATGAACAAATATGGAGGTTTTAATAGGAGGTTTTAATGTCAAGTGAAGCAAACCAGACTATGAAAGACAGGCACTGTATGTCCCCACTTAATATAGTGAATATCTATAGCAGTGCTCTAGAACAGAAACAAAAAAATAGAAGAAGGTATAGATTGTGGGTATGGGGAAACTGTAGATACTAGAAACAGTTTAGGAGGAGGTGGGTGGTGGGAAAAAGGAGGGGGAGTCAGGGGAAGCAAAAACATTTAATAGGCACAAACATAAGAAGCCATCTGTTGTTGATAATATGCATGGTAATGTCTTGGACTAGACAAATATGCAATATATTCATGCTGGGAAAAAAAGTCATTATGTATGCTGTAAGGATGTACAGTGATTAAAAGTAAAAATAAAAAATCAATTAAAAAAACTTGTAGACAAGCAGGTGGTGTAATGATTACATCACTGCACTCCCACGTGGTTGACTGCAGTTCAAGTCCTAGATCTGGTAGCTTGAAACTCATGCTGGGTACATTTGTGTGTGCCCAAGATCCTGAGAGGACAATGGAGGAGAAGGGATTGCAGCATGTCCATACCCCCTGGGGGGTGATTTCTAGCTTTCTGTCTCTCTGCCTCTCTTGCAAGCACATGGGCCCTATAGCAAAAATCTCTTTAAAGGGATCTGCAGATGGCATAATGGTTACGTTGCTGGAATCCCACGTAGTCAACCATGATTTGAGTTCCAGACCTAGTGCCTTAAAACTCATGGTGGACAAAAATCCAAAGATCCCAAGAAGAGAATGGAGGAGAAGAGATTGCAGCATGGCCATCTCCCTTGGTGGGTGATTCCTTGCTTTCTGTCTCTCTGTCTCTCTGGTGAGCACTTGCTCCCTATAGCAAAAATATCTCTCTGAAAAAAACTATCTAAAAATAAAAACAAAAACAAAAAAATTGTAACCCCAGTCTGACCATAAGATACACATTAGACAAATATCAATCAAGGAACATTTTGAAAAATAGCTGACCAGCACTCTTTGTAACTTTCAAGTTTATTATAAACAAGGAATGTGTGATAACCTCTCACAGCCTCGAGGACCCTAAGGAGAAATAATGACCAAATGTAATGGGTATCTTGGATAGGAGATAATATAAAAGGGAAATTATGTATGGGGTGAATAGAAACTCCATGTACTAGATTTGTCATAATTTACCAATAATTCTAAACGTGTTTAAAACAAACCTTATGAAATGTAAATGCCTTGGAAACAGTGAGTTCTGAACTTCAATACAGATCCCATCACATGTCCTTGGATGCCTAAGCAACATCACTGTGTCGTCTCATATTCTTAATTTATAAAATCAGAATCCTGCCAATTTCACACAATGATTGAAAGAATTAAATAAAATGATGAATATAAACTGTCCTCCTATGACTTGCATTGATTAGTAATGTTTAGATGCACTCTTCAACCCTTCACATATTCAGTCCCCACCTTCCACCCCCACTTCCATTCTTCTATTTCCATCCTCACCATCTCTGTATGATTTGGACAGCAGCAAGACCCTGTTCCTCACATTAATCTGAGTGATCTTTCCACAGAGTGAGTCTGTTTAAGGACATCACCTGCTATTATCCCTGAACTCACTTTACTAATTTATACTGGCTATTGATTCACTGACTGTTAAAATTAAATAATTCTTTTTTTAGAGGTTTTTGCTATAGGGCGCATGTGCTCACCAGAAAGACAGAGAGAGACAGAGAGATAGAAAGCAAGAAATCACCCCCCGGGGGGATGGCCACACCGTAATCCCTTCTCCTCCATTCTCTAGGGATCTTGGCCATGCATGCACATGCGCCCAGCATGAGTTTAAGCCATTAGGTCTGGGACTCAAACCGCTATCGACTACATGGGAGTCCAGCAACATAGCCATTATGCCAACTGCTAGTCCCGCCATATAAATCTTTTATCTCACTTGACTCCTTCATCCAAGATAGTGGTCACCTTTCTTTAGGGGTGATATTTAGCATGTAATGTCTCTCACTCATTACTAGAGTACATTTCCTTCCCTGAAGAGCTAACTGACATAAGTGAACATGTGTGCTGACTCCTCTGGGAGTCTTTTGAAGGTACTTTTTTAATATTATATTTTTTCACTTTTTTTTAAACATTCAATCACTGTATATCTTTATACCATACCACATGGATTTTCCCATCATAACTACTGCATAACAGTCTAGTCAAAGACATTATCATAAGAGAGAGATAGATTTTAGTTTCCATTCTGTAGAAAGTGTAAAGCATTCCAACAAAGGGTTTTAATGTAGATTTCTTTGGGATCCATGCTGTTGATTGCCAAATGTAATAGTCTGATCACGATGCTGAATAAATGTGTCTTCTTCAAAAATGTGCTATGTAAAGTTAGTCTACTCTGAAGCCATGTTGGTAAATTTCCCAACAGTGTGAAGTTAGAATCACTTTCAGTGTGGTGACCTGTGTTCCATTTTGAAATTAAATAATCATTTATTACCTGCTTGGGTGGAGAAGCCAGTTGTCTTCAAAAACATTGGTGTAGTTTAACTGACAGTTATTGTGTCCTGAAGTTCATTCAGAGGTTCACTCAAGCAAAGTCACAATTTGGTTAATACAAAATTATTGCTGGCATGTCCTATGCCATATATCTAAATTAAATAATGGTACTAGATTAGATGGGAACAAAGCTTGTGTATCTTCCATTATCATGTGCAATCCATAAACAATTTAATTCTCTTTAAAAACAAAAAGAGAGAGAGAAAGGGAAAATGAGAAAGCAAAGCTGCCAGGACTCAAACAGCCTCAGCCATGTGGGAGTCC
Organism: Tupaia belangeri chinensis; assembly: GCF_000334495.1. Classification (NCBI taxonomy): domain Eukaryota; kingdom Metazoa; phylum Chordata; class Mammalia; order Scandentia; family Tupaiidae; genus Tupaia; species Tupaia belangeri. The sequence goes on along the minus strand of NW_006205181.1, from coordinate 3,101 downwards.
AGCACCTCAACCACCACACCACCTACCAGCCCTTTGAAAGTATTTTGACCACATGCAAATTCACACAGGGTCAACGCTGTAATTTTTTTCTTCCTTTTATTTTAATTTTTAAAAACTTATTTGTTTATTTATTTTACAGTTGCTAAGACATGGAATCAACCCAAATATATAAGAACAGATAAATGGATTGAAAAAGTTTGGCACATGCACACTATGGAATATGACTCACCTATAAAAGAACAATGAGACCCCTTTATTTGCCTTTTTTATAGTATTACTATGACTTTAATTTTGATTGTTATATCAGGATAAAGAGAAAGCCATCCCTGCTGAGAAGGCATAAAGAAAGAAGTATATAAGAGACTTTATAGGCAAGTTCTCTGGACATGTTCACACACGTGGGGTCAAAACAAGTACAAAGATAGTCATATTTTTAGTTTTTATTTTCAAGGAAACAGGTTTTCTTCCTTTTTTTAAAAAAAAAAGTGTTTTCTTTGCTATAGGGTGCATGGACTCTCCAGAGAGAGAGAGAGAGAGAGAGAGAGAGGGAGAGAGAGAGACAGTGAGAGGGAAAGTAAGAAATCACTCCTCAGGAGAGATGGCCATGTCACAATTCCTTCTCCACTCTCCTCTTGGAATTTTGGGCACACATATTTAGCATAATTTACTAGCCACCAGGTCTGGGACTCGAACTATTGTCGGTCATGTGGCAATCCAGCACCTTAACCACCTCACCACCTGCTGATCTTAAGGAAAATAGGTTTCTGGGTTTTTTTGTTTTGCAGAAGAGTGGTTCATATATAGTTCTTAAACCTTTTTTGTATTGCTGTATGTTAAATAACATATTAAAATATTTAGAAAGTATATTACTGAGAAAAATATGACTTTGCAGTTTAAATCAGTGACACAGGTTACATGTATGTCAAGCACTTATAGTGCATGAAATAGATGCACTTCATAGGTTTCCATGTTAGGAAAGAGAAGTATAGGAAGTTTTCGATGCATGTAGTACATGGGGTCCTCGAAAACTTCATGGAAAGATATACTGGAGAAATGTAGGCATGGATTTCAAAATTTTTGCACCTAATTCAACTCATAATTTTTTGTTGTTTTTAAGAATTTGTTTGTTTGTTTGTTTGTTTGTTTTACCATAGGGCATGTGGACCTGCTGGAGAGGAGAGAGACAGTGAGAGAGAAAATGAGAAATCACGCCCCAAGGGGATAGAAATCACGCCCCAAGGGGGATGACCACACCACAATTTCTCCTCCATTTTACTCCTGGGACTTTGGATATGCATGCACACATGTCTGGTGTGAGTTTCAAGCCACCAGGTCCAGGACTGAAACCATGGTCAGCTATGTGGGAGCCCAGCACCTTAACTACCATGCTACCTGCTAGCCCATCAACTCATACTTTAATTCAATTTTTCTATAAATGTTTTGAAGTTCCTTCCTATATGTAGGGGAGTGTTAGGAGATAAGAAAGAAAGAAAACTCTGTAAATTAGAGCCATTGAAGCCCAAAGTTGCTAGCTATATATGTACAGTGTGGAAGATGTACAAATTAGAAAGAATATTTATTTATGGGTCCATTTCTCAACCCTTTACCAAAATAGATAAGACTGAAACCTGCCAATCAAGGATGCCAGCCTACAAAAGTTCATATAACAAATAAGAAACTCGAGTCTTGGACAGAGATAACTGATTATGGTATGTCTGATTTCCTTATCCCATCTACCTAGTAAATATTTTGTGTTCTTTATTTTATTTTATTTTATTTTATTTTATTTTATTTTATTTTATTTTATTTTATTTTATTTTTGAGACATCTTTTCTGTATTTTGTGTTCTTTATTTTATTTTATTTTATTTTATTTTGTTTTATTTTATTTTATTTTATTTTATTTTTGAGACATCTTTTCTGTAGGGTTTGTGCACTCACCAGAGAGACAGAAAGTGAGAAATAATTCCCCAGGGGGAAATGGCCACACTGTAATGCTTTCTTTTCTACTCTCCTCCTGGGATTATGGGCATGCACGCACACACACACACACACACACACACACACACACACACACAAAGCGTGAGTATCAAGTATCAAGCCACTGGATCCAGGATTCGAGCTGTTGTCAGCCATGTGGAAGTTCAGCACCTTAACCACTACATCACCTGCTGGCCTCTATTTTTTTTTTCTATTTATAACACAGTCATTCAGGTATGGCTTTCAAAGGAAATACAGGAGAGACTCAGGAAAATGAATAGCTACAAAAAGTACTATATGTACAGGTTCTAGAGATATGAGAAGCATGGAAATTCTTAATCCAATTAATAATGTAAAAAACAAACAAACAAACTGCATTCAATCCTTCTTTCAGTCCAATCTGTCAGATCCTTGTTTCTCGTGCACATGCTGGGTACATTCCAGGATAAATTGGGTGGGGACTCAGACTGCAGTCACCATGTGGGATCTGGCTACCCTGGAGCAGTGTGTTACCACTATACCACAGAACTAACCCTCAAGTTCTTCTTGCATTTGATTTACCAAATTTCCATCCTCAAAGAATTAGTCTATCATGGCAGCATGTGGCATAGTGGTAAAGGCACTGGCTGACCACAGTTTGAGTCCCAGACCCAGTGGCTTGAAAATCACCCCAGGAGCATGTGCGTGCATCTCCACAATCCTGAGAAGAGAATGAAGGAGAAGGGATTGTGCCATGGCCATGCCTCCTGGAGGGTGAATTCTCACTTTCCCCCTTACTGTCTCTGTCTCCCTCTGCCAAGCACATGTACCCTAAAGCAAAAACCTCTTAAAAATCAATGCAATAGTATTTGGAGAAAAACCCATCATTATCATTTGAAATAAGCAAGTCTTCCCCAGTGACTTCTGCTCAAACTTGGAAATTACTTTTAGGAAAAGAAAGATCTAAAATGTGAAAAAAAGTTCACAAACAAGAAAAGGAATGTACTTAAAGCAATCCAAAAAGAAAGCAATGTTAGAAAAATACAAATAGCATCATGTCTCATAACTGTATAATTATTACTTGTTCATGTCGTAGGATAATAATAAAAAAGAAAAAAATACATAAAGCATACAGAATCATTG
>NW_006205180.1:0-2033 GCF_000334495.1 Tupaia belangeri chinensis | reverse complement strand
TTTTAAAAATGGTATGAATAGTTTTACCATTCGGCGCGCGGCGAACGGGGCAGAGCCCCGGCCACGGGGGCCCCGGAGGGGGCCGCTATTCTCATTATTTTTTAAACATTCGATCACTATATGTCATTTGGCTTGTAAAAAGAATTTACCCTATACAAAGTACTTCTCAGACCAGTCCAGTTGAAAATACTATACATGTTATCATCAATAGGTAATAAACCATTTTTTTTAAGAGAGAGACTTTTGCTAAGGGCATATGCACTGCTAGAGAGACATACAGAGAGAAAGTGAGAAATCCACCCCCTGGGGGGATGACCACATTGCAATCTCTTCTCCATTGTCCTCTAGAGGTTTGGGGAAAGCATGCACACTTGTCCAGCATGAGTTTGAAGCCTCCAGGTCCAGGACTTGAACCACAGTCGGCCACATGGGAGTCCAGCACCTTAACCACTATGCCACCTGCTGGTCCCAATAATAAACCATTTCTGTGTCCCACTAATGTCATGCCTCTCTATTTGTTCTCTTGCTATCCTTCTCTATACTCTTCCCTTCTCCCACCTTGTTTCACACTGTCTTCAGCATCCATAACTATTTTCACTGCTTTTATACCCTCCAATATTTCACTCTCTACCATAAAGTGCACATAGTTGGTATATAGAATGTGGATATATACAATATCTTTCTTTCATATAGTGACTTGCTTCACTCAGCAATAGAGCCTCCATATCTGACCACTTTTTATCAAGTGCCAGGGTCTTGTTGTTTTTCATGGCGAGTAGTATTCCATGGAGTGTATGTGCTGCACTTTTTCAATCCATTCATCTGTTGTGGATATTTGAGTTGGTTCCATGTCTTAGTGAAAGTGAATAATGCCACAAAAAATATTGATGTGCAAGAGCTTTTCCAACTGAACAGTCTCCTGTCCTTTGGATAGACACCCAGAAGCGGAATTGCTAGCTCAAAGGATAGTTCTATTTGTAGATCTTTGAGAAACCTCCATATTGTTTTCCACAGTGGCTGAACCAGTTGACATTCCCACCAAGAAAAATACACTTTCTGTATTTTTAATCTTTGTCATTCTGACAGGGGTTAGGTGTTATCTCATAGTAGTTTTAATCAGTATCTTCCTTATGATGAGTGATATTGAGCTCTTTCTCATATACATCTTGGATCTTTGTATGTCTTCCTTAGAGATTTTTGTTCAGTTGATTTTCCCATCTTTTTAAATTGGGTTATTTTTTTTTTTTTTTTTTTTACACACTGATGTCCCTGTGTATTCTGGTTATCAGTCCCTTGTCTGAGGCATATTTTACAAAAAATTTCTTCCATTATGAGGGTTGATTACTGTGTACTTTGGGAGTCTTCTTTAATAAGTCTTTGCCTACCCCCAATGTCTCCCAGAGTTTCCCCAGTATTTTCCATCAGTAGTTTTATAGTTTGAGGTCTTAGGTTCAGACTTTTGATCCATTTTGAGTTGATTTTTGTTAATGGTGAAAGATGGGGATTCAGTTTCATCTTTCTGCAGGTGGATACCCAATTTTTCAAGCACCATTTGCTAAAGAGGTTCTCCTTTTCCCAATTGATTGACTGGTATGCTTTGTCAAAAATTAGTTCGTTGTAAGCTTTGGAGTTTATTTCTGGGGTCTCTATTCTATTCCATTGCTCAACCTCTCTGTTTTTGAGACAATATCATGCTGTTTTGATTATCACATTTTTATCATATATTTTGGGGTCAAGGACTGATGTGCCACCCACTCCACTCTTCTTGAACAGGATTGCTTTGGAAATACGAAATCTTTTTATGATTTCAGACAAATTCTATGATTGTCTTTTCAAAATCTATGTAGAATGTTTCTGGTATTTTGATTGGAATTGCTTGAAATATGTAGATTAATTTAGGTAGAATTGCCATTTTGATTATGTTAATTTTTCCAATCCAGGAACATGAGATGTACTTCCACTTTTTTATGTCACTTTCAATATCTTTTAAAAGATTTTCAGCCTTTCACTTTCTTACTTAGGTTTATCCCTAG
>NW_006205179.1:37154-38774 GCF_000334495.1 Tupaia belangeri chinensis | reverse complement strand
ATTTTGGTTTATTAAAGCTAAAACTGCTTCTGAAATTAAAAAGATTTTTAAAAATATCTACTTAAGGCAGGACCAGCAGTGAGCGTAATGGCTATGTCGCTGGACTCCCATGTAGTCGACCACGGTTCGCATCTTGGACCCGGTGGCTTAAAACTCATGCCGGGCACGTGTGCGTGCGTGCCCAAGATCCCGGGAGGAGAATGGATTGTGGCGTGGCCATCCCCCCTGGGGGGTGATTTCTCACTTTCTGTCTCTCTCTCTCTCTCTCTATCTGGCGAGTGCACGCGCCCTATAGCAAAAACTTCTCCAAAAAAATCTACTTAAGGAATCGCAGTAAGCTATCTAACCTCAGCCAGGTGCTACCTTTGTTATATTCATTCTGCTTAGAGTTTCATGCCTAACGCCACACACGTGTTCACAGATGTGTATGTATCAGCTGAACAGGCTAATGAAAGTATTTAGTTTGGAACCAGCAGTTGGCGCTGTGTGCACGTGTGCCCAAGATCCCGAGAGGACAATGGAGGAAAAGGGACTGTGTGGCGTGGCCATCCCCCCCGGAGAGTGAGTTTTCGCTTCCTGTCTGTCTTTCTGGTGAGCACACGAGCCCTACAGCAAAAACCTCTCTAAAAAAAAAAGAGTTAGGCGGGCCAGTTAGGGGCATGGTGTAAGCTACAGTGCCGGGTCCCATGTGGCCAACCGTGTGGCCAGTCATGGAGGCTTGAAAAACATGTGTGAACATGCCCAAAGTCCCAGGAAGAGAAGGGACAGTGGTGTGGCCATTCCCCCAGGTGGTGATTTCCCGCTTACACTCTCCCCGTTCTGTCTCTGTCTCTTTCTCTCCCCAGCAGGACACACGACATACAGCAAAACCTAAAAGACAGGGCCTTCCTGTGCCTGGCCCCACCCTCCCCGTCTCTGGGCCGGGGCCACACACCAGCACACCCAGGTTTTTGAGATGGGGACTCACTGTGTTGTCCGCCAGCCTAGCCTCCCTGGGCTGCTAGGGTCACTGGGACATGTCAGGCAGGTCCTTAGGGACTGGCAGGCAGACACAGCTCCCACCAGCAGGGCAGAACGCTGCACTGCGAGACTGATACCCTCGCCTGTCACCCACAGACGGTTTGGGTCTCTCTTTCTCCTTTGAAATTCTCAACTAGAAGGCAAACTCTCAGCACACAGACCTGAACTGCACCTATGCCGGGCCCGCTAGCACAGCAGTGCCTCAGCACAGCCACACCTGTGACGTGTCATGTGACCTGCCACACCTAGATTGTTATTCTCAAAACTCAAAACTAGGTGCAGGTAGGCCAGCAGGTGACAAGGTAGTTAAGGCGCTGGGCTCTAACATGTGGACCAACTGCTGTTCCCTGTATTTATCCTTCTAAAACCGCCTTGACTACATGGAGTCCAGTGACACAGCCATTACGCCAACTGCTGGGCCCTGTACTTATCCTTCTAAAGAATCTAGTAAGAACTTTCCAAACAGGGACCCACTGAAATGCCTTTACAATGTCACTTAGAAACTGTTATGCTATGCTCGGAGAAAGCCGTGAGGGGCTGCACAGTATCGGTTGTCGGTGCTCAGCCTCGTAACCTGGTGCTGGTCTGCTCAGACGGTGC
>NW_006205179.1:20446-36659 GCF_000334495.1 Tupaia belangeri chinensis | reverse complement strand
GGCAGGTCCTTAGGGACGGGCAGGCAGACACAGCTCCCACCAGCAGGGCAGAACGCTGCACTGCGAGACTGATACCCTCGCCTGTCACCCACAGACGGTTTGGGTCTCTCTTTCTCCTTTGAAATTCTCAACTAGAAGGCAAACTCTCAGCACACAGACCTGAACTGCACCTATGCCGGGCCCGCTAGCACAGCAGTGCCTCAGCACAGCCACACCTGTGACGTGTCATGTGACCTGCCACACCTAGATTGTTATTCTCAAAACTCAAAACTAGGTGCAGGTAGGCCAGCAGGTGACAAGGTAGTTAAGGCGCTGGGCTCTAACATGTGGACCAACTGCTGTTCCCTGTATTTATCCTTCTAAAACCGCCTTGACTACATGGAGTCCAGTGACACAGCCATTACGCCAACTGCTGGGCCCTGTACTTATCCTTCTAAAGAATCTAGTAAGAACTTTCCAAACAGGGACCCACTGAAATGCCTTTACAATGTCACTTAGAAACTGTTATGCTATGCTCGGAGAAAGCCGTGAGGGGCTGCACAGTATCGGTTGTCGGTGCTCAGCCTCGTAACCTGGTGCTGGTCTGCTCAGACGGTGCATCCTCAATTGTAGACAGTATAATGTTGGAGTCAATCCATTAAAATTGCCAAATGTTACCTGCCAACTATCTCTGTAATGAGAAATAAAACCCCAGAATTAAATCCAGAGAGAATACAGGAACCAGTTTGTTTCCTGAGTGTTTTCTTTTTTTTTTTTTTTTTTTAAATAATCACTTACCGGGGGACCAGCAGTTAGCGTAATGGCTATGTCGCTAGACTCCCATGTATTTGACCACAGATCAAGTCCCGGACCTGGCAGCTTAAACTCAGGCCAGGTACGTGTGCCCAAGATTCAGGTGGAGGAGAAGGGATTAAGGTGTGGCCATCCCCCCTGGGGGGTTATTTCTCGCTCTCTGTCTCTCTGTCTCTGTCTGTCTTTTTGGTGAGCACACACGCCCTATAGCAAAAAACTCTCTAAAAGTTAAAAAAAAAAAAGAACTATTTATTTATTATTGCTACTTTTTAAAACTTGCTATAGGGCACATGTGTTCACCAGAGAGAGAGAGGGGAGAGAGAAGGAAAGCGAGAGAACAGGCCTCCAGGTCTACGACTTGGCCACGTGGGAGTCCAGCACGTTAACCACCCCACCATCTGCTGGCCCCCCTGGGCGATTTCTGTTAATTCCCCAAATATTTTTTTTTAGGACTACTGGCAGACAAAATATTGATAAATCTGAATCTCACTTTTGTTTGAAACACAGAAGGTGCCAACAAGCCACCTCCTCAGCTGAAAGATGGTGTGAAGAGAAGCCACACGGGCATGCCTCATGTCGCCGGCAAACTGCCCGCCAAAGGACTGATCTTTTTTTTTTGAGAGGTTTTTGCTATAGGCCGCGTGCGCTCGCCAGACAGACAGAGAGAGACATAGGGACAGAAAGCGAGAAATCACCCCCCAGAGGGGATGGTCATGCCGCAATCCCTTCTCCTCCATTCTCCTCTCGGGATCTTGGGCACGCACGCACATGCGCCCGGCATGAGTTTTAAGCCACCGGGTCCGGGACGCGAACTGCGGTCGACTACGTGGGAGTTCAGTGACATAGCCATTACGCTAACTGCTGGTTCCAGATCTTTCGAGTGGAGACCACAGGAGAATCTAGGGGTCCCAAAGTGAGCTGCCTGGGAATACAGGAGGCAGGTTAGTTCTGAAAATGAAGGAACGAAACGCCATGAGACAGATGGCGGCACAGGCGGGGCGGCAGGGCTGGGTCTGCTCCGTCCCTCTCTCAGGCGGCCTGGCTCTGGTTGGATCCCGCGGACTCCTGGGCAGCGGGACAACAGCCCACACCACCCCAGCCCTGTTCAGGTGGCTGGGACTGAGCCCCGCCTCCGCCCACGGGTCCTCCGTCGGAGCAGCAGCACCCACCCGCAGTGGCCCGCAGCACGCGTGTTTCAAACTTCACCTCCTGGGCCGGGTAGTGGTCCCAGAGAATTGTTTTCATTTTTCTCTATGCCTTTTTCTATTTATATTTTATTTTTTAATTTTAACTTAATTTATTAGTAGTAGTAGTAGTATTTAATTCGATCAGAGAGACAGAGAGAGAAAGGGAAAGGGAGAGGGGAAGTCACCAGGTCTAGGACTTGAACCGTGGTTAGTCGGCCACATGGGAATCCAGTGCCTTTAACCACTACGCCACCTGCTGGCCCTCATATATTTCATATTAGAAAAAAGAAAAGGAAGCACTGACTTACTAAAGTCTGAGTTCTGGCGGCCAGAGTCAAGCCCCAACTCCTGTTCTATAAACTGTTTGCGCATGCTGTCTCCCGACACCTGGGTTTCAGCCGCACTCGCAAACCTCTGCTCTGTGCCGCTCCGCATCGAAGCGCTTAGACAGACGGTGCCTTGGGACTGCGTGGCGCCACCGTGCTCCTCGGCGAGTGCCACCACATGCCCACACGTCTGTGCTTTTACTTACAATCACCATTTTCTATTTCTGGGGCAAAAAAAGAGGAAGAAAAACATGTTCTCTGTGGCTCTATAAATCATTATTCTTTTTCTTCAGCAGAATAATGTTTAGAGGGACCAGCAGGTAGCGTAATTGCTACGTCGCTGGACTCCCACGTAGTCGACTGCAGTTCGAGTCCTGCACCCGGTGGCGTAAACTCATGCCGGGTGCGTGTGCATGCGTGCCCTAGATCCCAAGAGAAGAATGGGGGAGAAGGGATTGTGGCGTGGCCATGCCCCTGGGGGGTGATTTCTCGGTTTCTTTCTCTGTCTTTTTTGGCAAGCACACGCACTCTACAGCAAAAAACCTCTAAAAAGTAAATAAATAAATAAACAATGTCCAAAAATGACTCACAGCTTTCCCCCTTGTTTGTACTGAATTAAGCAATCCCTCCCTTTTTTAAAGAGATTTTTGCTATAGGGCACGTGAGCCCGCCAGAGAGACAGAGAGAGAGAAAAGGAGAAATCACCCCCAGGAGAGATGGCCATGCCACAGTCCTTTCCCCTCCATTCTCCTCTCGGGATCTGGGGTACACACACACACACACCCACACACCCAGTGCATGTTTTAAGTCACTGGGTCCAGGATTCGAACGGCGACCGACCATGCGGAAGTCCAGCAATGTAACTGCCATGCCATCTGCTGACCGCTGAGCAACCCTTTTTAACACCCAAGTGAACACCCATTTAACGCCATTGTTCCCAATTCACACTGTGCTTGTCACCCTATATAAAACCTACCCAGTAGGGAAGACGGGCTTGCAAGACAACAGACTAGCATGACCAGCTCTGCCCTGAGCCTCCTCACGGACACTGCTGGGCTTGCGGCTGTCCCCGAGACGCGGCCCTGCACTTGTGACACCCTGACCTCAGAACACTTCACGTCAAAGCATTGTTTTATGGAGCCAGCAGATGGAGTGGCAACTATGTTGCTGGACTCCCATATGGCCGAATGTGGCTCAAGTCCTGGACCCAGAGGTTTGAAAACCATGCAGGGTGCGTATGCATACATGCCCAAGATCTCAGGAGGAGAGTAAGAAGGGGTGATTTCTCACTTTACCTCTCACGGTCTGTCCATTCTCTCTACAAGCGCAAGTGCCTTAAGGCAAAAATCCCTAGAAAAATCTCTAAAGTGGTACCAGCAGGTGGTGTGGTAGTTAAGGGCACTGGACTCCTACGTGGCTGACCATGGTTCGAATCCTGGACCTGGTGGTTTGCTTTCTCATTTCCTCTCTCGCTCTCTCTCTTCCATCCCTCTCGGGTCAAAATTTAAAATAAATAAATAAAGTTAAATAAAATAATTCTTAAAAAAAAAACACTTAAAGTGTTGCGGGGACCAGTAAGTGGCAGGGTGGTTAAGGTGCTGGACACTCCCACGTGGTGAACCACAGTTCTAGTCCTGGGCCTGGTGGCTTGCTTTCTCACCTTCCCTCTCTCTCACCAGCTCTATCTAGTCAAACTGAAATAAATGAATGAGACACGGGTGTGTGCACCCAAAATCCTAGGAGAAGGGATTGGGGCGGCCGTCCTCTCTGGGGGTGACTTCTCACTTTCACTGTCTCTCTCTGTTTCTCTCCAGCAAGCGTGTGCACCCTAAAGCAAAAACCTTAATTACACATATATATACATATGTGTGTGTGTGTGTATACACACACATATAAACATATCTATAAATGTAAATACACACACACAGAAATACCAGCACAATGGGAATAGCCCAAGATTTATTTGGAAAATGTATAACAAGCCTAAAAAATTCAATTCAATTTTTCAAAAAGTCAATTCTATTTTTTAAAAATTACTTATTTTATTTCATTTATTATTACTTTTTAATTTGACCAGAGAGAGCGAGAAAGAGAAAGTGCGAAAATAAGCTGCCAGATCTGGGATTCAAACCACGGTCGGTCGGCCATATGGGAGTCCAGTGCCTTAACCACCATGCTACCTGCCAGCCCCACCCTGTTTATGGACATCACAGCCCCGCCTTCACCAGACACAAGGCGACTGCCATCCTGCCCTGCTAGCACACCTCCGAGTCCTGCACCCTTGGCCTCGGCGACGGCAGGAGGAACGGCGGCGCCCAGGGCGACAGGCAGGGAGGCACTGAAAGCGGCCGAGCGTGAGCTCCTTCATTCATTCTCCCGAGCCGGGGCCCTCGGGTGGGGGCTCACTCCAGCTCCCAGGAGCCGTGTGTGGCTGTCAGGGCCTCCCTCTGCCGCTGTTACTCACCAGCTGCATCTGGATTTTCCGGTCCTGAGACACCGACCTGCCCCATGCCAGTATCGTCTGAAGTCTCTCACCACAGCAAGCCTCGGGGAGCTGGACGGCCACCCTGACTTCCAAGACACACCACAGGGGAGGGGACGACGGGCACCCCCCTCCTTGATGCTCAGGCCGCAGAAGCGGCACCTGCCCTGCCGGTGTCTGCTCCCCTCACTCCTGTCGGTCTGTCTGCGGGCAGCAAGGCCTGTCATTCCAGAGCAGCTGGGGAGTGAGGAGCAGGAAGGGGAGGGGACCGCCCCCGCACTTGAGCTGCCACACCCCTTCCCTGTCTCAGCCCACAGCCACAGGAGAGAGGCCGACTGCTGCCAGGTTGGCCACTGCAGTGCTAGTCCCCAGCCCTGCCCTGGGCGGGGCAGACTCCGGAGTGTTGGCGTTCACGCAGGCCCCAGGCCCCGAGAGTGTCAGCCTGCTCCGTGGCACTGCCCCGTGCTGGACTAAGGACACCCCGCCGACCCTGCGCAAGCCCAGCGCCCTCGCTTATTCGGACATGATGAGGTCTGGGTGGTGAAGGCAAGGCCCTCGGGAATGGGACAAGTGCCTCACAAAACAGGCGCAGTGTGAGGGGGGCGGGAGACGGTGCCTGCCGGGCCAGACCCAGAGCTGGTGGTCGTATGGCTGACTGCTCGAAAAGCCCTGCCGGTCACAGGTGCACGTGTGCCCCAGATCTCAAGAGCATGGAGAAATGGAGAAGGGGGCGGGGAGCCCTTCTTCCTCTCTGCTCAGGAAGAGTTCCTCACAGACACGGATCTCTCAGTGCCTCCACCTGTGGCCCCACCCCAGTCTGGGGTGCCCTGCGGTGGCAGCCCGCTCAGACTCGGAAGGGCCGCTTGTCGCACAGCTGCATTTGCGACTTGAGGCTGGCATCGCGGTGCAGACGCGCGCCCGCTGAGAAATAGAAATGCTGGAAACATTTCAGGGCTGAGAATACCCGTTCTGAGAGTAAAAATAATGACTTCTGAGGATTAGTTTGCGGAGACAGTAACCCTGGAATAAATATCTGGAAGGCGTTCCACAGAACTGCTCCCCCTGCCGAGCTCCAAGCCCACCACGTGGTCTCAGGGAACACAGCGCCAGGGGCAGTCCTGCCACAGGCGGTCACCCCGGAGTACCAGCCAGAGGCTCGGCCTGCACACTCAGTTTTCTTTTCAGTCAAAGTAGAACTTGCAGGCCAGCAGGCGGTGGGTGGGGATGTGCTGGACCCACACGGCCAACTCTGAGTTCGAGTCCTGCACTCAGTGGCTGCACATGCCAAGTGCGTGTGTAGCCATAATCCTGAGAGGGGCATGGAGGAAAAGGGACTGTGGCATGGCCAACTCCCAGGGTGATTTCTCACTCCCCCGTCTCTCAGGAGCGCATGCGCCCTCTAATGAAGAACGGTGCTCCAGCGGGTTAGCGTGCGCTGAGGATCCGGACTTTCACTGGAAAGCCATGAGCATGCGATTCCTTTTTCACTCTTTAGATAGTCGTAAAAAATCTGAATTTCAAGTTTTGGATTTTTTTTTTTCTGGAGAGGCTTTCACTATAGGGTGCATGCTCGCCAGAAAGATAGAGAGAGAGAGAGAGACAGAAAGTGAGAAATCACCCCCCGGGGGGGGCCACGCTTCACTCCCGTCGCCTCCCTGCTCTCGGGATCTTGGGCACGCACGCACACGTGCCCGGCATGAATTTAAGCCACGGGGTCCGGGAGAGTCCAGCGACACAGCCATTACGCCAACTACTGGTCCCAAGTTTTGGATACTTTAATACAAACAAGATTTTGAATTAAATTCTAACTGGATTTTCAACCCAGTGAGATTTAAAATTCAAGAATCCTTTTGCTTTGAGGGGCCTAGGAAATGGGGTTCAGAACATAACCTTGCTAAATTATGTCCCGTCTAAGCCATGCCACTAGATTCCCCCGCCCCCCCTTTTTTTTTTTCACAATTCCTCCTCCTCCTCCATTCTCTTTCTGGGATTCTGGGCACACATACACGCACACATGCCGGGCATGAGTTTCAAGTCACCGAGTCCAGGACTCGAACTGTGGTCGACTATGTGGCAGTCCAGCAACGTAACCATTACGCCACCTGCTGACCCCCAGGTTCTCTTTTTTAATTTTCTAATGGCCAGAGGGCATGGATAGGAGAGACTGGAAGCTCCCCCAGAGGAAGTGGCCACAGTGCCGTCTTTCCCCTCTGCATCTCCTTCCTGTCAGGGTTCTGGGCACACAGACGCAGGCACCCAGCATGTCCCTCGGGCTGCCGGGCCAGGAACTGAACCACATCTGGGAGTGTGGGCTCCGGCCCCCTAGCCACTGTGCCATAGGGCCAGTGCTGTTACTGGGCTCTCCCACGTGCAAACATTTTCACTGATTATTTTCTTTGCTTGGAGATATTCTGTTGCTTACACTTAACACTCGAAGGGAAAAAAAAAGGATAATCTTGACCTCACGATTTTTTAGAGTATATCTGATTTGCTAGTAAAAACATTTCTCTAGAAATTCAAAACTTTCTTTTCTTTTTTTTTTTGCTAGCAAGCATGTGAACTCAACAGCAAGAGACAGAAAGAAAGAGAGCAAGAGGAACCACGCCCGTCGGGGAATGGAGACGCCAATCCCTTCTCCTCCATCTCTCCTTCCCCTCAGGATGCTGGGCACGCGCACACACACTCCAGCGTGCTCCTCAGGCCACAGGGTCTGGGACTCTCACGTGGTGGCCGTGGGGGATCCGACCTCCACCAGGCCACAGGGCTGGCCTGAGATGAGAAACTTTTGGTTCCTTACGATTCCCTGTCTTTTTTGCGGGTAAAGACATCTTATCCCTCCAACCTAAAAGCGTGCTTCACACTTTATATTTTCCTTAATAATTATTTGGGGCCAGTAGGTGGTATGGTGGTTAAGGTGCTGGACTTCCACATGGCAAACTGCGATTCAAGTCCCAGACCAGGCAGCTTGTCTTCTCACTCTCTCTCTGTACCTCTCTGGTCAAATTAAAATATAATAAATAAAAAGATAAAAATTCTTTTATTTAATTTTATTCATCATTACCTTTTTTTTTTTTTAATTTGACTAGAGTGAGAAAACAAACCACCTGAAATGTGTTAGGGTGAGTTCTAGTGACAGGTTAGGAAGAACCTCTAGAACTTCTCTGTAGAAATTATTAGCAGATCACACAAAGACATATTTAAGGCATATTTAATCATCCGTAGGGGGCGGTTTCTCGCTTTCTATCTCTGTCTGGTGAGTGCACGCGCCCTAGAGCAAACATCTACATAAATAAATACGTAAATAAATGAGAATAAATACGAAAAACCCCAGGGCCAGCAGGTTGTGTGGTGGTTGAGGTGCTGGACCTGGTGGCTTGCTTTCTCACTTTCCCTCTGCCCACTTCTCTGAGGTGAGTGCATCTGCCTAATAACAAATAATAATAATAAATAAAATAAATAACTTTTTACAAGAAAAAAGAGAGAGAAATCACTAAAGACTAAAGACTGGACATGGTTAATGTACCTGGCTCCATCTCCTGGTCGTAGATTCTTTCTGTAATGAGTAAAGCACCTCCCTCCTCCGAATGCGCTAAACGTAACCACCACAGCTCTCTAGGGAAGCGGGAGGTCTGTCAGCCGGCTGCCACCACAGCCGCAGCAATGACAATGACAAGAGCAGTGCCCACTGTGCCCGCAAACCGACACCAGGCACTGCCTCTGCAGGCCACAGGAGCAGCTTGAACCCTGGTGCCCAAGATTCCGGGAGGAGCACGGGGAAGGGGCAGTGGCATGCCCAACCCCTGGAGGTGATTTCTCTCGTTCCCTCTCATTATCTCTGTCTCTCTCCAGCACACTCACATGCCCTAAGACAAAAACTTCTTTAAAAAACAAACAACAAAACAAAAAGAACAGCTGCTTTTTAAAAAAGTTTCTCTGTATTCAGCTGCGTGCCCTAGCGATCTTAGATGCTCATTCTTTAGCAGTTGAATCACTGCGGCTTTCTCTAGTAACAGTTGTATCCGTGAATATTAATGACCATTTAAATCCCGAAGAACCAAGGATGGTTCTTTTCATCTAAAGACTGATTAAAATTACATCCATTTGCTGTCAGTTGACAATTACTACCTTCTGGGACCAGCGGTTGGCATAATGGCTGTGTCGCTGGGCTCACTTTCTGTCTCTCTCTGTCTTTCTGGTGAGCGCATGCGTCCTATAGCAAAAACCTCTCCAAAAAAAAGAAAGAAAGAAAATTAGTAACTTCCATCATACTGACCATTTGTTTAAAATTCTTTCTACCCTAGTGTTTTTTTTTTTTTTGGAGAGATTTTCACTGTAGGGCGCGTGCGCTCGCCAGACAGACAGAGAGAGACATAGAGACAGAAAGCGAGAAATCACCCCCCAGGGGGGATGGCCACGCCGCAATCCCTTCTCCTCCATTCTCCTCTCGGGATCTTGGGCACGCACGCACACGCGCCCGGCGTGAGTTTTAAGCCACCGGGTCCGGGACACGAACCGCGGTCGACTACGTGGGCGTCCAGTGACATAGCCATTACGCTAACTGCTGGTTCCCTATCCTAGTGTTTTTCATGAACTGAAGATAAATTTTACATAGTTAAAATAAAAGTGATTAAGGAATCTTAATCTAAAAGGGAAAAAGCGCTTGGTAACATCACATGATACCCATAAACACGAAGCCCGACTGACCTCTCCTAAGGAGCCGTGAGGGTTGACGAAGGACAGAGACTAAGTAGTCGGAGCTAAGGGACTGCCCGGCAGGCGTCGGAAACACACACGATGTCTCCAGCAGCGCGTCCCCTGGGCAGCTCGAGACATGGCCACCAGGCACTGCCACTTCATCTTCCTCCTCTCCCTTCCAAACTCGCCCACGTCCCTGGCCTCACGTTCACGTGCAGCGAGTGGAGACGCAGTCTGAACAGCTGCCCGCCTGCGGGACTCCAGGGAGGCCGGCAGCCATCCGGCTATGTGCACTCTTCAGCACTCCCCAACAGGGAGTGCCCTGAGACAACGTTCGTACACGGGGTGCCCCCACCCCTGCTGAAGGAAAAGCCCGAGTATACGCACCTGCCACATCGAGCCAAGGACGATTCCTGCAAAGGAACTAAGGGTGACTGGACACGCAGTGTTTCTACAAAACTGCTCCAGCCAGCAACCCACGCGACCTCCACTCGTGTCCCGCCTGGGACACTGTGCCCCACACGGTGTTAATATGGAACCAGCCAGCAACCCACGCGACCTCCACTCGTGTCCCGCCTGGGACACTGTGCCCCACATGGTGTTAATATGGAACTGCTCCAGCCAGCAACCCACGCGACCTCCACTCGTGTCCCGTGCCTGGGACACTGTGCCCCACACGGTGTTTCTGTGAAACTGCTCCAGCCAGCAACCCATGCGACCTCCACTCGTGTCCCGCCTGGGACACTGTGCCCCACATGGTGTTAATATTGAACTGCTCCAGCCAGCAACCCACGTGAACTCCACTTGTGTCTCGTGCCTGGGACACTGTGCCCCACACGGTGTTAATATGGAACTGCTCCAGCCAGCAACCCAGGCGACCTCCACTCATGTCCCGCCTGGGACATCATGCCCCTTTTATACGGCTCCCTCCCTCAAAACACTGTTTTACATGACCACAGGAAGTGAAGTATCAGGAAAGAAAAAAGATGGCCTACATACACTTCCTAAAGTGAAAGAGATTCTGTTCTGGATTATAGTCCTTTTGCTCCTAAGTCTTCTTAACAAATCAGGTAAGAGAGTCAGACACACTTTAGGAAAACAACACAGCAATCAGGTGAAATGGACCGCGGGTCCTGGCTCACTGTCGGTGCAAAACCAGCCAGCCTCGTCCAGGACGGGGCCTTCTGCAAAGTGGTGCCGGCTCTGCCGAGTCTAAAAAGCAGCATGCGCAGCACCTCCCCAAACAAATCTGATGGCGGTTATTTGAGCCTAGAAATAACTTATTTGACTGAAAAAGCCCTAATCATTTATTCCTTTCACATTCATTCACTGTATATCATTATAGCATACGAAATAAATTTCCCACCCAGAATACATTGTATATTGGCTCAGTCCAGCAGATGGCGGACTGGTTACATCACTGGACTCCCACATGGCCAACTACGATTCCAGTCCAGTACAATCCAGAACCCGGTGGCTTGAAAATCATGCGGGGCACATGTGCATGAGTGCCCAAGATCCTGGGAGGAGAGGGGGCTGTGGTGTGGCCATCCCCTTAGGGGATGATTTCTCACTTTCCCTCTCACTGTCTCTCTGGCAAGTGTATGCACCCTAAGGCAAAAAAAAAAAAAAACTCTTAGAAAAAAGAAAACTCCCTAGCTGAAACAGGATCCAATCAGTCTCGACACCCAGAGGCCCCCGACCCTGCACTTGTCCTGCGGTCGAGGAAGCACCACGCAGGGAAACTGCGCTGAGCCGCGTGCCTGTCAGAACAAAGGAGACGGAGGCCTGAAACCACTCTTCTGGGACTGACTTCCAGGGGCCTACGGAATCTGCAGAACACAGCTCTCAACTGCAGCGTCGCCCTGTGTGTGCAAGTGTGTGCGCGTGCGTGGCGTGAGTGACGCTTCCTCTCGCCGGCCTGCAGCCCTGCTCTTTCCAACCTGGCCCCAGGCCCCAGCCCCCAGCACGGCCAGAGTACCGACATCAGTGTGCGTCACAACGTCCCCACGGCCTCCAACACACCTTACCCGACCTGACCCCAGCACGCTCCAAACCTGCCTGCCTGTGGCCCTCTGGAACCCCTGGAGTCCCCAGGCCAGGGCCTGGTCCCAGGCTGCTCTGCCCCACTGTCCCAACCCTGCCACAATCCCTCATTTGGTAACTCCCACTTCTTCAAAATCAAGGTTATGTGTCACTTCCTCCAAGAAGCCTTCCTTGAACCCTTGTGCAGCTAAGACTGAGGCAGGCATCCCTCTTCTGCACGTGGACGTCAGGCCGACCACCGCTCCTCACGCAGGTGTTGCCAACCGTGTAACTGACCACTTCCTCGGCCGGCCGTCCAGACTGCACATTCTTTGAAAGAGCCGTCCTCACCTCCTCAACACGGAACACGGGACTCAGCACATAGCGGTCACTCAATACAGGTTGGAAGACACGGAGGGGCAGAGAGCAGGCTCTCTCCTCAGAGAAAGGTCTGCCTACAGGTGTCCCTCCTAGGGGATGACGCACTTACGCTGGGCCCTTCCGGGCCAGGCTTCTGTGACAAAAAGGAGAGAGAAAGACGGCCGGGGTGGGACGGCCTTGCGTACAGGCTGCGCACCAGAACTGCCCTGCGGAGCCCCTTCTCATCACAGCACCGCCGTCACGAGGCCGATTAAGCAGCAGCCCACCTCTCCAGCTCCAGTTCATGGGAGACGCAAGGCCTGAATTACCAGTTTCCATCATTCAAAGGCGATTCTGGCTGGTCTTCTCCCCTCGATTCCTGGTTCCTGATCATTTCACTAAGTGGGTAAAAATGAGCACCAGGAAAAGCAGCACACGAAGAATAGATAACTAAAGCCACTGATCTGCTGCTACATGTGAGCAACTTCTCTAAGAATTACTTTATGTTTTTATTTTATTTATTATTACCAGTTTTCAGTTTGAGTAGAGACAAAAGCAAAGTGAGAAAGCAAGTCGCCAGATCCAGGATTCAAACTGCTGTTGGCCATGTGGCAGTCTGGCGCCCCAACCACCGCGCCACCCGCCAGCTCCATATGAGCAACTTTAACAAAATATTCGATCAAAAGATAGCTAAGATGTAGAAGGATGAACTGAACTTGCCTTTCACGGCCCTGGCCGTCTTCTGTGGACGACAGCAGCCCATAGTCACCCCCAGGTACCCCAGGGGCTGCAGAAGGCTGGCTGGTCCAGTCTAGAACAAGCCTGTGAGAGACGCACTCGCACACAGGAAACGGTCACTAGGGAGCCTGTGCGAGTTGTCAGCAGCAAGGGCAGGACCATGCTGAGGGTGTGGCCCTGGGACCGCCCTGCACCCAGTCTGAGGCTGCATCCCGGCAGCACAGGTGCCCTGACCTTTCCCCTGCATCATGCTCTCTGGTGCCTGGCCGGCAAGCATAGAGCTGTGTCACCAGGCAGCCCCGCCCACGCCCACGCTCCCTAAGGTGGTTAAGAAGCCCAGAGCTCCGCCTATTTCCCATGGTCACCAAACTGCGTCTACACACAGAACGGACAGTGGAACCAAACACACAAGGTTTGGCTGTGGAACAGGCGTCAGGGCTGGCTGTGCGGGGCCCAAGCCCACTGGTCCGCTGGCCCAGGTCAGGGGCGTCCTGGTTCCCAGCCAGCTGGACAGTCGGGACAAGGTCCCGCCACAGCCAGGTTCTGTCAAAATCCCTCTCTCTTGCTTAGAAAGACAAAAGACATTAAAATCAAACAAAAATCACCATGAAACTGTTCAAAGAATGCAGATGTAGGAAAGAAAATATGTACGCTCTACAAGTTATTTTCGTTTCAATAATTCCTTGGGTCAAAATCATGCTGAATAATATGGCACAAAACTCCAATAGCTTTTTTTTTTCCTTTGGGGAGGTTTTTACTATAGGGCGTGTGTGCTCGCCAGAAATACAGAGAGAGACAGAGAGACGGAAAGTGAGAAATCACCCCCCAGGGAGGATGGCCACGCTGCAATCCCTTCTCCTCACGGGATCTTGGGCACACGAGCACACGCGCCCAGCGTGAGTTTAAGTCACATGGGAGTCCAGCAACATAGTCACTATGCCAACTACTGGTCCCTTCAATAGCTATTTTTTGCAGCCGATTTTTAAAGTTTAATCATTTCTTTTTTAAATTTTCTTTTCTTTTGGCAAAGGGCACACGGGACTGCTAGAGAGAGAGAGCCAAAGTCAGCCCAGGAGGGCGGACACACTGCGGCCCTTCTCAGGGCCCTGCCAGGCTGACACACGTGCATGGTGTTCTCCAGGCCACTGGGCAGCCATGGACCCAGCCCTTTAACCCGCAGGCCACCGGCTGGCCTCACACAGTTCTCACCGTCTTGCTGTTCATGCCCTTTAATTACCAATCTCTCAAGTGGAGAGTGAAAGAGTGGCATCTAGAGGAAAAAATGGACAAAAGGAAGCAGCTAGCCCCACCTGTTTCACAGCATCTGAATTCCTTGGGAGATCAAAGAAGAAAAACAAAAGAAGCCCCAATGGAAAGCTAAATATGAAATGGAAAGACTTTTTTTCGTTTTTTTTTTTGGAGAGGTTTTTGCTATAGGGCGAGTGTGCTTGCCAGAAAGAGACAGACAGAGACAGAAAGCGAGAAATCACCCCCAGGGGGATGGCCACGCCACAATCCCTTCTCCTCCATTCTCCTCTCAGGATCTTGGGGACGCACGCACACGCGCCCGGTGTGAGTTTAAGCCACTGGATCCGGGACTTGAACCGTGGTCGACTACATGGGAGTCCAGTGACATAGCCATTACACCAACTGCTGGCCCCAAAAGGCAACTGTCATAGTAACTGGGCATGCAATGGAGGGAGGAGAGCTGCAGCCACACGTGACCATCTAGCGTGACCCCACTCTGGCTTTCGATGAACAAACTCTGGTTTGATAAGGGGGATCCCCAGATCTGCAGTGAAGAGTTAGAGGCCATCGGCATCACTCCACAAGGCAGTCCATTATACAACTACCCCTTCTTTAAATGGAAGCCTGGAATACAGCCTGCATGCGAGCAAGTGTGTGCACATGCACGTGGGCATGGTTAGGAATGCATGCATCCGAAAGGGCAAGGTGATACAGCATGTTCCAAGTTCCCCTGATGTTCCAGACTGTGAGTTTGTAAAAGGAGCCTGCCTTTACGTAAGTCAAAGCTCTCATCATGAGAGGCTATTCTTTTCTTTTCAGAGAGATTTTCTTTTGCTATAGAGTGCATGCGCTTGCCAGACAGAGACGGAGAGAGAGAGACCGAAAGTGAGAAATCATCCCCTAGAAGGGATGGCCACACCACAATCCCTTCTCCTCCATTCTCCTCTCAGGATCTTGGGTACGCACGCACATGCGCCTGGCGTGAGTTTAAGCTACCAGGTCCGGGGCGCGAACTGCAGTTAACTATGTGGGAGTCCAGTGACACAGCCATTCCACTAACTGCTGGTCCCGAGGCTATTTTTAACATGACACAACTTGGGACCAGCAGATAAGAGTAATGGTTACATCGCTGGACTCAGTCGACTGTGGTTCACAGTTTAAGTATCAGACCCAGAAGCTTAAAACTCATGCCAGGCGCATGTGCATGCGTGCCCAAGATCCCAAGAAGAGAATGGAGAAGGGACTGCTGCACAGCCACCACCACCCGGGGGGGCGGGGGCGATTTCTCGCTTTCTGTCTGTCTTTGTCTCTCTGGAGAGCTCACCCATCCTATAGTAAAACTCTCTCTAAAAAAAAAAAAAAAAAAAAAAAAAAGCCATGACAGAACTTGGGACAGGCACAAGACACAAGTAGTCAGTGAGGCTGTTTTGACCGTGGGAATAAACACTGTGGAGCTCACACAAAAACTGACCGACGGTTAAACAAAACAGAATAAAATATACACCTGAGCCTTTACAAAACTTCAGAGTAGTTTGTTAACTACTAAATTGCTTCCCAAGTTAGATTTTACAATCACTTTGTCAAATACAAAAGCAGAAACAGGGCCAGCACCACAGTCAGGGCTAAGTGCTGTGCATTGGACGCTACATCCCACATGGCTGATCACGGTTCCAATCCTGGCCCCGGCAGCTTGAAAAAACACACTGCATGCTCAAAACCCTGACGGGATAGAGAAATGGAGGAGAAAGGAGTGTGACAATGCCCCATGGAGGGGTGCTTTTTCTCGCGGGTGAGGACACTCTCCTTCTAGCAGTTAAATACACACACACATTCAATCTTTTTTTAAAGAATGATTTAACTTTATTTATTTTAATTTTACCAGAGAGAGACACAGAGAGAAAGAGGGAAAGTGAGAAAGCAAGCCACCAGGTCCAGGCCTCGTAACGCAGTTGGCCGCCTACATGGGCGTTCAGTGCCCCCGCCTGCCGGCCCCACACACTCAATTATTAAAACGGCATTAGATCTATACAATTTTGGAATAAGTGACACTGATCATTTTTCCCATCACTTGATGCAATATATCTGCTTACTTATCTACAGGAAAATTTCTGGTTCATCACATAGGTTAGATACTTCATCCTAAGAACACTCCTAGGGGGACCAGGAGATGGTGTACTGGTTATGACGCTGGACTCCCACATGTCCGATCGCGGTTCGAGTCCCAGATCCAGCAGCTTGAAACACACCAGGTATGTGTGCATACATGCCCCAAATACAGAGAGAATAGAGAAGGGATGGTAGCATAGCCATACCTTCCGGGGGGGGGGGGTTTACTTTTTGTCTTTTACTCTGGCAAGTGC
>NW_006205179.1:0-20416 GCF_000334495.1 Tupaia belangeri chinensis | reverse complement strand
AAAAAAAAAAAAGAATAAAAAACACTCCTAGATATTTTATTATTAATTTATTTAGAGATTTTTGGTATAGGGTATGTGCACTTGTAAGAGAGAGAGACAGAAAGCAAGAAATCACCTTCTCCTCAAGATTTCAGGACCTTGGGCACGCATGCACACACCCCTGGCATGAGTTTTAAGTCGCCAGGTCCAGGACTCGAACTACGGTTGACTGTGGGGGAGTACAATGATATAACCATCACACCATCTGCTGGTCCCTGACTTTAGTTTTTATTTTATTTTTGTTTTTGTTTTGTTTTGTCTTTGAGAGGGTTTTTTTTTTTTTTTTTTTTTTTTTGCTATAGGGGCGCATGCACTCGCCAGACAGACAAAGAGAGACAGAGAGACAGAAAGCGAGAAATCAACTTCCGGGGGGATGGCCACACTGCAATCTCTTTCTCCTCCATTCTCCTCTTGGGATCCTGGGCGCGCACGCACACGCACCTGGCATGAGTTCAAGCCACCGGGTCCGGGACACGAACCGCGGTCGACAATGTGGGAGTCCAGTGACACAGCCATTACGCCAACTGCTGGTCCCTTTAGTTTTTATTTTAAATGGCCCTAAATAAACCCCCTTACTTCGGCTGAGTTGGCAGAAAAGTCAAGGAGTATTTTTCTGTCAAAAACCGTGTCATGACTTTTCCAACAGCGAGTATGTATGATGTCATAGCCATGTGCATATGACAGCTATCCTGTATATCACTGTACGTGCATTTTATGCACTCTCCTGTAAGGCAGAGAGAGTTAGACAGAGAGAGAGAACCCTCCCAGTGGGGCCGCCATGTTGCAATCCTTTTTTCCTCTAATTCTCCGTCCTGCCAGGATTCTCAGCATGTGTTGCCCAGTATGTTTTTCTTTTCTTTTAAAGAATTATTTGAGTTTAGGGAGCAGTCCTGTTCTCCTTTCTCTTGTCTGCCAACGCCGCTCCACTCCTGTCAGCCCCCAGCCAGCCGTCTCCCTGAGACTGGGCACCATGCCTTCAATTAAGGTGCCGAGTTCTGATGGAGAGATACCTGAAGTTGATGAGGGAACTGCCAAGCAGCCTGACTATCGAGACCATGTAGGAAGACTTGGGAATGGATGAAGGAGACGGTGACCCAGTTCCTCTACCGAATGTTAATGTAGCAATATTAAAAAGGCCACTCAGTGGTGGACCCACCTCAAGGATGACCAGGATGACCCTCCTCCTCCTGAAGATGATGAGAACAGAGAAGTTCCTGTTTGGGACCGAGGACTTCTGAAGGTTGACCAAGGAACACTTTTTGACTTCTCCTGGCTGCAAACTACTTAGACATCAAAGGTTTGCTGATGTTACCTGCAAGACTCTTGCCAATACGATCACAGGAACAACTCCGAAGGAGATTCGCCAGACTTTCAGTAACAGACATGACCTTACTGAAGAGGGACAGGGACACAGAGAAGCGAACGGTTGTGCCTGACGCGGTACCACTGAGGACTGTTGCAGGCTGCTCTGACGGTCCGTGGTAGACACACAGCAGACCACGCAGCAGCACATGGACAGTGTAGCGGAAGAACATCCTTACTGCATGTGTGGTTTGAGTCCAGATCACAAACCTGGGGCTGAGTTTCTTCCAGTACGCTTGAAAGTTTGTTTCTTTGTTCTGAATAAAACTGAACTGTGGGTTCTCTACAGAAGCAGCATTTTGGGCTTTTCCTCTTCTTGTAAAGCCATTTCTATCTAGTTGATTGTCCATTTAACATTGGTGAACTTTTAAAAGTTGTCATTGTATAAAAAGCAACTTGGAAAAGTTTTCTGTAATCGATTTAACGGAAAAAAAATTATTTGACTTTACTCATTATCATTATTTTTTATTTTGACCAGGGACAGACAGAGAGAGAGAGGGAAAGTGAGAAAGCAAGCTGCCAGATCAGACTCAAACCACAGTCAGCCACATGGGAATCCAGCACCCAACCACCATGCCACCGGCCGGCCCCACCCAGCATGTTTTTCAAGCCCCGGGGGCCACCATGTGGGATCAAGTTCCCTCTCCCCAGTGCTCAGTCCCTGTGCTCTGAGGGTAGCCAACATACGTGTGTATACTCATTTTACCTTGCCAGAGTGCACGGGCTCGCCAGAGAGACAGAGAGGGAGAAATCACCCCCAGGCATGTGGTCAGGCAGCAGTCCTCATTCCCCTTCTCCTCCATTTCTCTTCCCCATGGGAATTTTTTTTAAAGAATTCTTGGGACCAGCAGATGGCGTAATGACTATGTCGCTGGACTCCCACATAGTCGACAGCTGTTCGAGTCCCAGACCCAGAGGCTTAAACTCATACAGGGTATGTGTGCGTGCGTGCCCAAGATCCCAAGAGGAGAACGGAGGAGAAGGGATTGTGGCATGGCCATCCCCCCTGGGGGGTGATTTCTCACTTTCTGTCTCTCTGTCTCTCTCTGTCTTCCTGGCGCACATACGCACCCTATAGCAAAAATCTCTCAAAAAAAAAAAGAAGAAATCTTTAATGTGGTCCTGCAGGTGGCATAGTGGTTAAGGGTGCTAGACTCCCACATAGCCGACAACAGTTTGAGTCCAAGACCTGGCAGCTTGCTTTCTCGCTTTCTGGTCAAATTAAATCAATAGAGTTAAATAAAATATTTTTTATAAAAAATAATTTTTAATTAAATAATTATTATTTTTTAAATTTTGCTATCCCACACATCGCTCATCAGAGTGACAATGAGAGAGAAAGTGAGAAAGAAGTTGCCAGGTCTGCCTCAAACTGCGGTCAGCCACGCGGGAGTCCAGCGCCCTAACTACCACGCGACCTGCTCGCATCCCCTTGGGAGTTTGGGCCCCGCGTACACACCTGGCATGTCTTTCAAGCTGCTGGATATGGGACTTGAACCATGCAGTTGGCCATGGAGGACACGTTAACCACCAGGCCCTATGCAAATACTTTTTTCTCTTCAGATTTTTCCCTTAGTGCACAAAAGTCTCACCAGAGAGAGGGAGAAAGTGGGAAATCACCTCCTGGGGGGATGGCCGCATGCCGGTCCTCTACCCTCCATTCTCCTCTAAGGATTTGGGACACACACAGGCACCCAGCACATTTCCAAGCCACCAGGTCTGGGACTCAAACCATGGAGGCAGCCATGTGTGACCCAGTGCCTTAGCGACATACACCTTAACATTCAGTTGTGCACATTTATTTTGTATGTAGCCAGTGACTACTGAGCTTTACTTTTCTGGGGAGTGCTTTCTCGCTTTCCTTCTCTTTCTATTCCTTTCTGGCAAGTGCATGTGCCACAGAGCAAATTAACAACAACGAAGTCAGGCACATGTGTATGCGCGCCCCAGATCCCAACAGGATGGGAAAGTGGAGAGGGACTGTGGCATGACCATGCCCCACTGCGGGGAGCACATGTGCCCTGTGACAATGAAACAGACACACGCCCACACATACACAGGTGGGTGTCCTAGAAAAAATCCTAGTAGCTACATCTAAGTGCTACCAGCAGTTGCAACATGTAGGCAAATGAAGTGTGTCCTGCTGTTCAAGCTTATTTAGCTGTTTATGTTAGTGGCAGGGTCTTGCCCCGCTGCACTTCCCTGGCTAGCCTGTCGCCCGAGGGTAAGGGCAGCCCAGGACCTGGACCTGGGCCAACCCGGTGGCTCCAGTGCTGCATGGTAGTGTCCTTGGCCTGCAGAGCCTGGGCCAGGCCTAACGAGGGCTTTACAGTTCCCCTCTAAGTTCTGTGGAGGAGCTGCTGTGTTTATAATCATAAAAAAATTTAACAGTGACTTGTTAGACTTCATCTGCAAAGCTGATAGACTTAGAGTGTATTCATGAAATAGGAGAGGACAGATATTTATACTCTCTCTCAGCTTTTAGGTATCGAGGTTTTGCTCACTTTATAAAGCGAACAGCTATGGCACCAGCACGTGCTGTGGTGGTTAAGGCGCTGGACTCCCATAGGGCGGCTGCGGTTCAAGTCCCAGACCTGACGGCCTGCATTCTGAGTTTTCCCCTCCGTCTCTCTCGCTGTGTCCCTCTCAGGCCAAATTTAATCAATCAACTAATTAGCTAATTGATTAAATGAATTTAAATAAACAATAGTTCTTTAAAAATACGTGAAATAAATAAAGTGAACACTGTGCTCTCCACCCTTCCACCCTCCCCTACAGTTGCCTCAGCACCGTAATTCTCTGCTCCTCAACATCCACGACATGACCCATAAACCTACTGGGCCTAGACACATCAACACTAGGCTACGTGTAATTCTGTAAATCGCTTAAATTACTAGGTAAAGTCTATCTACCTGGACAATTACCCACTTCACAGTAATTCAGTAAGAATATTAAAGTACTGCAGTGGAAAAAGGGGAGTATTTTAACCTTACACCATATGCAACAATTAACTGAAAAAGAATTGTTGACCTAAATGTTAATCCTAAAGCTATAAATATCTTGAAGAAAAAAAGAGCAGGAAATCTGTGTGACATGGGGGTAAGCAGTGATGTCTTAGGAGAATACAGAATGAATGAACAATGAGGGAAAAAAACTGATTGAACTGGATTTCATTAAATAAAAACCTCCTGCTAGAAGAAAAGAAGACAAGCCACAGTGTAGAGATGACGTTTGCATCACGTGTGTGTCCCGTTCAGGGCGGGACACGCTGACCAGGTCTCACTAAGCAGAGAACTCAGTGGTCACTGTCACATGAGCCTGGCATTCCACTTCCCTGAAGACTGATCCTTTTGTTTTATGTAGGAAAACTAAAACCATTAGCGGAAATACACAGGGCCAGCCCGTGGTGTCATGGTGAAGGCGATGGATCCCTTATGGCTGACTGCAAGGTTTGAGTCCCACACCTGGTGGCTTGAAAAATATACCAGGTGTTGGGACCAGCAGTTAGCATAATGGCTATGTTGCTGGACTCCCATGTAGTCAGCCGCGGTTCAAGTCCCAGACCTGGTGGCTTAAACTCATGCAGGGCGCGTGTGCGTGCGTGCCCAAGATCCCAAAAGGAGAATGGAGGAGAAGGGATTGTGGTGTGGCCATTCCCACTGGGGGGGTGATTTCTCACTTTCTGTCTCTGTCTTTCTGGTGAGCACGTGCCCTATAGCAAAAACCTCTCAAAAAATAAGTTATTCGTGAGACCAGAGAAGACATTGTAGTTACGGTGCTAGACCCCCACATGGTCTACTGCAGTGTGAGCCTTGGACCTGACGGCTTGAAACTCCCACAGCAGACACATGAATGTGCATGCCCAAGATCCCAAGAAGAGAATGGAGAAGGGATTGTGGTGTGGGGGGAAGTGAATTCTTGCTTTCTGTCTCTCTGTCTCTGTCTCTCCCTCCTTTGGGGAGAGCACATGTCCTAAGGCAAAAAAAGTCCTTTATAACACAATAATTATTATTTTTTTTTTGGAGAGATTTTCGCTATAGGGCACGTGCTCTCGCCAGACAGACAGAGAGAGACATAGAGACAGAAGGCGAGAAATCATCCCCTAGGGGGGATGGCCACACCGCAATCCTTTCTCCTCCATTCTCCTCTTGGGATCTTGGGCACGCACGCACATGCACCTGGCATGAGATTTAAGCCACCGGGTCTGGGACGCAAACCGTGGTCGACTACGTGGGGAGTCCAGCGACATAGCCATTACGCTAACTGCTGGTTCCCAACACAATAATTATTTATAAATTCAGATGCAGAATAGGAAAAACATTTA
Organism: Tupaia belangeri chinensis; assembly: GCF_000334495.1. Classification (NCBI taxonomy): domain Eukaryota; kingdom Metazoa; phylum Chordata; class Mammalia; order Scandentia; family Tupaiidae; genus Tupaia; species Tupaia belangeri. The sequence continues at coordinate 14,691 of NW_006205179.1, read as the reverse complement.
CTTTATTAAATAATAAATTATATTTCTACCATAACACACACAGCTTTTCATATGTGGAGTCTTTAAAAAGTTCATGGAAAATGTGTATTATGAAAAATTGCTAGATCTAGGGACTAGCAGTTAGCATAATGGCTAAGTCATTGGACTCCTATGTAGTCAAACGCGGTTCGAGTACCGGACCCGGTGGCTTAATCTCACACTGGGCACATGTGCGTGTGTGCCCAAGATCCCGAGAGGAGAATGAAGGAGAAGGGATTGCAGCGTGACCATCCCCGCTGGGGGGTGATTTCTTGCTTTCTGTCTCTGTCTCTCTCTCTCTGTCTGGTGAGCACACGCGCCCTATAGCAAAAACCTCTCAAAAAAAAAAAAAATTGCTAGATTTAAAAAATTTATTGCACCAAAATAGACCTGTTTTTTTGGTTTTTTGGGGGGAGGTACAGGTATTTGCCTTAGGGCGTGTGTGCTTGCTGGAGAGGGAGAGAGAGTAAGAGAGAATGTGAGAAATCACTCCCCTGGGATGATGGTCATGCTGCAATCCCTTCTTCATTCTCCTCCCAGGGTCTTGGACACACATGCACACATGCCTGGCATGAGTTTCAAGTGATTGGATCTGAGACTCAAACCGTAGTTGGCCACGTAGGGACCAGCAGTTAGCGTAATGGCTATGTCGCTGGACTCCCACGTAGTCGACTGTGGTTCGCGTCCCGGACCCGGCGGCTTAAACTCACGCCGGGCGCGTGTGCGTGCGTGCCCAAGATCCCGAGAGGAGAATGGAGGAGAAGGGATCGCGGCATGACCATCCCCCCTGGGGGGTGATTTCCTGCTTTCTATCTCTCTGTCTCTCTCTATCTGTCTGGCGAGCGCACGCGCCCTATAGCAAAAACCTCTCCAAAAAAAAAAAAAACAAAAAAACAAAAAAACACCGTAGTTGGCCACGTAGAAGTCCAGCAATGTAACCCACTATGCCGTCTGCTGGCCCCAACAGATCTATATTTTGTATGTATTTTTCCATGAACTTTTTGAAGCCCTTGATATTTCCTATATGACACAAATTGTAATTAAACGATGTTACCGGGACCAGCAGTTGGCATAATGGCTATGTCGCTGGACTCCCACGTAGTCGACTGTGGTTCGCGTCCCGGACCCGGCGGCTTAAACTCACGCCGGGCGCGTGTGCGTGCGTGCCCAAGATCCCGAGAGGAGAATAGAGGAGAAGGGATTGCAGCGTGGCCATCCCCCAGAGGGTGATTTCTCGCTTTCTGTCTGTCTTTCTGGCAAGCGCATGCACCTTATAGCAAAAACTTCCCCCCCCCTCAAAAAAGATGTTACCTTATAAATCTGTTCCCAGGATACCATGCATTTGAACAAAGCATCTGCAACTTTAAGTTCAGAGTTGCCACTAATAACCTGTACTCATTAAATAGTTATTGCATCAAACATACATCTAAAAATATTTTCTTCTTTTTTAACTTACCAGAGGACACGTGCGCTCACCTGAGAGAGACAGAGAAAGAGAGAGAGGAAAGTGAGATAGTATCACCTCCACGAGGGAGGCCACGCTGCATCCCTCCTCCATTTCACCCTCCTTCCAGGACTTCTGGCACACACACACACACACGTCCGGTGTTTTCAAGCCACAGGACCTAGGACCTCAACCACAGCCAGCCACGTGGGATGCATGCGTGTGTGCACCACATCACCAGCCGGTCCCCCAAAATATTTTCAACAAATTGTGCTTACATTTGTGGGGGGTATACAGAAATTAATGAAGTAGCTAGATGATTTTAAAAAGTATGCGAAGGCAATTAATAGATCAATCTTCCCACCCATCCAATAATCTTTATGAAAAGTCACTATTAAGCAATTAAAAAATACTTCAAGTATTTCTTCCATAAGAGAGAGAGAGAGAGACGAGCACCCCCAACAGGGTCCTCACGACTTGCTTCACCTCCAGCCTCAGCCAGCCTGGGCACATCACTGGGTGCACTGAGAGGCCTTTTTGTGTCACCACTGCACCGCCATCAGCACTTTTTACAAGGAGTACCCCAGGGTCCCAGTGCCTCTCTGCCCATATGCAGATGCAGACGGTAAGGGAGGAATGTTGAGAGTGGCCAATCTGAGCAAACGCGGTGACATTTAGATATTGGCAGAAATGCGGTTCTCTGAGCTGTCATTTGCACAGCCATGAAAGCAATTTACATATGAATATACTAGCTGCCTGAAACTGCAGAGCAGTACCTGTCTGAGGAAGCCGCATGTGTTTATCAGAATTGGCCGCAAAAGATCAGTACAGGTGTCGTGTGGTGCGGTGCGGTGGGGTGGCAGCTGTCCTTGTATCCACAGCTGATTAACATCGGAAAACAACTGGCTTTCATTGTTTCCTCTTCCATCATTTTCTGCCCTTTAAAATAATAAACCTGGGACCAGTTTGGGGTCGCAGCTATCTCCATCAGAGAAGTGGGGCCCACTGGATTCTCGCTTTTCTATACTTTTATGTCTGTCTGTGTTTATTTTTATGTTTATTTCTAAACCCACAGCGCCCCCACTCAAAAAAACACGCTCTGCTGATCGAGTCCAGGCAAAGGAAGGAGGCCGAGCCAGGGCTCAGTCATCCTTAAAGGAGGTGTGGACTGCACGCATGTCCTCTCCTGCCCCTCCCTCCTCCCTCCTCCCAGGATAGCACAGTCGGTACTTCTTCCTCTTAACTGACAAAGTGCAGCAATGCAGGCTGACAAACCAGAGCTGCAAAGGAGTCCACCCTGCTCTCGGGAGGTGAAATGGAAGAGAGGGGACCTAAAAGGAGGAGAACCAGGGTGGAGGCCAGCTGATCCCTCCATCCCTGTCTCACTCTTTGGCCTTGAGTGTCTGGCACAATCCCAGACAAACCATCTCCACACAGTTGACAGAAGGGACACAGTGCTGGAAACAGGAGGGAAGAGAATGAGTACACGAATAACCCATGCTCAACATAGCAACTCCTTGCGACCTCCTCACCCTGACAGAGGGACGGGAGATGGGAAGGCTCTGCCTTGGGGCCTGACGCTGACCTGGAAACTTTGTCCACACAAAAAGCCAAGAAATGCACCCTACGGTGAGGAAGTTAAAGCTTCTACTAAGCTCTCTAGCCCCTCACACTTCTGTTTTGTTTTGCTTTAATTTATTCATGATAAAGGGGGGTGTGCTCAAATGAGAGAGACAGAGAGAAAAGCATCTTTCACAAGGTCTGGTTGTGCATGGTCCCTTCCTCCAGTATTCCAACCCATCAGATCTTTTTTTTTTTTTAAATAAATATTTATTTAATTAATTTATTTATTTTTTCACATGAGTCTTGCCAGAGAAAGACTGAGAGAGAGAGAGAGAGAGAGAGAGAGGGCACGTGCATGCACAAGCTGTCAGGTCAGGGACTCAAACTGCAGTCAGTCATGTAGGAATTCCAGCATCTTAACCACCATGCCACCTACTGCCCTCCCCATCAGATCCTGCATCTTGACACCAACTGGCCTGGCGACATGCACCATAGTTACCACGTGGGCTCTGGCTCCCCGGAGCTGCGCGTCATGCCACAGTGCTGGCTCTCATCTCCCACTCTGAGTAGAGAGCAGATGGCTGAAGAATTACCACATCAGAGAAAAGCCCTAACATAAAAGACACCAAAATAAACAGAGAAAAATGACCTGAAGGAAAGAGCCTGTGCAGGGCAGAGAACACCTGTGGAAGTGTTCTGGTCCATTCTACCGCTGACGGCGGGATACCTGGGACTTGGTAACTTGTAATAGAGGCTTATGTAGCTCACAGTTTTGGAAGTTCAAGGTCAAGCAGCCACAGTTGGCAAGGCTCTGCTCACTGGTGGAGAACACCACCCAGGGCCTCAAATATTGATGGGAAAGAGATGGAGAAAAGCATGCATGTCCACCCTCATTCCCTCTCCTTACAAAGCAGCAGGACTCCCCTGTGGGGGCTTTACGCTGATGCTTGGTCACTCCCAAAGGCCACACCTCCCAACACCATAACCAGATTAAGTTTCTGCCATCTTAGCACTGTTACAGGGCTCACCAGATTTCAGTCCATGAATTTTGGGGATACACATTCAAATCACAGCACACTGAAAGGTTATTACGGGGGACCAGCAGGTGGCGTGGTGGTTAAGACGCTGGACACTCCCGTGTGGTCGACCATGGTTCAAGTCCCGGACCTGATGCCTTTCTCACTTCCTCTCTCAATCTGGTCAAATTAAAATAAATGAATGAGTAAATAATATGTCTCTCTCTGTCTGTCTGGCGAGCGCAAAAAAAATGAGAAATTTTTTAAAAAAAAAAAAAAAAAAAAAAAAAAAACTGTCTTTCTTTTTTTTAAAAAAAAGGTTATTATCGAAAGAAGCACTCAAGGAAGTAAAGACTCCTGGAAACTAAACACTAACAGTGGTGGAGCAGCAGATAGCACAATGGTTCCGTCGCCGGACTCCCACATGGTCGACTGCGATTTGAGTTTTGGACCCAGAAGCCTGAAACTCACACTTGGTGTGCATGCATGTGTGTCCAAAATCCTGAAATGCCAACTGTTGGTCCCTGGACCTTATTAAAATCCTGAAATAAGAATGGAAAAGAAGGGATTGCAGTGTGTCCATTTTCCCTGAAGGGTGATTTCTCGCTTTCTGTCTGTGTCTCTCTCTGTCCCTCTGGCAAGTACATGTGCCCTATAGCAAAAATCTCTCTTCAGAAAAAAAAAAACCACCTAACAGTGTACAAAACCTAGTCGCAGCAGAAGACAGAAGTGAATAAATCTTCTAGCAGGTGGGGCTAAAGGAAAAACAGGCAGGTTAGAGAATACCTTAGCAGTTCCAACACCAGGAAGCAACCAAGCAACCAAGAAAGAGGAAGAGACCAGACTGAGGAAATGGAAGAGCCAAGGCAGGACAGAAGCCAAATTGCCAAGAGAATGAAGAAGAGATATCCCATGATGACAGCCACGTGACACTCACCGAGATCACCCATCCAGACAGGAATAATGTGACCCAAGAGATATAGCAAATGCTGCTATCACCAAGCTCTCTGCTACCATTCACCCCCTTTTCCCTTGACCTTTTTCTTTTTTGGGTAGAGGGAGCGTACACTCATCACAGGAAAAGCACTACCCGTGGTAAGTCATGCCATAATCCCTTCTCCATCCCTCCTCTTGGGATTTTTGGCATGTGTACCCAGGATATTTCTCAGGCTGCCAGGTCTGGGATGTAAACCCCATGGTCAGCCATGTGAGATCAGGCTGCCCTAACTATCGGACCACAGAGCCAGCCCTATTCCCCTTTTTTAAAAGTTCGTTTATGGGAGGATCAGCAGATGACATTAATGGTTACGTCGCTGGATTCCCACGTAGTGGACCATGGTTTGAGTCCTGGTCCCAGTGGCTTAAAATTCATGCCAGGTGCATGTGCATGTGTGCCCAAGATCCCAAGAGGAGAACGGAGGAGAAAGGATTGCAGCGTGGCCATCCCTCCTGGGGGGTGATTTCTCACTTTCTGTTTTTCCAGTGAGTGCATGCACCCTATAGCAAAAATCTCATTAAAAAAATTTCATTTATTTTCGTTTCTTCACACAAGAGCCAACCCTCATAGGATCCCATCACGGTGATCAGCTCCAGTCTTCCAGTCAGCCATGCTCAAGTCCAGCAGGACCCAAACTCTTCATCTCCCACGCTGCTGCCAGCACTGCCAGCACCCCACGCCTTGAGCCACCACGGCCAGGCCCATCCTCCTCAAAGCGGTGCCCAGGTGTGTGGGCCGCTCATCTGACTAAATATGAGTCCTTCTCTCAAAACACCTGGCTGTCTAGGAGCTCACTTCGCCCCCATGGAAATGTTCTTTAACCCACTCCTGGACGCTCAGAAGGAATCACCGAGCTGCTTGCTCTGCCACTGCATTTCTGCAGGTCCTGAGACCTAGTCTACTCAGAAGTCCTGCCCAATAGGATTTCCAGGACCAAGTCCTGGCTTTGCCCATGACTCCTACGGAAGGGACTCTGCGAGCTGCAAGGCATGCAGGGAGTAAGGTCTGCTGACCCTGGGTATCCCTGCAATCCTTCCAAGAGTCCAGGAGGAAAAACTAAACACACAAGGGGGCCAGCAGGTGGCATAGTAGCTAAGATGCTGGACTCCCACACAGCCAACCACAGTTCAAGACCCAGATCCAGCAGCATGAAGACCATGCCGAGGGAAAGGAGGGAAGCAGCAGGTAGCATGGTAGTTAAAGGCACTGGACTCCCACATGGCTGACCATGGTTCAAGTCCCAGACCCGGTGGCTTGCTTTCTCACTTTCCCTCTCTCTCTGATCAAACTGGAAAATAATAATAAAAAATAAAGTTAAATAAAAATAATTCTTAAAAAAAAAAAAAAAAAAAAAAAAGATCATGCCGGGCACGTGTCATGCATGCCCGGAATCCTGAAAAGTCAGTGGAGGACAGAGACGGCAGCATGGCCATCTCACTGGGGGTGATTTCTCACTTTCCCTGTTTCCCTACGGCAAGGGCATGCACCCTATGATGAAAAAACTAAAAAACTAAGAAAAGAAACATACAAGAATGCTAAGAAATTATTTGCCTTTTCACTGGTGCACTGATGGCGCAAAAGCAACAGTCAGCAAACGTGGGCACCCTAACATAAATCAAGACGGTGACATCGAACTGTACCAAGGTGCACAATCATTAAAAATAAAGCCCACTGACGACAGTGTAGCAGGGTGGCTAAGGTACTGGCTCCTCATGGGTGACTCTGCAGTTTGAGTTCCAGACCCCTCAGCTCAAAAAATCACACCAGACTGGTGCACATGTACTCAAACTCTAAGAGGAGAACAGATTGGGCATGGTCATCCCCTGGAGGGCTGATGTCTCACTTTCCCTCTCTGTCTCCAGCACATGCATGTGCCCTACTGCAAAAATAAAAAATAAAAAATAAATGAATTAAGCCTTTTTTTTTTTTTTTTTTGGAGAGGGTTTTGCTATAGGACATGTGCGCTCGCCAAAGAGACAGAAAGCGAGAAATCATCCCCCAGGGGGGATGGCCATGCCGCAATCCCCTCTCCTCCATCCTTCTCTTCCACTCTCCTCCGGGGATCTTGGGCACACACACGCAATGAGCCCAGTGTGATTTTCAAGCCACCGAGTCTAGGACTTGAATGGTGGTCAGCCGCGTGGGAGCCCAGCGACATAACTGCTATGCCATCTGCTGGTGCCAAGTTTACCGACGGTATTTTAAATGAACTAATGTTAAAAATTCCTCAGGTTTGGAGTCGGCTGGTGGTGCCAAGGTTGCCGACGGTATTTTAAATGAACTAATGTTAAAAATTCCTCAGGTTTGGAGTCAGCTGGTGGTGCCAAGTTTGCCGATGGTATTTTAAATGAACTAATGTTAAAAATTCCTCAGGTTTGGAATCAGCTGGTGGTATAATGTAGTAAAAGCAGTGGATTCACACACGGCTGACCAGTTTTCGAGTTCCAGATCTGGCAGCTTAAAAAACATGCTGGGCACCCGTGTGGGCATGCTCAAAATCCCACAGGGAGAATGGAGAAGGGATTGTGGTGTGGCCATCCACCCTGGTGAGGGGGCTTCCTCATTTTCTTTCTCACCATCTCTTTCTGGCAAGTATATAAGCCCTATGGCAAAAACTTCAAAAAAAATTTTTTTAATTAAAAAAAGAAAATTCTCAGGTTTAACTTCAATACAGTAAATATCAACAGAGAAAAACTATACAATAAAAGCTCATTGGCCACTGTAGTTATGTCTATGAGTACAACTGGATACTGATTGCAAAACGTCTGACAATTACTCTTGTAAAGTGGCATACTGAAAGGAAACAAGTTTAATTTACTCTCAAAGTTTTAACGGAAGTGAGGAGAAAACACAAATATAATTTAGTGTAAGAAAAATGCAGGTAGTACTTACCAAATGGATCTTCCATGCCACTATTTACCAGTTTACGGAGGTGGGGTACAGTTTCTAAAATGAGAGAGAGGTAAATACTTAACATGTAAAATCCATGATCTTTTATGGGTTTTTTTGTGCTTTTTTATTTATTTTTAATTTTTTTTTTGAGAGGTTTTTGCTATAGGGCACGTGCCCTTGTCAGAAAAACAGAGAGAGACAGAAAGTGAGAAATCTCCCCCCAGGGGGGATGGCCACGCCACAATCCCTTCTCCTCCATTCTCCTCTCGGGGTCTTGGGCACGCACGCACACGCGCCCGACATGAGTTTAAGCCACCGGGTCTGGGACTTCAACCACGGTCGATTACATGGGAGTGCAATGACGTAGCCATTACACCAACTGCTGGTCCCAAACTAGTTTCATTCTTAAACATCCCTCGTTATCACCAAATTGTAGCTTTTTAAAAATTATTTATTTTATTTATTCATTCATTTTTTTTTTCTTAATTTGACCAGAGCAAGACAGAGAGAGACAGAGAGAGAAAGTGACAAAGCAAGCCACCAGGTCCAGGACTTGAACCATGGTTGGTCATGTGGGAGTGTCTAGTGCCTTAGCCACAACACCACCTGCTGGTCCCACCAAACTGTAGCTTTTAATAATATCTGGGAATTTCTCCAAATGTGACAGGTGCCCTATCAGGAAAGGCCGTGGACTGTGTCCTGTCCAGATGGTGATAAGCTGCGTCCCCAAGTGTCCTTCCTAGCAGCAGTGTCCTTCACACCCACTGCCAGGCTCCCAGGAGGGTGGGGCTGCTGCTCACGGTGTGAGCTGGCCCTGTCTACCCAGGCAGTGGAAGGTTCTCTTCCAAGTGGAAATCGGCCCCCCTTCTGTATTTACCCTTCAGCAACACATCAGTCAGGTGTTGGTTATTTGCATTTAAAAGTAAACTTTTCTTATTAATTTCTTAAGGTTTTTGCCATAGGGCGCATGTGCTCACTGGAGGGGGGTGGTGATTTCTCACCCCCTACAACACCTCCAGGGATGGCCGTGTGCAATCACTTCTCCTGGGGTTGTGAGCACGAGGCACGCACATCGCTCATCGCTCAGCATGGTTTTCAAGCTGGCCAGGTCCAGGATTCAAACCACATTTGCCATGTGGGAATCTAGAACCTTAGCTACCACACAATGGGCTTGCCAAAGTGTTACTTTTTAAAAAGTGTTTATTTTGGGACCAGCAGTTGGTGTAATGGCTATGTCGCTGGACTCCCACATAGCAGACCACAGTTTGAGTCCTGGACCTGGTGGCTTAAATTCACTCCAGGGGTGTGTGCGTATGTGCCCAAGATCCTGAGGGGAGAATGGAGAAGAAGGGATTGCGGTGTGGCCATCCTCCCTGGGGGGTGATTTCTCACTTTCTGTCTCTCTGTCTCTCTCTTTCTGGCAAGCACATGCATCCTATTGAAAAAACCTCTCAAAACAAAAAGTTTATTTTACGAGTAAGAAAGATGTAGAGAGCACCAGCACCAACAGAGCTCCTGCTGCTGGGGACCCCCGTGGTCGGCACCACAGTCGGCTGGGCTCCTGCTGGGGACCCATGTGGTCGGCACCATGGTCAGCTGGGCTCCTGCTGGGGACCCCCGTGGTCGGCACCACGGTCGGCTGGGCTCCCAGGACTGCCAGGGCTGGTGCTTTTACTGCCCTGCCCATAGCAGGCTCCAGTGCAACTATTTAAAATAGACTCACAGAGACGTATGTGCAACTCCATCTGCTCGGAGAGTAAGACTGCGAGCCTCTACAGAACGTTTCCTTTTCTTCCATGAGACAGAAGGAACTTCTTTCTCAAGGGATTCGATTTATAGCTACTAAGGTTGTATTAAGCACTCAGAAACAACAGAGAAACCCCACTCGGGGACTGAGTGAGCTGGACCGCTGCAGCGACACAGGTGGCACGTGTCACCCGCATTCCTGAGCCAGCTCTGCCCAGCAGCCAAGGCTCCAGGAAGCAGGGGTGCGTAGTTCCTTAGCTAGCTTCTCTCTCTAGCGATGGGCTCAAGTGGAAGCAGCAATATAATGGTCCTTTCTCCGCCCATGCGGATTTGGGTCTCATTAACGCCGAAGTCCTGACGCAAGGTGGGAGAGGAGGGAGTATGCATGACTGTCCCCATGGTGCTTCCTCACGCCTCTCGCTGTCTGCTCCCCTTCTCTCTGGCAGGCACATGTGCCCTCGAGGACAGTTTAAATATGTGTAAGTATGTATGTATGTGAGTACACACACGTATATTACAGTAACCGAAACAACATGTGGCCAGGCCTGTAGCCTAGTGGTTATGGGAGCTGAATCCGACAGCCTGGTTTAAGGCCCTGCCCCAGTAGCTGGAAAAATATACCAGACGTGTGCACGCACGCACGCCCTCCTGACAGGAGGGAAAAATAGAGAAGGGACCGCAGCATGCCTATGCCCACTAGGGGTGCTTTCTCTTTCTGGTGAGCACACGTGGTCTCTGGTCATTTAAGACAAAACAGAAGGGCCGGCAGATGATGTAGTGGTCACATCACTGGATCCCACGCTGGGGACTGCAGTTTGAGTCCCAGACCCAGCGGCTTGGAACTTACACTGGGCGTGTATGTGTGCGCGAGCTCAGGATCCAAAGAGGAGAATGGAGGAGAGGGCATTGTGGCGTGACTATCTCCCCGAGGGGTGATTTCTTGCTTTCTGTCTCTCTGGCAAGCACAAGCGCCCTATAGCAAAAACAAACAAACAAACAAACAAGACTCTCTTAAAAATATAGCAAAAGACAAAACAGGGCCACCCAGTAGTGAGGAGATTAAGGCATGGGATCCCACATCCACAGCCGTCTTAGTCCTGGACCCAAGGGCTTGAAAAACTCGCCAGGTAAGTGTGCGTATGTGTCCAAATCCCAAGAGGACAACAGAGAAGGGACTGCACCGTGGCCATCCCCCCAAGGGTGAGCGCTCTCATTTTCGGTCTCTCTCCAGCAAGCAGAAACTACAAACAACAACAAAGACAGCAACAGCTCTGGAAAAAACAGACACATAGACCAATGGAACAGAACAGAAAATTCAGAAATAAACCCACATAAACACAGCTGGTTTTCAACAAGGTGCCAAGAACAGCCAGTGGGGAATGGACGGTCTTTTCAGGAAAGGGTGTGGGGAAGTTGGACATCTATGTGACCCTCACCATCCACAAAAATTAACTCCAAAAGAACTGAAAACGTAAACACAGTACCTGAAACTACGAAGCTACAAGAAGAAAAGATAAGGAAACACTTCAGGACATTGGTATGGGCAAAGAATTCTTGAATAAAACCTCAAAATCACGAGGAACGAAAGGAAAAATAAATAAATAATGGGATTCTATCCAGCTAAAAGGCTTAAACACAGAAGACAATCAACAGAAGAGCCGACCCACAACATGGGAAGAACGCATACTATACATCTGAGGAGACTGGTGACCAGAGTACACAAAGAACTCGACCCTGAACAAACAGTTCTGAAAAGATGCTGGGTCGGACAGAGTCAGGACGTATTTTTCTGTGTCCTTCTATGCACAAACGTGTCGTGACTTTACGACAGCCCGATATGAACGGCCACGGGACACGCTCAGCACAGCAAGGACACGACGCCAATGTCGGGTTACAAGAGCTGCCCGTCAGCCAGGGCTGCTCGGCCACTGGTCAGGTGAGCCAGGCCCCACAGAGCAGGCCTCAGTTCAGATCCCAGCGGGCAGGAGTACACGGGACGTCTGCAGCGTGCGGGAGAAGGGACTGGGGACACACCCTGGGGCAGTGCCTCCTCGCTCTGCTCAGCGCACACACCCTCTAGCAAGCACACACACAGCGGTGCCGGTGAGGCCGTGGGCAGGAGCGCTCGTATGCCACTGGTGGGAGTGTGCATTAGCACGGCCATCACAGGAAACAGCTGGGAATTTCCTCCAAAAGCTGAGAATGGAGCTGCCCTCCGATCCAGCAACCCCACTTACCCAGCAGGCTGTGAGGATGTCTGCACCACAGTGTGGAGTCCACCCGTACCCACGGACAGGCACGTGGGTGAGAAACACGCACACGCACACGCGCGCACACACACACACTGGAATATTATTCAGTCAAAAAAAAGGGTGGAACCCTGTCATTTCAGGTTAAATGGGTGAGCCTGAGGACATTACATTAAGAAAAATAAGAGAACCAGCAGTTAGCGTAATGGCTATGTAGCTGGACTCCCATGTAGTTGACCGAGGTTCGCATCCCGGACCCAGTGGCTTAAAACTCACGCCGGGCGCATGTGCGTGCGTGCCCAAGACCCCAAGAGGAGAATGGAGGAGAAGGGATTGCGGCATGACCATCCCCCCTGGGGGGTGATTTCTCGCTTTCTGTCTCTATGTCTTTCTCTGTCTGTCTGGCGAGCACACGCACCCTACAGCAAAAAACCTCTCCAAAAAAAAAAAAAGAAAAAGAAAAAATATATACTGATTGAATAAATGGATGGATGGATAGATTTGGAAATACACTAACAACAAAACACAAGGAAAGAAAAAGATTTTCCCATTATGATGGCATAAAAAGAGATTTTAAACAGGCTTCCACGAGTTAGAACGACTAGGCTGTGCTGACTCCACCCTGCTGGTATGCGTGGGGAAGGACGGTGAGAGGGCTGTTTCTGACGTCCCGTGTACGGCACGTGCTAAGATAAAGCAGGCTTTAACTGCAAGTTTGGAACTGGTTCATAGTTTCTATTAAAAGCAGAACCTGGAAAGTATTATCCTGCTTCCTGACATTGGCTAATCAGGTGTCTTGGATGTTTCTTTCAGCGGCCAAAGCTACTGTGTCTGTTCAACGCACTTCACGGGACTTCCGGCAGAAGTCAAGTCTTAACCGGGTCAGCTGCCACTTGCCTACCCCCAAGGCTCCATGAAACAGCCTTCTGCCTAGACACAAGTGCCACACCACGCCAAAGACAAAGTGATGGGACCAATGTCCAGCAGAACTTATAGGGAAGACTGTTCCAGAAATTCCAGCTCTTACCAGTTTCATCCCACTGTAAAATATTTCCATTAGCTGTCTCCAATCTTTGGATCTTTATAAATTAAAGCTTTTAATGATGGTGGTACAATTAGTAGCTGCAATAAGTATGAGATGACAGAAAGGAACTGGACTTGGAGTGCAATGAACTGCTGACCTCGGGCAAGTCACTGAACATCTCAGAAGCTGTTGTATGTAAAATAGGGAACCATCCCCTGGAACAGTGCTAGTGAGTATCCATTTACACGATGTGCATTAGCTGTTGTCAGAATAATACTGAGGCCGAGAAGACATCTGCATTTGAGCTGTGAGCCATCCCGTCCAAGGGTGGGACCACTGAAGACTTCTGCTCAGACTTCGCCCTCCGGGCCCCACGATCTGGAGTGGAGAGGCAAAGCACAGTCCTTTGAGAAGACACCTGCATCTGAGTTCCTCCACACAGTGTGTCTAGACAGGTCTAGGTGCTGAGTGCCCTAATAGTACCTGAGTATTATTAGGATCAAAATAATCTTCAATTCCCCCTGAATCTGCTCCACAAAGAGAGAAAAGCGGAACTGCAGAGAGACTGCAGACCACCTCCCCTGCACGCCTCTGAACACTCAGACTGAACTTCAAGAAATCAGGAAGAAATGTATAACCCATCAGATGGTCAGAAACCACCGCAGGGACACGAGAAATATGAGAAAACAAGAAAATCTCTCTCGCCCAAGGGAAAAGAACAACTCATCATCCAGTAGAACGGAACTTGTGGAAATGTCATAAAGAATTTAGAATATTCATAGCGACAAAGCTAACAGAGATGCAAGAGGAAAGAGACAACGAACTGCAGAAGAGGTGGGAGAAAAGAGACGAGCTCGGGGAGGTGAGGAAGTTCTTGCACGATTTGAGAGAGGAAATATACGCCATAAAAAGAATCAAAGGGAACCATTAGAGATGAAGGCTGTAATACTGGAAATCAAAAAGTAGTAAAAGCGATCAGATCATGCAGAAGATTGAATCTCAGATGTAGAAGACAGAAACTTCTGCCCTAAAAAAATTCACCAGACTGAGAAAAGAACCCAAAAATAAAACACAAGAATAACATACAAGAAATACTAGATACCATCAAACGTCCAAACATCCGGATAACGGGTATATCAGAAGATGAAGAAACTAATAAGGGTATTGATAATCTATTCCACTGAATCCTGAAAGAAAACTTACCAAACCTTGGGCCGGCAGGTGGTGTGGTGGTTAAGGATGCTAGACTCCCACATGGCTGATCACGGTTCAAGTCCTGGATCTGGTGGCTTGCTTTCTCTCTTTCTCTCTCTCTCGCTCTTTTTCTCCCTCACTCCCTCTCTGGTCAAATTAAGAATAAACAAATAGGGACCAGCAGGTGGCATGGTGGTTAAGGTGCTGGACACTCTCACATGGCCGACCATGGTTGGAATACCAGACCTGGTGGCTTGCTTTCTCACTTTCCCTTTCTCTCTCTGTGTATCTCTCTGTCAAATTGAAATAAATGAATGAATAAATAAAATTAAATAAATAATTTTTTAAAAAAGAATAAACAAATATATAAATAAATAAAGTTAAATTTTAAAAAGAAAAAGAAAACTTACCAAACCTAGAGAGGTATTCAAACATCCAGACCCAAAAAATACAAAAGACCCCCACATAGAATCAACCCAAGGCACATTATAGCCAGACTGACCAAAACCACAGTAAGAGACAAGATACTGGGACCAGCAGTTAGTGTA
>NW_006205178.1:0-1229 GCF_000334495.1 Tupaia belangeri chinensis | reverse complement strand
CACCATCTGTCTATCTTTCTCTTTCTGGTGACACACACACACAAAAAAATACATCAAAATATATACGGAGTTATCTGAACAGAGTCTTTAAATAAAATTGTGTGACTACTGTAACTCAGCCATAAATTTGATTTTTACAGGGTAGCAGGTGGCATCATTATGAAGGTTCTTGACTGTGACGTGGCAGACTATCATTTTAGTTTTGGATCCAGTGGCTTGAAAATCATGCCTGGCATGTGTGCATGTGTGTGAATGCCCAAATCTGTAGAGTAGAATGAACGAGATGGGACTTTGTCATGGCTAACTCCCTGAGGTTTAATTTTCTCTTTTTGTCTCTGCCTCTCTCCTATGAACATACATGACCTATGCAAATTCTAAAGAAAACAAATTGAACTCTTGCCACAGTCAAAATACAAATGAACAAAACAAAATTTGCCTTTTACATCCAGAATTGTACTATCTGATTTTGCTTAGATACATTCTAAACTATAGAAATACTTCCAGTTTTTATAAGCTGATTTGGTTTCTTGCATTTGTTCAAGCAACAGTTCAATGAATGAAATCAATGAGGTGGTGGTTATGTACACACAGTTGAATATCTTTTAGTAAGATAAAATTTTGAGAATGTATTTTTCAATTTTTAAAATTATTTTTTAGAGAGATTTTTCCTGTAGGGCACATGCACTCACCACAGGGAAAGACAGAGACAGAAAGGGTGAAAGTGAGAAATCATGCACCAGGGGAATTGCCACACCATAATCTCTTCTCCTTCATTCTCATTTTGGGATTTTGGGCAAATGCATACATGCACCAGGCCTGAGTTTCAAGCCACCAGGTCTGAGACTCAAACTTGGCTCAGCCATGTGGGAATCCAATGACATAACCATTGCACAATTTGCTGGTCCTAAGAAATGCATTTCTACAAAATTTCATTCTGTGAACATCATAGATTGCACTTACACAAACCTAGATGATATTTCACACAGCACATGGAATTGATATGGCCTATACTATTATGTTATAGGAGTACTAACATATATGCAGTTTATTAATGACTAAAATGTCTTATGTTTTTATGGAGCACATGACCTTTTCATATGTATGTATATATGTGTGTGTATAAAAAATATTCTCTATATATCCTGAAACCTTTTGTCACTAGTAAACAAAGTATTTCTTAAAATTTGGTATAATGTACAGACAAGGAGATTATAGATTAAGATACCATT
>NW_006205177.1:0-800 GCF_000334495.1 Tupaia belangeri chinensis | reverse complement strand
CCCTAGGAAACCAAGCAAAGCCAGATAATAAGATACACCTTCCCCTGCTAAATACTCATGGCCAAATCGCAAGATAAAAGTAATACCAAACCCCATGCCCAGTGCAGCTTCCAAACTGCACACATTTTTGGTGGGAGGGTATAATTATTTTCTATTAAAAATCTTCCCTTTCCTATAAAAACTTCTCTTTTCCTAGTTCAATAGTGTTTGTGGCTTTTCATTTTATATCTCAGGGCAGGTCTCTAATCTTAGAGATCTGGATCTAAAGAACAGAGGATTTTACACACTGTAGCTCTCTCTCTCCTGTGACAACTCCAGATCCTCTAATGGCAATTTAGGCAGTACTAGTTATGTTGCCACCTAAAATTCATCAGCCACTTCTGTGAATAATCAAGAGGCAAAGCCAAGAGGGAGAAAGGGGGTTTATTTAGCTGTTTCAAGCACAGTGAGTGGCTGAGAGCTAACAAGTTCACAACCAACTCCCAGAACAGAAATACCCGGCATGCTATATACTTCACATTTCTCCCTTATTTGTTGCTATCTATAGAACAGATTTAGCTAGTTCAGCGTTACTCTAATCTTAGGATTTTTCCAAAATTGTTCTGTGCACCTTTTCCTTTCTCATGACGATGTGACCCTACTTTGCGTTCTTACAGGCATTAAATCTGCTGATTCAGACTTGTGACAGGCATTGATAGATTCAGGGAAGCTTCAACATAGTTTCAAAGCTGTACTGTTTAACAAGACAACATAATCACCCACGAGTACCTACTGTGGCAAATAACATCATTACAGTTGTC
>NW_006205176.1:657-933 GCF_000334495.1 Tupaia belangeri chinensis | reverse complement strand
GGGACGCTGTGGACGGCAGAGCAGGCGATGTTGGGGAGCTCACTGAACCTGCCTTCAACATTGAGGAGATCCAAATTCCTTCAGAAATAAATTCTTCAGCTAAAATCAGTACAACTTCCTGTTGTCCGTTCACATAGAGAACTCAGGAGAAGCCGAGGTTAGACACCTCCAGGGGCTCAGATTCAAGTTGGGTTTGGACATGGACAGTCTGAGAAGGCTGTTGGGACAGCCAGGGGAGCCAGAGGCCAGGGAGAGCCCCCAATGGGAAGCAGGTGT
>NW_006205176.1:0-421 GCF_000334495.1 Tupaia belangeri chinensis | reverse complement strand
CTGGGACCCAGGCAGGTGGGCTGTGTGGTGCTCCGTGGTCCCAGATCCCAGACACGCTGTCCGTGGCCATCTCTATGGGGCCATTCCCTGTCCTGGCCTGAGCCTGTCCCATGACCCAGCCTGAGGGTCCTGAGACCCCTTCCCTGTGACAGCAGAGCCCACCTGTGACAGTGCTTCCTTGTCACCTGCTGCTCAGAGTGGGGAGAGACCCAACTGGGGCAAGGAAACACACAGGTTCCCCACAATCCACGGCGAGGTCTCCCTCTGCTATTCACACTGCTTTCTCACCACGTTCTGGGCCTTCGGATATAACGTCCCCCCTGGACCTTTAGAGCCATCTCTCCTGGTGCTCTGAGTCAGCACCCCAAGACCACCTCTGAGCCCACCCTGCGCCCCTGCCCGGCACAATCGCTCTTCTAGG
>NW_006205175.1:0-413 GCF_000334495.1 Tupaia belangeri chinensis | reverse complement strand
CAGGAACTAATACTTTGGAACCAAGGAGCAGCACGTTTAGTTGCTTGTTTTATTACAATTGTACCATGTTATATATCTCAGTCAGTAGCTGAATCCTTTGATAATGAAGGTATTGCTATTTTTGCACTTCAGTTCACATACTACTTGTGGGTAAAATCAGTAAAAACTGGGTCAGTTTCTTGGGCAATGTGCTACTGTTTATTATATTTCTATATGGTTTCTGCTTGGGGTGGTTATGTGTTTATCACCAACCTTATTCCACTGCATGTGTTTGTGTTGTTACCGATGCAGAGATATAGCAAAAGAGTCTACATAGCATGCTGCACTTTCTGCATTGTGAGTTCAATATTATCCATGCAGATACCTTTTGTGTCACAATTAAAGAAACTAAAAACAAATACAGACAAAGAAAC
>NW_006205174.1:0-1792 GCF_000334495.1 Tupaia belangeri chinensis | reverse complement strand
AAGTAAGAAGAGTAAGGCAGAAGAGGAAATTAAAATAGGAGAAATATTTGAAAATGATACACTGCCAGCTTTGAACAAGGAAGAAAAAGGCCACAAGAATTATGAACCTCTAGAAAAAAAAATTGAGGAAACTGATTTTCTCCTAAAGTCTTTAGACTTTCATCACTCCAGTACCTTGAGTATAGTATGGTGTGACCAACTTTGCTCTTCTGACATCCAAAAATGTCAGACGTTATATGAGTATTGATTTAAGATACTAAGTTTGTGGAAATTTGTGACAAGAGAATAAGAAAATAATATATTAATTTAATCGTGTTGAATATGTTTTTACAAACCTGACCAAAATTTGTCTTACTTTCTGCACTTCATGTTTTACTTATTTTTTTCCCATTAACCCCAGATACTACTGAGATTTCCTTGACATTTTGGTTGTGTGAAAGAGTAAGGTGAGATAAGAATAGAAAGGGAAAATACAAAAACTAATATGAGGAGAAAGGAAATAATTTGAATAAGAAAGAGAAAGCAAAGTGAAAATTCAGTTTTAGTGACTTATGCTCAAAAAAATAAAAGAATTAAAGCCAGATTACAACTCATTCCAAGTATAGCTCATAAATGAACCTCATCTTGCCTTTTGCTCAAGAAATCATCATAGATTCAATTAATCCCAAACCACAATTTAATTCACTCTTTTTCTTACAAATAGAATCTTCAAAAGACTGGAATAATTGAGTAAATAACATAAAAACAAGTATTGTATTAAATATGTGTTATTTAATGAATATACCAAAACATTGGAAAAGCAGCGACATATCTTTGTATGTTTTTCTATGGAAAAATGAGTCATGACTTTTCCAACAACTGAATATAAAAGAACATTAACTCAAAGAACAACATATACAATGATAAAATGATTACTTTTGTTTGTTGAATTATTTGGATCAGAGTATGGCTCTAAATTTGAGTATTGATTGGGTTTTTAATTAAGCCAACAATAAAATTTTAATTTCTCTTATAGGGCATGTGTTCTTTTAAGAGACAAACAGAAAAAGAGAGAGCAGGAAAATGAGAAATCACCAACCCCCCAGGTGGGAAGGTGGTGCCACAATTCCTTCTCCTCCATTTTCCTTTCATTTATTTGTAAGTGGACAGAAACAGCCTCATTCTTTTACATAGCCCATATAAGAGTAGAAAAATGAGTATTTATTGCCACGGGTAAGTGAAATGACAGATTTCATCAGATAAGAGATCCAAGAACAACAAAGACTGATTTCTATTATAGTTTTTGAGTTGAGGAAGTTAGGAATTCTCTGGTACTAATTATTCACGAATAAATTTTACAAGCATTGTTCTTGTTTTCCTTTAAAAGCTGCACTCAAACTATCTCAAGAGAAAGAAACATAAATCAAACCAAACCCTGGAAAACATTGGTGAGATTTCTTTTTCCTTTAAAATTAATATGGGAGAGTTATTAAAAAGGGGAATTAAATTAAATTGATATATTTTAAGCACTTCTAGTATGGTTCCAAGACACTGTTCTCTGAAGTAGTGGGGAAATGAAATTATTATTAAAATGATGATAACATAATAACATGTTAATGTAAATAGACATGGGACAGGAAAATAGGTGTGTGAATAAAAAAGAATCCCCAATCATTTCAAAGGAAAATGAGGTAGTATTATGTTTGGAATGCTCAGAAAAGGGAGGAAAGAATCCTTGAGGTAAATGCTGGTTTGAGGAGAGAGGTCTTTCCCAGGACCTTGTGGTACAAAAAGGAAGGGAACAGTTTCCAGA
>NW_006205173.1:0-1240 GCF_000334495.1 Tupaia belangeri chinensis | reverse complement strand
AATAACTATTTTTTAAAAGAAAAAGAAAAAAATGAAAAGTTTTGGGATTGAAAAAAACCAAATATACTCATGTGGGTGCCAAACGTATCCTTGAGACAGAAGTCTGTAGTATCTGCTGACTCTTGAAATAGGAATAGGTAATGCAAGAAAAACATGAGTAATTATCACTCCAATTCTTTTTTTCTGAGAACTACTTATTTTATTTTATTTATAATTATTATTATTAAAATTTGCTATAGTCATGCACACTCACCAGAGAGAGACAGGAAAGAAAGAAATAGAAAAGGAAAGTGAGAAATCAAGTTACCATGTCTGAGACTCAAACTGCAGTAAGTCATGTGGGAGCCTAGGATCTTTTTTGATTATTTTAATTTCTTTTATTAAATTGTTATACATCACTTAGTGTGTAAAGTGAATTTTCCAACATGAATACATTTCTCACCAGTCCAGTTAGGGATACCCTACATGTTATCATCAAAAGTAATAATCCATTTCTATGTCCTATAAATGTCTTGACTCTCTGTTTTACCCCAGACTCTTCTCTCATAATCTTCCCATACTAGGATCATAACTGCCATGGCACCTGCTGACCCCCACTATAATTCTTTGAGAAGATATTGGGTGGTTGTGGTGCCAAACGTATCCTTGAGACAGAAGTCTGTAGTATCTGCTGACTCTTGAAATAGGAATAGGTAATGCAAGAAAAAACGAATAATTATCACTCCAATTCTTTTTTTTTTTGAGAACTACTTATTTTATTTTATTTATAATTATTATTATTAAAATTTTCTATAGTCATGCACACTCACCAGAGAGAGACAGGAAAGAAAGAAATAGAAAAGGAAAGTGAGAAATCAAGTTACCATGTCTGAGACTCAAACTGCAGTAAGTCATGTGGGAGCCTAGGATCTTTTTTGATTATTTTAATTTCTTTTATTAAATTGTTATACATCACTTAGTGTGTAAAGTGAATTTTCCAACATGAATACATTTCTCACCAGTCCAGTTAGGGATACCCTACATGTTATCATCAAAAGTAATAATCCATTTCTATGTCCTATAAATGTCTTGACTCTCTGTTTTACCCCAGACTCTTCTCTCATAATCTTCCCATACTAGGATCATAACTGCCATGGCACCTGCTGACCCCCACTATAATTCTTTGAGAAGATATTGGGTGGTTGGAAGAGTCACAATGTATTTTAAATATTCTTTTCTATGAAAATATGCATCATGATTT
>NW_006205172.1:4727-6758 GCF_000334495.1 Tupaia belangeri chinensis | reverse complement strand
TCACATATTTGGGGGCTCCTGTGTTGGACGCGTAGATATTTATAAGAGTTATATCTTCTTGATCTATTGATCCTTTTACTACAATATAGTGCCCTTCTTTGTTTCTTCGAACAGTTTTTGTTCTAAAGGTTATTTTGTCAGAAATTAGTATCACAACTCCAGCTCTTTTTTTGGTTCCCTATTGCATGGAAAACCTTTTTCCAACCCTTCACTTTCAGTCTATGTATGTCTTTCTCCATGAGATGGGTTTCCTGTGGGCAACAGATAGAGGATTTCTGTTGTTTTATCCATTCAGCCAGTCTGTGTCTCCTGATTGGAGAATTTAATCCATTAACATTCAATGTTATTATTGATGTTATAGGATCTGTACCGACATTTAAGTTGGCCATTTTCTTAAGCAGCCTTTTATTCCTTTGTTTCTGTCTGTTAGCTCTTTAGTTTTCCTGGAACAGTACTTTCTTCAGGGTTTCTTGAAGAGCTGGTCTGGTGCTGGCAAATTCTTTCAGGTCTTGTTTGTCTGAGAAGATTTTAATCCTTTTTTTCCCATGTGAAGGATAATCTTTCAGGATACAATAATCTTGGTTGAAATTTTTTCCCTCTTAGCACTTTCAATACATCTTCTCATTCTTTCCTTGCTTGCATTGTTTCCGTTGAGAGTTCTGGAGTTAGCCTGATGGGATGACTTTTGCATGTCACTTCTCGTTTCTCTGTTGCCACTTTTCATATCATGTCTTTATCTATGGTCTTGGATAGTCTGGCTAAGATGTGCCTTCGGGAAGATCTTCTGGGGTTGATTCTATCTGGGGTCCTTGTATTTCTTGGGGCTTGATGCTTGATGCCTCTCTAGACTTGGGAAATTTTCTTCCATGATTTCATGGAATAGATTTTCCCTGCTGTTATTAGTTTCTTCACCTTCTGTGATGCCAATTATTCTGATATTTGGGCGCCTTATGGAATCTAGTATTTCTCGTATATTATCCTCGTGGTTTTTATTGTTATTTTCCCTAACTTTTTGGTGGTTCTTTCTAGGCTAGGTCAGAGGTTTTATCTTCTACATGAGAGATTCGATCTTCAGCATGATCTAATTGACTTTTAATACTTTCAAGGGAGTTTTTGATTTCCTCTATTCCAGACTTTATCTCTAATAACTCCATCTGGTTCTTTCTCAGAGTGTCCATTTCTTCTTTCATGTCTTAGAATGACTTCCTCATCTCTTGCAGTTCACTCTCTCTTTTCTGCTCCAACTCAAAGAATTTGTTCACCATAAAATGTTTGAAATTCTTTTTCTGACATTTTGGTAAAGTCATTCATTAGCCCTGAAGATGGAGGGGAGTTTCCTCTACTTTTGAAGGAGATGTTTTTCCTTGTTTATTCATACCTGAGGCTTTTCTTCTACTTCTAGCCATTAGAAGATGTATTCACTTTGAATACCTATTGCGGGAAGTTTACTCTGACTAGGAGTAAATGACTTTCCGTTTTGCTGCAAATTAATGTTTGCCAAAGTTTCCCTTCTGTTGTTTTTACCAATGTGGTATCAAGAGGGGTACTCTATTGAGGTGTCTGAAAAGCAATATCTCCTTTTTTTCAGGTGGATCAGTACAAGGGAAGGTCCCAGAGAAAGTTATGTTGTTAGGGGATTTCAGATATCTGATTATAGACCTGTCTAGTCCTTCTGGCAGGGTGGAAGATGAAGAGGAGAGGGTATTAGGTGAAACAACACAAGAAAAACACATACACACACACAGAATTAAAGAAAAAGTCACACGCCGTGCATTAGTGCAGCGCGTGTTTTCGTCAGAGGCCTGTGGCTGGGTCTGTGGCCTGCTGCTGTGGACAGGACAGACTGTGAGAGGAGGAAGAGCAGGAAAATTAACAAGAGAATAAAGTAGCTTAAAATCCAAAGCACAAAGTAATGGTGACCTACCTAGGGAGTGGGCACTTGGGCTGGGATCTGCAGGTGAGGTGAGTGGGCAGTGATGTCCCTGTCTCAGAATTGCTGGCTGGCCAGAGGCCTGCCCCTGGGTCTGTCTT
>NW_006205172.1:0-4050 GCF_000334495.1 Tupaia belangeri chinensis | reverse complement strand
TCCCTACACCAATGTCTCTCATAGTTTCCCTGGTGTTTTCCAGGAGCAGTTTTATAGTTTGTGGTCTTAGATTTAGATCTTTGATCCACCTTGTTCTGATTTTTGTCAGAAGTGAGAGGTAGGGGTTCTGATTCATCTTTCTACAGGTGAAAAACTAGTCTCTCCAGCATCATTTGCTGAAGAGGTTTTCCTTTTCCCACTGGATTGACTGGTGCCCCTTGTCAAAAATCAATTGACTGTATGTTTGGGAATTTATTTCTGGAGATTCTATTCTGTTTCATTGGTCCACGTGTCTGTTTCTGTGCTAGTACCATGCTGTTTTGTTTATCACAGCTTTGTAGTATATTTTTGTGTCAGGGAGTGAGATGATGCCCACTTCACTCGTTTTGTGCAGAATTGCATTGGCAATACGGGGTCTTTTATGATTTAACACAAATTTTATGATTGTCTTTTCTAGATCTGTGAAGAATGTTTCTGGTACTTTGATTTGTATTGCATTAAATAGGTAAATTATTTTGGGTAGAACTGTCATTTTGATTATATTAATTCTTCCATTCTAGGAACATGGAATGTCCTTCTACTTTTTTATGTAATTTTCAATTCCTTTTTTTAGCTTCTCATAGTTTTCTTTGTGGAAGTCTTTTACTTCTTTGGGTAGATTTACTCCTAAATATCTTATACTAATGGTGGCTATGATAAATGGAATAACTTTTTTCAATTCTATCTACGTCTGCCTGTTATTCATATGTAGAAATGCTATCAATTTTTGTATATTGTTTTTATATTCTGCAACTTTACTGTATTTATGTATTACTTGCAGTAATTTTTCCATGGAGACCATTGGGTTTTCCATGTATACAATCATGTCATCTGTGAATAGAGAGAGTTTCACCTCTTCTTTTCTTCTTTAAATGCCTTTTATGTTTTTTCTATTTTCTGATTGAGTTGACAAGGACTTCCAGCATTATACTGAAAAGGAATGGAGAAAGTGGGCATCCTTGTCTTGTAACCGTTTTTTAGTGGGGAAGCTTTCAGCTTTTCTCCATTGAGGATGATGTTTCCTAAGGGTTTTTCATAGATAGCTTTTATTGTGTTGAGAAATGGCACTTCTATACTGCTTTTTTCCTGAGAGTCTTGAACATGAAAAGATGTAGTATCTTATCAAATGCCTTTTCTGCATCAATTGATATGAACATATGGTTCTTATCTTTATTCCTGTTAATGTGATGTATTATATTTTTGGTTTTGCATATGTTGAACCAATCTTGCATTCCTGGAATAAAGCCTACCTGATCAGGATGTATGATTTTCTTATAAGTTGTTAGATATGATTTGCTAGTATCTTGTTGTGAAACTTTGTGTCTATATTCATCAGAGATATTGGTCTATAGTTTTCCTTCCTTGTCCTGTCCTTACCTGTTTTAAGGATAAGGATGATAGAGGATTAATAGAATGAATTAGGGATATATTCACCCTTTTGGATCTTTATAAATAACTTGAGCAGAATGGGAGTTAACTCTTCTTTGAAAGTTTTGTAGAATTCAGAGGTGAAGCCTTCAGAGCCAGGGCTTTTCTTTTTCTGGGAGGTTATTTATTGCTGATTCAATCTCCTGGCTTGTTATGGGCCTATTCACACTTTCTATATCCTCCTGGCTCAATCCTGGTAGATTATATTTGTCTAGGAATGTGTCCATCCCATAAAGCTTGTCTTGTTTCTTAGCATATAGATGTTCAAGGTATCCTCTAATGATGTTTTGAATTTCTACTATGTCTATTGTTAAAATGCCAGCTTCATTTCA
The DNA here is from genome assembly GCF_000334495.1 of Tupaia belangeri chinensis. NCBI lineage: Eukaryota > Metazoa > Chordata > Mammalia > Scandentia > Tupaiidae > Tupaia > Tupaia belangeri. The sequence continues at coordinate 2,251 of NW_006205172.1, read as the reverse complement.
GATTTGATTCACCTACTTCCTTTCTCTCTTCTTCTTAATAAGTCTCCATAGTGGTGTATCTATTTTGTTTATCCTTTCAAAGAACCAGCTTTTGCTTTCATTTATTTTCTGTGGAGTTCACTTATATTCTATTTCATTGATTTCTACTCAGATCTTTATTATTTCCTTTCTCCTGGAGTATTTTTGATTTTTTTGCTTTTGTTTCTCCAATTCTCTGAGGCATGATGTTAAGTGATCCATTTGCCTTTTTTCTGTCTTCCTCTTATGTGCACTAATTACTATGAACTTCCCTCTAATGACTGCTTTAGCATTGTCCCAAAGATTATGGAAACCCAAGTCCTCATTGTCATTGGCTTCCATGAACCTTTTGATTTCAGTTTTTATGTCTTCAGCAGTAGCGTTGTAATTCAGGAGTAGATTATTTAGTTTCCATTTATTTGAGTGTTTTTGAGGATTTCTCTTGAAATTAAACTCAAGTTTAATACCATAATGGTCAGAGAAGATGCTGGATATAGTTTCTATGCCCCTGAATCTGTAGAAGCTTGCTTTGTGCCCTATGATGTGGTCAATCTTCAAAAACGTTCCATATGGGGGTGAGAAAAAAACTGTATTCCATGGTTTTTGGATGGAAAGTTCTATAGATGTCCGTTTAGTCCGTTTGATTTATGGTATAATTTAGATCTTTAATCTCTTTACCTATTTTTTTTGTGTAGATGATCTGTACAGAGGGGATAATGCAGTGTTGAGATATCCAACAATTAATGTATTGCAGTCTATCTATGCTTTTAAATCTAACAGTCTTTCCTTCACATATTTTGGTGCTCCTTTGTTAGGTGTATAGATATTTATAAGCGTTATATCTTCTTGAACTATAGAACCTTTTACTACAATATAGTGTCCTTCTTTGTCTCATCAAAAAGTTTTTGTTTTAAATCCTATTTTGTCAGAAATTAATATTGCAGGACCAGCAGTTAGCGTAATGGCTATGTCACTGGACTCCCATATTGTCAACCGTGTTTCGAGTCCTGGACTTGGTGGCTTAAAACTCACGCTGGGCACGACAGTTCAAGTGCTGGACCTGGCAGCTTGCTTTCTCACTTTCTGTCTCTCTGTCTCTCTCTGTCTGTCTGGGGAGCACACGTGCTCTATAGCAAAAATCTCTCCAAAAAAAAAGAAAGAAAGAAAAAAAGAAATTAGTATCATAACTCTAGCTCTTTTTTGGTTCCTATTTGCATGGAAAACCGCTTTCCAATCCCTCAATTTCAATCTATGTATGTCTTTAACCACGAGGTGGATTCCCTGTAGGCAACAGATAGAGGGTTTCTGTTTGTTATCCATTCAGCAAGTCTGTGTCTCTTGATTGGAGAATTTAATCCATTAACATTCAATGTTATTAGCGATGTTACTGGATCTGAACCCACGATTAAGTTGGCCATTGTCTTAGATGTCTTTTATTTCTTTGTTTCTGGCTGTTAATTCTTCAGTTTCCCAGGAACAGTACTTTCTTCAGGGTTTCTTGAAGAGTTGGTCTCCAAAGAATTAGCAACTTCTTTCAGGTTTTGTTTCTCTGAATATTTTAATCTTTTTTTTTCTCCATATGAAGGATAATCTTGCAGGATATAATAGTCTTGGTTGAAGTTGTTTCTCTCTTAAAACTTTTAATACATCTCCCCATTCTTTCCTTGCTTGCATTTTTTTTTTCCATTGAGAGGTCCATTGTTAGTCCGATGGGATGGGATGGCCTTTGTAAATCACTTCTTTCTCTCTTGCCTGTTTTAATATCATTTCTTCATCTGTGATCTTGGACAGTCTGGCTAAGTTGTGCCTTGGGGAAGATCTTCTGGGGTTGATTCTATCTGGGGTCCTTTGTATTTCTTGGGTCTGGATGCTTGAGTGCCTATCTAGACTTGGAAAATTTTCTTCCAGGATTTCATGGAATAGATTTTCTATGCCATTACTAGTTTCTTTACCTTATGGAATGCCAATTATTCTGATGTTTGGGTGTCTAATGGAGTGTAGTATTTCTTGTATATTATCACAGTGATTTTTTTGTTATTTTTTCTATGTTTTTGGTGTTTTTTTCTAGGTCAGAGGTTTTATCTTCTATGTCAGAGATTCGATCTTCAGCATGGTCTAATTGACTGTTAATACTTTCAAGACCGTTTTTGATTTCCTGTATTACAGAATTTATCTGTAATAGTTCCACCTAATTCTTTCTCAAGAGTGTCCATTTATTCTTTCATATCGTGGA
>NW_006205171.1:4111-7034 GCF_000334495.1 Tupaia belangeri chinensis | reverse complement strand
AGAGAGATTTTTGCTATAGAGACAGAAATAGAGAAATCACACTATAGAGACAGAAAGAGAGAAATCACACCCTGGGGGGAGGGCCATGCTGTAGTCCCTTCTCCTCCATTCTCCTCTCAGGATCTTTGGCATACACACACGTACTTGTGCCCAGCATGAGTTTTAAGCAACCGGGTCTGAGACTCAAACCAAGGTTGACTGCATGACCAGTGATGTAACCATTATGCCATCTGCTGGTCTCTATTTCTTTTTAAGGTTTTCTTCTTCACTTCTCCAATTCACATTCCCAAAAGGATTTTGAGCATGCAAATACATGTACCTGACGTGTTTTTTAAGTAGCTGGGTCTGGGATTCAAACTGCTGTCAGCCATGTGGGATCTTGTTCCCAGTTTACAGTGTTTAACCACTTTCTTTCTTTCTTTACTTTTTTTTTTTTTTTTAATCTTTCAGAAGGACCAGCAGGGGGCATGGTTGTTAAGATACTAGACTGACTGCAGTTCACTAGACTGACTGCAGTTCGAGGCCAGAACCTGGCTGCTTGCTTTCTCACTGTCGCCCTCTCTTCCTGTCTCTCTCTGGTGAGCACATGTGCCCCATAGCAAATTAAATAATAATAATAATAATAAAATTCTTTAGAAAACATTTAGAAGTTTAGAAGGAGGAAGCTTTACCTTTGTATTCCAAGCTTAGTCTTTAACTGTAGCACAAGCCCAGCTCCTCTGTTACAAGTGTGAATAGGGAAGGCAAGAGAAGGAAATTTGAAATTTAACCCATCCATAAGAGTTCAAGGTGTGTGTATACACCCCTCCCACTTTTTTACAATGAAATGATTCTATGACTATTAATTGTGAAATGGCTTAATTCAGCTTCTTATTCTTTATTGAAAATAACTTTGCTATGCCTAGTGTCTGTCTCTGGTCAAAGGGCATTTTCTATGTCATTGGCTTCTGTGGTTTGTCTGCTTTCAGCTTTGTGATTGGGAGGGTACAGTCTCGCCTTTTAAATTGTCTGCTTCATCTTTTATCTTCCAACAGGTCTTGGAAAGAAATCATCCAAAGGCTTCTTTCCTGTGTCAGTGTTTGGAAGATCTGTGTCTTGCTTTATTTTGACAGGTGGCTGGTGAAAGAGGTGCTTAAAGGATGGGGTGAAGGGGGAGGGGCATGTAAGTGGAAAAAGAGAGAGTTGAGCTGCTTCTTGGGGGGCTGACAAATGGCAAACGATTATTATGTTCTCCTTTTTCTCATTGGGACATTGAAAGAGGAGTCTGCCAATCAGACCTGCATTTGAGAGATAGCTATATTCTTTTCTAGGACCATTTTTGGGGTTTTCCCTTTTAGACTGGAGCATTTCCTAGTAGAAATAGGTTAGAACATACAAGATGTAACTGTGTAAATTAACTCCTTTTTTATTTTTAGAATTATTTAATTTTATTCATTATTATTCTCTAATTTGATGAGAGAGGAAGAGAGAGAGAGAGAGTGCAAGCCTCCAGGTCCCTGACTCCAACCATGGTCAGTCATGTAGGAGTCCAGTGCCTTAACCATCATACCACCTGCCGGCCCCTAGATTAACTTCTTTTAATAAACAAGAGATAAATTATTCAAACGTTAGGTGTGTCCTTATCAGAAGGAGCTGTCCTGTCCCATTGGATAAGCTGCAGAGTCCAGGCCGTCATGGTGTCTAGGATGGTCCCAGGTAACCTGGTGTTGAGGGAGATCTCCCAGCAGCCCTAATTTAAATTTGCTATAGGGTGTGTGTACTTGCAGCAGTGGGACGGGGAGAGAGAAGGGAAGATAACTTACCCCCCATGGAAGATGGCCTAAAGTGCAGTCCCTTCTTTTCCACTGCCCTCTTGGGATTTGGGGCATGCACACACATGCACCTGAAGTATTTTTCAAGGTGCTGGGTCTGGGACTTAAACCTCGCAGTAAGGCCATGTGAGATTGAGCAGCCTTAACCAACAAGCCGCTGGTTGGTCCTGGCCAGGCTTTAAGTTTATATCACATCTGTGTGTAATAAATTGACTGCTGACTGCCTGGAGGATAAGCTAGAGCTTCTCTTTTGCTGTAACTAAATATAACTCTGCACCTCTTTTTTAAAAATTATTCATTTATTGAGTTAGTTTGCTGTAGGGCATGTGCTTTTGCCAGAGAGAGACAGAGGACAGACAGAGAAAGTGAGAAATCACCCCCCAGGGGGAATGTCCACACTGCAACCCTTTCTCCTCTAGTCTCCTCTCCGGATTTGGGGCACACAAGCTTGTGCACTTGGCGTGATTTTCAAGCCACGAGGTTGGGCTGAAACTGCAGAGTCTGCCATGTGGGATCAAGCAGCCCTAACCTCTACACCACCTGTTGGTCCTCTCCACCTCTTTTAACCTTTGGTTATTGATAGCATCCCCAGATTGTTACATCTAGAGTTAATGGACCTTTATGATGCCCTTAGCATTAGAACTTTGTGTATCCTTTTACATCTCTCCCTTACCAGACTCCTTGGTCCTCATCCCATCCTACACCCGACTACTCTCCATAATTTCAGCTGCAGTCTGCTGAGCCAGCCCCCGGGTCAGTTTACATCTAGCTTGATGTGCACAATCCAGAATTATACAGTAATATTCCAGTGGAGGGGGAGTAGCAGAAAGGCAAAGACATGTTTTAAACAGAATTATTTTATTTAGCTTTATGTTATTTATTTATTGATTTAAGCTTGACCAGAGAGAGAGAGAGAAAGTGAGAAAGCAAGCTGCCAGATCCAGGACTCGAACCGCAGTTGGCCATGTGGGGGAATCCAGCACCTTTAACCACACACCACTTGCAAGCCCCAAGAAAAATTTTTTATAGGATCTCTATGTTCTCTATTTGTTCATGAATCAATTTTTTTGGTATTGTTTACTATAGTACATTTATAGATTAAATCTTGTTAA
>NW_006205171.1:2421-3478 GCF_000334495.1 Tupaia belangeri chinensis | reverse complement strand
GTTAAACCCCCCAGGCCCGAGACTCAAACCGCCGTCGACTACATGGGAGTCCAGCGACAAAACCATTATGCTCACTGCTGGTCCTGATTTTCTTTATTTTAAAAAAGCTTTTCTTTTTTTAATTTAAATTTTATTTATTCATTCACTTATTTTAATTTGACCAGAGAGAGACAGAGAGAGAGAAAGTGAGAAGCAAGCTACCAGGTCCAGGACTCGAACCATGGTTGGCCATGTGGGAGTGTTCATCACCTTAACCACCATACCCCCTGCTGATTCCCTGATTTTCTTTTTTAAGTGGACACAAACTCCAACATAAGTACATGAACATATCACTTCCTGGAAAGAGAAAAATCCTTGGGTCGGGAGTCATGAAGCCTGAGTACTAGTTCCTGCCTTGCCATTGACCAGCTAGGGGATGGGTATTCAAGTGATCATATCAGGGCCCTGTGTTGGTGTTCATGAAATGACGATGTTGAACTTGATTATTACTAAGATCCTGTCTAGCTATGATATTGTATGACTGCAATTTTGTTGAAAGCTGATGAGATGATCTGGAAAGATAAGGGTATATGAGGAAGCCCTGCCCTCATTGTATACGTATTCTTGAATTCAGTAAAACCTTGAAATGAGCAGTTCTGGGTAACTTAGCTTTCTGAATGGTTTTTGTCCTTCCTTGCAGTCAGTTCTGTATTGCTGTTAGCACGCTCACTTTTAGGAACAACTGCTGTCCCTTCTTCTTGGCTGCTTCCCTTCGGTCTTTGGAAATGTAGTTTTATGCTCATCAAATTCTATGCCAAGTAAAGTGTACCTAAAATGTGAATCCTCTTCTGTGACTCCAGCCCATGGATTTTTGGCATACCAGAGCCTTTGGGGTTTATTTTTAGGTTCCAGATAGGTAATGTGTTACTAAGTCCCCCTTCTTGTTCTAGGCTAGACACTAGTGTTGATTAATTAAGAAATATAGAAATATAAGTAGGTGGATAAGAAGGAAGCCAGAGGGAACCAGCATTTAGTGTAATGGCTATGTCACTGGACTCCCATGTAGTCGACCACGGTT
>NW_006205171.1:0-599 GCF_000334495.1 Tupaia belangeri chinensis | reverse complement strand
AATGCCTCTCTAGGTTTGGAAAGTTTTCTTGCAAGATTTCATGGAATAGATTATCAATGTCCTTATGGAGTGCATGTGTGCCCATCAGAGAGAAACAGAAAGTGAGAAAATGCTCCCTCTCCCCCCTCCCCCATGGAGAATGGTCACACTGCTGTCCCTTCTCCTTAATCTCTCCCATCTGTCAGAACTTAGGGCATGCAGGCACACATACCTAGCATGTTTCCCAAGCTAGGTTTGGGATCTGAACCGTATTCAGCCACATGGGACCCAACCCCTAAACACCATGCCAAGAGCAGGGCTATTTCTAAGAATAATTTTGCTGGTGTCAGGTGGTGGTGTTGTGGTTAAGGTGTTGTACTCCCACAAGGCCAACTTGCTGGTTTGCTTTCACATTTTCTCTTTCTCTCACTCTCTTTGATGAGCACACATGCCCTATAGCAAATTAAGTAATAATAAAATTAAATAATTCTTCAAAAAATTATTTTGCCAGAGGGCACATGTGCACAATGGTGGAAGACAGAGAGAGATAGAAAGCAAGAAACCCCTCACTCCCCTCCTGAGGTGTGGTCAAACTGCAATCTCTTCTCCTCCATTCCTCT
>NW_006205170.1:231-4934 GCF_000334495.1 Tupaia belangeri chinensis | reverse complement strand
GGTCCAGGACTCAAACTATGCAGTTAGGCATGTTATATCTCTCATTTTAAATTCTACACCATCTGCTGACCTGTGCCATTTAAATTTTAACTCATGGCTGGGGAAAGGTGTCAATGAGGCAGGAGAGTTCACAGAGAATGTGGAAGAAAAATAAAGTCATCACATTTTCATCTTGGTCTCTCGAGAGCAGCAAATCAGGAAAGTGTTCTTCTCTCCAGACCAGTGTCCACGAGGGAAATCAGGTACTAAGAGGTTGTAGGTATAAGGAGGAAATGTACCTAATGAGTGGCTATAAGGAGCTGTACATAATTCATCTGTCATTGTCACTCAAGGAGGACGGCCTTGTGCTGGAGAAGACATAGTTGATGCTTTCTGAATCTCTAGTCTGTCTAGGGGACCATGCTTAATTCTTTCATTGTATCTTGTCTTGGGACAGAGCTTCGGTCTCCATCATCAACAACCCTGGAGGAAATTAGCCCTTCCACAAGAAGACTATCCTCTCTGAGAACCCACACAGGTGAGTCTGGGAGCCTGGTCGGAACAGCAAGAAAGTTCAGAGACAACGGATGCTAAGAACCTCTACCTGAGATCACATAAGATCCAAACCAGCCTAGCAAGAACCGAGACTGATGCATTTGGTTATGTGTCTGACCACGTTATTCCTCAGTAATTTACTTAATGTGTTAACAAGCCATGTGTCTGTCAGATTTAGCAATGCAGACATCATTGTGGACAATGTAATGATGGGGACAGACATCTAATTAGATGAGGGTGGAAAGGGAATGGCAGAAATAAATGATTTCCATAAAATTAGAAAGTGTCCACAGAAATGTGGAGTTAAAGGAGTAGGAAAAGTAGAGTTGTGATGAGATGTGCAATGACTTTTGGGTCTCTTAAGGAGCTTTTTAAAAATTTATTTTCTTTTTTCTTTTTACTTCTATTTCTTTTATACATTCAATCATGCTACCCAGCTTACAAAGTGAATATTCCAACAGGTGTACATTTTTCACCAGTCCAGTTCATCATCCTAGAAAGTTACCTTCCTCTACTTCACTCACCCTCTTTCCACATTGTATCTGGTTTTGAAATGAGTGTATTTGTGCATATTTCTGCACTTTTGGAAGAATCCTGATGATTGGATTGCTTGCAATTCATACCATACAACAGTATTATGTGACTTATGTTTCGCAATTTCCCCTTTCACATTGGGGATCCACATTCAAAAATTATTTGAAGATCAAAAAGGTTACATTAAAGAGATTTTACTTATAACTATTTACTTCCTCGTGAAGTTCCTACATTTTTGGATTTTTTTTTCTTTTTACTTTACTGCCAATTATGCAGGGTTTTTTATGTTCTGGTGTCTTAGTGCTTTTTATTCTTTTGATTTTTTTCTTTTAAATAATGCATTGACTTTTTTAACAAATTATCAGATGGCGTTTTATTACTTTACCTATAGATACATATTGGATGAATGTGAAAAGTTAGTAAATTTTGTGTTATCATATATAATAGTCAATCCTGTTGTGTACATGCACCCCTACTAACTTTATGTTAAGTTAAAAAATTTCTTCTTCAACGGTAGTAGAAACAATTCACCTTTTACAAGTCTTTCCATCTTATTTTATATTTATTTTTCCTTAATGCTATATTTTGCCTGTTACAATTAATTCTTTTCTTAATTTAGTTTTTGAGTTATGTTTTCAAAGATGGATCATTGCTTTATATATTGATGGGGTACAAAGTGATGCTAAGATATATACAGGCGCAGAATGTACAATGACTAACTATGACGAACTACAATGATTAAACTAGGTTTGTTAGTTAACATGCCTACCCCTTCATATACTGATTATTTATTCATGGTAAGAAGGTTTCAAATTTCCTATTTCAGGGCCAGCAGGTGGGGTGATGATTAAATCATACAGCCAAGTGCGATTGAGTTCTGGACCTTGTGGCTTGCTTCCTCACTTTCTCTCTCTCTCAGTGTCTCATTCTGTTAGGTGCACACATCCTATACCAAATTAAAAATAACAATAATAAGTGAAACTAAATAAATTATTCTAAAGAATTGATTGTGGAGCAAAGGTAGGATAGGTGAGTATGAATACCATTGCAACATCTCTCAAGTCATTGTGTGTCTAGCTAGGAAAAATGACATGGAATTAAATGAAATCAGGAAAGAAACCCATCATAGACGTGCTGTTCCTAGTCCTGAGCACGTGACAGTAAACGTGACCTCTTACTGAAAGGTCAGGGGGTAAATCAATAGGGGCTGGCAGGTCGTGTGGTAGTTAAAGCACTAGACTCCCACATGGTCCAATGCAGTTTGAATCCTGGACCTGGTGGTTTGAAAATCATACTGGGCATGTGTGTGTGCATGTCTGAAATCCCAAGAGGAGAAGGGATTGTGGCATGGCCATCCTCCCATGGGGAGTGATTTCTTGCTTTCTGTCTCTGTCTCTTTCTGTCTTTCTGGAGAGCGCATGCACCCTATAGAAAAAAGTTCTCAAAAAAATGTAAGAAGAAGCTCACTTTACAAGCTATGTATAGTGATTATATAAAATTTTAAAAAAGTATTTAAAAAATGATGATCGAGCTTGTTCTGAAAGAGTAGATAATCTTGAGAAGGAGAGGTAGTAAGAAATGTCAAATATACCAGTGACAGAGACTTCCAGGAGAGGGAAGCTCATTAAGTAAAAGTAAGTATTGAAGCTCTGGAGTCTGGAGAAATTTAAGTGAAGTTCAGTGTTTGGAAGATCAGTTTGGGCAGGGATAGGAAGTATAGAAATAAGAGGTGTTTCACATTTTATTTTATTTTTATTATTTTTTCTTTTTATTAATTAAAAAAGTTTTTAGTATCATTCTTATTTTTAAAAAACGATCCAATTGCTATACATCATTTGGCTTTTAAAGAGAATTTACCAAACATAAACTACATCTTAGACCATTCCAGTTGTGTGTACACATTATCATCAACAAGTAAAACATTGTTTTTATGTCCTCTAGTCTTTCAATCTCTACCATAGGGTGCAGACAGTCAGTGTATGTAAAGTGTGGAGATATAATGTCTCCTTTCCATAGCCTGGCTTGTGTCACTCAGCAATACATCTTCTATATTCAACCACTTTCTGTCAAATGCTAGGGTCTTGTTGTTTTTATGGCTGAATATTATTCCATTGACTATATGTGCCACACTTTTCCAATCCTCTCATCTGTTCATGGACATTTGGCATGGTCCACGTCTTAGCAACTGTGAATAATGTTGTAATAAACACTGTTGTGCGAGCGTTTTTCTGAATGAGCATTCTCCTGTCCTTTGGTTACTTTAAACATTTTTCTTATTTTTTTAAAAAATTTATTTTATACATTCAATCACTATATGTCACTTAGTTTGTAAAATGAATTTACCAAACATGAAAACACTTCACACCAGTCCAGTCCTGTATACATTATCATCCATAGATAATCATCCATTTCTGTTTTCCATAAATGTTTTATGTCTGTATATTTCTTCTTAATTTGTTTCCTTTACAGGTCATGTGTGCTTACCAGAGAAAGACAGATTAAGACAGAGAGAGGGAAAGTGAGAAATCACTTACCAGAAGAATGGCCATACCACCATCCCTTCTTCTCCATTCTTCTCTTGGATATTTGCATGTGTGTATATGAACCAGGTATGATTCTTAAGCTGCTAGGTCTGGAGCTTAAATTGTGGTCAGCCATATGGAAATCTAGAGCCTGAATCACCACACCACCTGTTGGTCCCAGAAGTGCAATTCTTGGTGAAAAATGAAGTCACATGTTTGAAGCTTTTCATGGAAGAGGTGAGTTTTTCATGGAGAGTCAAGTCATGGGTTTGAAGCTATGAAATTTCTGCTTCATTCTCTTCTTGGGAGTCACTGAGGGCTAGATCTGAGATGCAAAATCCAGTTTTCTGATTCTGTTAGTTTTTAATTAAACATAATGCCATACACTTTTTACACCTTTTTTTAAAGAGCCTCTAATATGTCGTATTTTGAATAATTCCTTTTGTGAATTGTGGGGTTGTTGTCTTTGCTCATTGTTATCATGGGAATCCAATCTGTAAGGTGTCCAGGCACTATCAATACATCATTCTATTCTGTATCAAAAATGTTAACTTTAGTTGGTTTATTACTTATGAGGGGCATATAGGGATGTAACTAGGCTTGGCATGCTTCAGGATCAAGGGAGTTTTCTCTTCATCACCATCTCTGAGGGCCACCTGAGCTCATTAGATGTTTATCCCTTTCTCATGCACATTTTCTTCTTCTTCTTTTGGGCTGAGTATTTACCAATGGATGTGTGTGATTACCAGAGAGAGACACAGAGAGAGATGGAGGGAAAGTGAGAAATCATGCCCCAGGGAGGCTGGCCACTCTGAAATACCTTATTCTCTATTCTCCTCTTGGGATTTTGGAGATGCATTCACATGTACTCAGGGTGATTTTCAAGCTGCCAGGTCTAGGACTGGAACCGTGATTGGCCATGTGGGAATCCAATGCCTTAACCACCATGAACCTACTGATCTTTTATTCTTCATTTTTATCTATTTTCTTAGAGGTTTTTATCCTTAGTGTGCTGAGCTTGCCTGAGAGAATGAGAGAGAGAGAGAGAGAGAGAGAGAGAGAGAGAGAGAGAGAGAGAGAGAGAGAGAGAGAGAGAGAGAAAACACTCCCCAA
>NW_006205170.1:0-216 GCF_000334495.1 Tupaia belangeri chinensis | reverse complement strand
AATCCCTTCTCCTCTATTCTCCTCCCAGGATTTTGGGCACACATGCACATGCACCTATTGTGAGTTTCTAGCCAGCGGGTTCAAGACTCGAACCATGGTCTTCCATATCGGAGTACAGTGATGTAATCTCTATGTCATCTACTGGTCCCCTTTATTTTAATAAGCAGATATTTCTGTCTCTTTATAAAAAATTATGAACTCTTTATGAGCTAAATG
>NW_006205169.1:0-544 GCF_000334495.1 Tupaia belangeri chinensis | reverse complement strand
CGAAACACTTTGGGTCTTTGTTCATTTTTCTCATTCTCTTAGAGCTACATTTTACTGTCCACAGCCTCAGGGCCTTTGCAGAACTGAACCACCCAGCACCTCCCTCCCTTTACTAGGTAGGATCAGCCATCTCTCCAGCAAGTACACACACCCTATAGCAGGTAAAGAAAAAAAAAAAAGAAAAAGGACCCGTAAGCAGCATAGTATTTAAGGTGCTAGACTGTCACACAGCCAAGCACGGTTCAAGACCCAAACCCAGCAGCTTGAAACACACTGGATGCATGTGTGTGCCTGCCCAAAACCCCAGGAGGAGAACAGAGGAGAAGGGATTTCGGTGTGGCCATCTCCCCTAGGGAGTGACCTCCCACTTTCCTTCTCACTGTGTCTCTCTGTCTCTGTCTCTAGCAAGTGCACCTGCTCTCCAGCAGAAACCAATGAATAAACTGAAGGCTAGGACTGAAAAGAGACACAAACACGTCCCCTGTCCTAGCTGTCGATGTTAATCCCCTCTGACAGTCACTGAGAACAGAATCAGGAAAACAAA
>NW_006205168.1:44855-46078 GCF_000334495.1 Tupaia belangeri chinensis | reverse complement strand
ACCTCTGTACCTCACCACTCCTGGCACCACAAAAGTTCTATTTTCCAACTTCTGTCCTCCCTCAGAGTCCTATGGAAACCATGCCTAAGACTTGTTCCCTCTATACATTATGAAGAACCCTGCCTGGTACCCCCTTCCTCTGACAGGTACATAGACACTCTTTCTGGATTTGCTGAACCCTCACCTTGCAGAGGACCTCACCTGAGCCCCACTAACTGATAGCCTCAGAGGGAGGCACAGAGCCATCTCATCCAATTCCATAGGCAGTCCCCTTCCATCTATCATGATCCTTGTTAATAGATTATTCTACCAAAACAAAAACAAAAATGAAACAACTCAATCCAAATCAATACCAAAATGGTTAACTAGTACTTAATGCCAGAAGGTGAGCTAGTACTAAAGGTCACAGTCATATGGAAAATAATTTAAAAATACTGAAAAATAATAATGATAAAATATCACCACTAGGGGCCTGCAGGTGACATGATGGTTAACGGCAATAGACTCCTATATGGCCAACTGCTGTTTGAGTCCTAGGCTTTACAGCTTGCTTTCTCACTTTCTTTCTCACTCTTGTCAAACTGAAAAATAATAATGATAATAAAAATTATAAGTAAAATTAAATAAAATTTTAAAAATATATCACCGCTTCCCAAATCAGGAAGGAATACTCCAATAGATGCTTGAAAACCAAAGAGATACAGGAAATATCCACTCAATCAATCAATAAATAATAAACAGAAATAAAACAAAAATCAAAACCAAATCAAAGAAGGAAATATCTCATTTCCAAAGGAACACACTAACTTCATTCTTATGAGTAAAATACATAAAATTATATAATTGTTGAAAACTGAATTAAGGATATTAATCATAGCAAATCTCAATGATATGAAAGAAAATTTCAGGAAATAAGAAAAACAATGAATGACATGAGAAAGATCCAACAGAGAGACAGTTTTTAAAAGAATAAAAAAGAGGCCAATAGGTGGCATGCAGGTTAAGGTGCTGGATCTGACATGGCCAAATTCGCAGCTCAAATCCTGGACCCAGTGGCTTAAAAATCACACATGTGCATGCATGCCCCAAACTTTGTAAGACTAGAGAAGGGATTGTGCTGTGGCCATTCACCTGGAGGATAATCTCTCTATATATATCTCTGTCTCTCTGTCTCTGTCTCTCTCTCTCTCTGTTTGATGAGTACATGCACCCAATTAAAAAAA
>NW_006205168.1:41935-44187 GCF_000334495.1 Tupaia belangeri chinensis | reverse complement strand
CTTGCCTTTGTCATACTAGAATACCATTTAAAGTTTTTTCTCAACCATTTAAGATAATCAATGATTGAGCCATCCAACCTTTGTTTCTATTGTTAAATTTTACTTCAACATTCCTTGGGAATAGTTATGGTATAGCTGTATCAAGAACATTTCTTGAATCAGACTTATTTTTATTATCCAGGATTTTTATTAGACTCTACCAAAGTTTCAGTTACCACTTTTTAGCCATTCTGGGGCACTCTATTGATAGTAACTCAAATCAGCTGATAAAGGTCACAATATCTAGGCTCACAGGTTTACAAACTTAAATCAATTTCTCTAGCAACACATTTGGGGTCCTAAGTTGGGGCTGGAAAATCATTTACAACATTAATGAGTTCAGTTTTGCTTCATGGGTTACATACTAAGGCTGTTTCTGCCCTGTGACAGGCTTTACTTGAAAGGTTAGCCAAACTAGGGTGGTTAGAGAATAGCACTGTCTGTTCTATTTCCTTCTGTGGGAGTGGAGATGGAGGTGAAAGAGCAGAGTTCAGGATGTGGAAGATTAAACAGCAGAGCATAAAAAGGTGCCAGAGAGTTAGTGGAAGAGTGGTTGGAGTAGAACAGTTCTCTGAAATTTTAATTTCAAAATTGTTTTTGATTATTTTCTATTTATCTCCTGAAAAAAAAGGTGATTTTTACTGTATCTCTGGTGGCTTCTAGGTATCAATGAAAATAACTTTCCCATTCAATTTGCCTGGTTCTATAACCAGCTTTTATCAATTATGCATATGAACATTCCATTTAGAAATTTGCAAGGTGAGACAATATAGTCCTCATGAATAAACCCCCAAGGGGGTTGTACATTACGAAAAACTGCGTATAATGAGTGATTTCCCATAGCTTAAAAGCTTTTTGAAAAAATGGGGGAAGCCTATTGAATCAAAGTATAATGCGCATGATTGTTGCTCAAGATTTTAACCTTGGGTATATTCAATACTTTATGTGTCTAAAAGTTCTAGCCACTAGGTGGCAGTAGAATGCTCAGAATATCAAGTGATAAATCTCTTGAGTATATTTCTGATATTAAAAAACAAATCTCTAAAATGTTCTTTTGGGAGTTCCTCTAAGATGGCTTTGTATCATGAGAGAAACCTCTCAGGCAATACTGAATGTTTTTTTAGTTTCCTAGGGACATGTCAAAACAGGGAGAGAAAGTGTCTTAACTTTTGGGTAGAGATAGGACATCACAGATTTTTTTTTTGAGAGGTTTTTGCTATAGGGCACGTGCGCTCACCACAAAGACAGAGATATAGATAGTAAGAAATCACCCCTAGGAGCGATGGCTATGCCGCAATCCCTTCTCCTCCATTCTCCTCTCGGGATCTTGGTTGCACATGCACACGCTCCCGGCGTGAGTTTAAGTCACCAGGTCCGACACTCAAACCATGGTCAGCTACATGGGAGTTCAGTGAAATAGCCATTACGCTAACTGCTGGCCCCGACATCATGGATTTTTAACATTTCAAAATTAAAAGGACTTTGGTTACAAATAAAATATGCTTAAGTTTTCTTCTAAGGCACATGGTAGGTCTCAAGCCCAATACAAATTATGCACAAGTGAAGCATGTCTTGGCCTCTTAGGAAAGGTGGACAGGATGGCAAAATATGTTGGGATAAAATTTGTTTTGGCAGCACCTTCCCACATCACTCTCATTATAGGCCTTTCATAGAAGCCTTAAAAGTCTTTTCAAATGTGAACATATTTGGAAGAGTGAGGGTCAATCAGATTATGTATACTCTGAGACAGTGGGGGTGAAGAGGAAGAAATTATAGGACAATAGTCACTGTCTGAGGCACATATTCTCTTTCTAGGAACACTCAACTTATTCTGTGAACATTCTGCTAATACTAATACATCAGTATTTTTTTCTATTTTAGCACAGATGGGCCATAATTGAGTCAAGTCTTAATCTGTTACTGGAATAACATTGCTGGTTATTTTTACAATACATTTATCACTTCAAAAAGCACCATAGATTATATATCTTTCTATACTGGTGTATTTATTATTTTTATTTATTTGGGTAAAATATATATTCCATAAAACTTACCATCTTTCATAGTTCTAGGATCATCAACACCATCTATCTTTATGATTCCTTTCATCTTGTAAAACTGAACAAGTTACAACCATCATTATACAATAATGTTAAGTCTTTCCAGGCCTCCCACCTGACCCAGCCTCTGACCACCACCATTCTTTCTGTACC
>NW_006205168.1:31976-39584 GCF_000334495.1 Tupaia belangeri chinensis | reverse complement strand
AATCAGAGCTGAATTTGAAAAAAGTTCAATGCTGTTACCTTCAGAAATCAAGGTAGAACCTTTGTATTTTTGAATAATGGTTCAAGGATTTATAGCACAGTTTACATTGCTGACAGTTTTCTCCCAATTGAGTTTATGATGTATGGTGAGTTTTGAATTCTAGTAAAAAGATTCCTTCATTTTTCACATTGAAAAGATTTCTGATCTGAGTTCTCTGATACACGGTACGTCATACTTTCTTGCAGAAGGCTTTGCTACAATTTCCACACTTACAGGGTTTCTCTTCAATGTGAGTGCTCTAATGTATGGTATGGAATGATTACTCTGAGAACATTTTTCTACACCATTCACATTTATAGGACTTACTCGTGTGTTCTCTGATATACAGTAAGGGCTGACTTTTATTAGATGGAAGATTTTCTATTGCTATATTTACATTCAAAAGATTTTTCTTTTGTGAATTCTCTGATGTACATGGAGGGTGACTTATAAACAAAAGACTTTCTATACTCACTAAAATCATGAGGTTTCTCCCCAGTGTGAGTTTTCAGATGCTTACTAATTATAGTTTCAAAGAGAAAATTTCCTATATTCTTTGCAGTCATAAGGTTTCACTTATGTAGATCTCTTGGTGAAGTATGTTTTTCCACATACTTGACATTCATATGGTTTCTCTCCTGTGTGAGTTCTCTGATGACCAATGAGGACTGACTTCCAGAAGAATGTTTTTCCACATTGTTCACATTCATAGGGTTTCTCACCTGTGTGAGTTCTCCTATGCATAGTGAGCTTTGACTTCCAGGAGAATGTTTTCCTACACTGTTCACATTCATAGGGTTTCTCTCCCGTGTGCCTTTTTTCATGTCGAGTGAGGTATCTCTTGCTGGAGAATGCTTTCCTACTTGTTTGCATTCATAGGGTTTCTCTCCTGTGTGAGTTCTCTGTTGCTCAATGAGGCTTGAATTCTGGGAGAACATTTTTCTACACAGTTCACATTCATAGAGCTTCTCTCCTGTGTGAGTTCTCGGATGCACAGTGAGATATGACTTCCAGAAGAATGTTTTTCCACATTATTCACATTCATAGGATTTCTCTTCTATGTGAGTTTTTTTTTATTATGTGCAGTGAGGGATCTTTTGGTGAAGTATGTTTTCCCACATACTTGGCATTCATATGGTTTCTCTACTGTGTGAGTTCTCTGATGATCAATAAGGTTTGACTTCCAGAAGAATGTTTTTCCACATTGTTCACATTCATAGGGTTTCTCTCCTATGTGAGTTATTTTATTATGTACAGTGAGGGATCTCTTGGTGAAGTATGTTTTTCCACATACTTGACATTCATATGGTTTCTCTCCTGTGTGAGTTCTCTGATGACCAATGAGGACTGACTTCCAGAAGAATGTTTTTCCACATTGTTCACATTCATAGGGTTTCTCACCTGTGTGAGTTCTCCTATGCATAGTGAGCTTTGACTTCCAGGAGAATGTTTTCCTACACTGTTCACATTCATAGGGTTTCTCTCCCGTGTGCCTTTTTTCATGTCGAGTGAGGTATCTCTTGCTGGAGAATGCTTTCCTACTTGTTTGCATTCATAGGGTTTCTCTCCTGTGTGAGTTCTCCGATGATCAATGAGGCTTGAATTCTGGGAGAACATTTTTCTACACAGTTTACATTCATAAAGCTTCTCTCCTGTGTGACTTCTCTGATGCACAGTGAGATGTGACTTCCATGAGAATGCTTTCCCACATTGTACACAATCATAGGACTTCTCCTCTATGCGAGTTATTTTATTATGTACAGTGAGGGAATCTCTTGGTGAACTATGTTTTCCCACATACTTGACATTCATATGGTTTCTCTCCTGTGTGAGTTCTCTGATGACCAATGAGGACTGACTTCCAGAAGAATGTTTTTCCACATTGTTCCCATTCATAGGGTTTCTCACCTGTGTGAGTTCTCCTATGCATAGTGAGCTTTGATTTCCAGGAGAATGTTTTCCTACACTGTTCACATTCATAGGGTTTCTCTCCTGTGTAAGTTCTCTTATGTACAGTAAGGTCCCCCTTGCTGGAGAATGCTTTCCCACATCGTTTGCATTAATAGGGTTCCTCTCTCTTGTTATTTCTCCAATACTCAATGAAAACTGACTTCTGGGAGAACATTTTCCTACAGTGTTCACATTCATAGGGTTTCTTTCCTGTGTGAGTTTTCCAATGTCTACTGAAGACTGATTTGAGACTAAAAGATTTTCCACATTCTTCACATTCATATCATTTCTTTCTAGTGTGAGTTGTCTCATGCACTGTGAAGTGTGACTTCATGTACAACATTTTCCCACATACTTTATTTTCATAGTGTTTATCTCCTATGTGACTCCTCTGATGTACAGTGAGGTCTGATTTCTGGGAAAATGTTTTCTTATATTGTTTACCTTCATAAGGTGTCTCTCCTGTATAAGTTTACAAATGGTCAGTAAGGAATATGTTAAAGCATAAAAATTCCTATATTGTTTTATCTACCCTACTTCTCTGCAGTAAGCATTGTTTCATTCAACAACAGTTGAAAGCTTTCATAATTTGCACACATCTTAAGGTTTTAATTCTCTGTGATTTCTCTGGTACACCATAGTTTTTGACCTGTGGAAAAAAGCTTTTTGATGTTTATTATATTTATAGGGTGATTCCCCTGTGTGCATTCTCTGACAAAAAGTTAGATTTTACTTCTGCAATTAGGATTTCTCTTATTCATTATATGAATAAGAATCTACCACTTTGTTTAAAATGTACTGTAAAAATGATTTTTAAAAGTAATTTCTCACATTCCCTACATTTATAGTGGGCATCTCCTGTGTGTATCTTCTGATGAATGAGATGGTTAAGCTTTTTGTAAAATGGTTTCTTCCACACCTAATCTATATATTGGGCAATAAGAATTGTCTTACCACAGGATTTTCCACATTCATTCTATTTGCAAGTAGTCTCTCTCATATCAATCCTCCTTGGTCAGAAAAAGACAACCATTTCTATAAATTATATCTAAGAATTTCTTCTATACTGTTCATGTATTTTTGTAATATTGATATTGATCTATAATAAGAAATGTAGTTTTTTTTTCTCTTTCATAAGCTATGGTAAAAATTTACATTAATATTTTTGAAAGCTGAGTGGTTTCATTTTGCTCCTTTATGTTTCCCTTTCTTTTAATAAATTTAAAAATACTCAAAATATCTACCATCTATCTTGCTGTTATTCTACACAGAAAGATTTCCATCTGTCACTTGTTTTCTTATAACGGTGGGTATTGTGTACTGTTTCTTTTGCTAATCTGAACAGTTTTCTAGATCATCTATTTGCATATACCAAAAGAACTCTTGTCACTTAAGCAGAAATGTTACTTGGAAAGAACATGTATTAAATAAAAATACATACTAATTGCACTAAACATGTCATCCTTTTGGAACATTTAAAAAATAATATGCCCCTTTTTTCACACTCTTATCTCAGTAAAACATTTTCTACATTTTTTAGCCTCACCACTACTAATATTTTGTTTTTCCTTCTCAATAAAATATAAGCTCTTTAAAAGAAAATATATTACACTGGTCCTTGAAAAGTATGCAATGACTAACCTGGGAGGCTCAAGCTGGGAAGTTCTTCTAATGTCCATGGATCTCCTCCTTGCTCCAACTTGAATATCAATGCAGGTTTGGCAATACAGTGTCCTGTTAATAAAAAGCAGTGTGGAATTTTGCCAAACTATTCATGTAAGCTATTTGAAGAATAACAACAGCTCAGGTATATCAGTTGTGCAATAAAGGGGCTTATTTGGGCATTTTGTTAAAGAGTAGTGCCACTCACATTAACCACAGAATGAAATCTCACTCCTAAATAGCACTGAACATTATGAAACTCTTGTACATTTACTATGAAAAGAGACAGTATTTACTTCAGGAAACTATATGGGAGTTCCACTAACCCAAAAACACCAAGTTGCTGTAGGTCTCCAGCATCACATCCTTGTATAGAATCTTCTGAGCATCTTCCAGGTCCTGCCACTCCTCCCAGGTAAAGTCCATAGAAACATCCTCAAATGATATGAACCCCTGTAAAAATGCATTTTCTCTCATCAGCCCTGAGAAATAGAACATAATACAGGAAATTTACTTTCTCTATATGTTAGCATATATTTGTTTCTCTGTATGTTCCTGAACTCTTTGTAAAGGAAGAAAAAAATAAAATAAAAATATTCTAGCTCTATGCTAACTTATTTATTGCTAAATTTATTACAAGTATTTGCTCATAGATCTCCAAATGTTTTTACTGCTAAGAATGAAAGCACAATATTCTGCTATGTCAAGATGCTTACAATCTCATACAAGCAGATAAGTATAAATACATATCTTGAGTAATATTTAGATTAAATAACTTAGACACAAGTTCATGGTAACCAGTCTAAGAAAAGAAAATAAAAAGAATGTTTTTTTCTTTTTTCTGCAGTATCAATTTGTGCTTCAAGTCAAAGATGTTGAGAACATGTATGTAAATGTTCTTATGAACATGTAAGCTATTTGAAGAATAAAAACAGTTCAGGTTTATCAACTGTGCGATTCATTATGAAAATGAAATCATGGGGACCAGCAGTTAGCGTAATGGCTATGTCGCTGGACTCCCATCTAGTCGACCATGGTTCAAGTCCCGGACCCGGTGGCTTAAACTCACGCCAGGTGGGTGTGCGTGCATGCCCAAGATTCTGAGAGGAGAATGGTGGAGAAGGGATTGAGGTATGGCCATCCCCCCGGGGGGATCTTTTCTCACTTTCTCTCTCTCTTTCTCTCTCTTTTTGGCTAGCGTACATGCCCAATAGCAAAAACCTCTCCAAAAAAATAAAAATAAAAAATAAATGAATTTATAGGAGAGTTACCATGAAAGCAGAAAGTATAGGGACCAGCAGTTCAAGAAACTATATGGGAGTTGATATAGTGTAATGGCAATGTCACTGAACTCCCATGTAGCTGACTGTGGCTTGAGTCCCAGACTCGGTGGCTTAATCTTACACCGGGCATGTGTGTGTGCCTGCCCAAGATCCCCAGAGGAGAATGGAGGGGAAGAGATTGTGGCAGACAGCCCCCCTGGGGAGTGATTTCTCAGTCTCTACCTCTCTGTGTCTCTCTGTCATTCTGGTGAGCACAGGCACCCTATAGCAAAAACCTCTCAAAAAAAAAAAGTTAAAAAGGCAGAAAAATTGCTACTCATTTGTTTGGCACTAAAACTAGAAAGAAAATTAACTGAATGCTGTCTGTCTAGGCAGGCATATAGATATGGGTGCTAAAAATTAAAATAGGGAAAAAACTGAGCAGTAGACAAATGCATCTTAGGCACATAATCTTTGAAATTTCAGTAGCCAAATATTTAGGAAGCAGCAGAAATTCAAGTGATAGCTGGAGCTATTGTAATCAATGAAAATGGACCTGGGCTTAGAACTGGTAGGTTTAAGAGAATCCAAGATTGGGGAAAAAAAGTACAGAATCTCAACTGGACTGGTTAGAAATGTATTCATGTTGGAACATTCACCTTACAAGCTAAGTGAAATATGTGATTGAATGTATAAAAAAACTTGAAGTAAAATTAAATATTTTTAAAAAGCCTAATACTTCTAATAGAGAAAAAAGAATCAGACCAAAAACAAGAAAAAAAATGGTTAAAGAAATTTACAAGAGTGTTCATGTGTTTGCTGGGGGATGCAGATGGAAAGTGAAAAATCATCTCCATGGAGTAATCTTCATGGCACAACTTGTCCTCCTCCATTTCTCCCTTCTTTCAGGATTTACACTATGCATGTACATGTGCCTACTGTGGTTCTCAAGATACTGAGTTCAGGGAACCAGCAGTTAGCGTAACGGCTATGTTGTTGGACTCCCACGTAGTCGACCGTGGTTCACGTCCCAGACCTGGTAGCTTAAAACTCACTCCGGGCGTGTGTGCGTGCATGCCCAAGATCCAGAGAGGAGAATGGAGGAGAAGGGATTGTGCCGTGAACATCCCCCCTGGGGGGGGAGATTTCTCGCTTTCTGTCTCTATGTCTCGTTCTGTCTGTCTGGTGAGCACACACGCCCTATAGCGAAAATCTCTCCGAAAAAAAAAGAGGGTGGAGGAGAAAGAGGAGAGACTGAAGAAAGACATTAAGGAGAAAAATAGAGAGGCAAGACATTTATGGGACAAAAAAATGGGTTATTATTTGTTGACAATGTGAATAGTATCCCCAACTGGATCAGTGAGAAATGTATTCATGTTGGAACATTCACTTTACAAGCTAAGTGACATGTCTGATTGAATGTATGAAAGAAATTAAAATAAATAAATTTTTAAAAGAAAATATTAAAAAATCATTATCTCATGGGACAAATTGGGATTCTTAAGAATGATTTCTTCTCTAAAGACATTATCATCCTGAGTACTTTTCTTTAGTGTTACTGAAGTATTACTCATGAGTTGTATAGTACCTATGGAAGAACAAATCAAAAAAAAAGGAAAAATAAACCAGAAAATGAAAAAAATAATAATAACCATACTTTTAGATCCAGTCATCTGTTCTTGGGCATTTGGACAGATTCCATGTCTTAATCATTATGAATAATGTTGTAATAACATAGATGTGCAAGTGTTTTTACACCTGAGTGTTTTCCTAAAATGTAGCATATATACACTATGGTATACTACTCAGATATGAAAAAACATCTGATACACAGTGGGTGAATTTAGATTTAATGTTGGTCCAGCAGGTGGTGTGGTAGTTGAGGCACTGGACTCCTACGTGGCCAACCATGGTTCAAGTTCTGGACCTGGCAGCTTGCTTTCTCACTTCTCCCCCCCTCTCTAGTGAGCATACAATTCATATAACAAATTTAAATAATAATAATAATTAATAAAATTAAATAAATAATTATCTTTTTTAAAAAAATTTCTGGCAAAAAATTGCACCATGTGATATGGTAGGAAGCAAACAGCCTCTCAGAGATGTCTACATTCTAATTCCCAGAACCTGTAAACGTGTTAAGTTGCACGGCAACCAGATAGTGGGTGGAATAATGTTTCTAATGACTTCACCTTAGATAGGAAATTTTCCTGAGTTATTCAAGTGATTCCAAAGTCTTTACAGAGCTCTTTCAATGTAGAAGAAGAAAGCAGAAAAGCCAGTGTGAGAGTTACATGATTTAAGGAACACTGAACCTGTCATCCCTGCATGAAGATGGAGGAGGCTGCTCACATATGTGTGTGTGTGTGTGTGTGTGTGTGTGTGTGTGTGTGTGTGTGTACATAGAGAGAGAGAGATAAAGAGAAAGGGAGAAGAGTCAGGAAAGTCATGATTTCATTTTTGCATGGGAAAATATGTCATTGGAACCAGCATATGGCATAATGGTTGGGTCACTGGACTCCCACATAGTTGACCATGGTTGGAGTCCCAGGCTTAGTAGCTTAAAACTCACTCTGGGTGCATGTGTGTGTATGTGTACACAAGATCCTGAGAGGAGAATGAAAGACAAGGTGTGGCCATTCCCCTGAGGGATGATTTCTCACTTTCTCTCTCTCTCTCTCTCTCTCTCTCTCTC
>NW_006205168.1:27861-31885 GCF_000334495.1 Tupaia belangeri chinensis | reverse complement strand
TGTGTGCGTGCATGCCCAAGATCCCAAGAGGAGAATGGAGGAGAAGAGATTGCAGCATGGTCATCCCCCCTGGGTGGAGTGATTTCTCGCTCTCTGTATCTCTGTCTCTCTCTGTCTTTCTGGCATGCACCCTATAGCAAAAACCTCTCAAAAAATGATTTAACTAGACCAAGGATTCTAAAAGTGCAAGGCAGAGAGCTGCAGCTGAATAAAGCCAATAGAATCGTTGCTGACTGCACTTTTGAAGAGCTGTGTGAGAGACTCTGCCTAGGCTCTTCAAATACCAAAACCTAAGAGGATTCAATCTTTTCACCAATGGCTCTCCTAAGAGAAGCAAAACAAAGAAAAAACAACAAAAGCAAAAGCCAAAACAAAAATAAAAAACTTAGGCATTTGTCAGACTTTAACACGTTCAGAAGTTATTGTTCTCAAATGTAATAAAGTTCTTAGCTTTTCTTTTTTATTTATTTTTTTGTTGGGGGGAGGTTTTTGCTATAGGGCACGTGTGCTCACCAGAGAGACAGAGAGACAGAAAGTAATAAATTACCTCCCAGGGGTGATGGCCACACTGCAATCCTTTCTTCTCCATTCTCCTCTTTGGAACACACACATATGTACCCAGCGTGAGTTTTAAGCCACTGGGTCTGGGACTCGAACTGCGTTTAGATACATGAGAGTCCAGCAACATAGCCATTATGCTAACTGCTGGTCCCAGTTCTTGTTTTCTCTAAAACCTTTCCTTGCTTTGCTTTCTAGTATTTCAAATGTCACTTTTCATGCCCCTTAGCTGACTTCCAATGGAAATAGCATTTACCTTTCATTTCATGTATACTTGGAGATCAGGATCAGAGGGTCTGGAACCTGATCTTACACCCTTGGGTAATCTTTCAGATTTCTTATGGATATCAAAGCCAGACAAATTCACAGGGTTTTCCTTCTGTAGAGATGTGGCAAATACTGCCCTTTACTGGGGGCATGTTCAAAATGGCACTGTTATGTTAATGATCAAGTGTTGGTCTTCAAAAACTGACTTCACTGATTTGGGTTGGATAATGCTGTTACTCATTACTTCTGTTATACACATTCTTAGTAAAATCATCTTCAATATAAAGACAAAAAAAGATGGAAACTAAAAATAAATTAAAAAATAAATAACAAAGACTTCAAGAGAGAAGGTGGAGGCCAGGAGATTGTGTGCTAGTATCTGACCTGGCAGAGGGAC
This sequence comes from Tupaia belangeri chinensis, assembly GCF_000334495.1. Lineage (NCBI taxonomy): Eukaryota > Metazoa > Chordata > Mammalia > Scandentia > Tupaiidae > Tupaia > Tupaia belangeri. The sequence continues at coordinate 30,663 of NW_006205168.1, read as the reverse complement.
TAGCCAGGGCAAAGGCCCTGAAGGAGGTGCTTGTTTTAATGCTCAAGACTATCCAAGAGCCAGTGTGAGGTCAATGGGCAAGAGGGAGAGGGATGAGAGATGGTAGCAGAGGGTGTTTGAAAATAAGGTGGCCTCCTCATTACTGTTTAAACTGTAGGACACAGGGAGACCCTGTTCACACTATGTGGCTCTTGTATTGTATTAATTTTGTTGCAAAGGCATCCTCAAACTGAAAGGGATAATCTTCTAAGTATGATCTGACCACTGAGGTCTCCCTCTGAATGAGTGACTTTAGAATATATGAACTCAGGTCAGCAGGTCACATGGTGCTGAACTCCCACATAGTCTACCATGGTTTGAGGCCCAGACCTGGAAGACGTCTTTCTCACTTTTCTCTCTCTTTCTGTCTCTCTCTGAAGAGCACAGGTGCCCTGTATCAAACTTAAAATTACAATAAGATGATAAACAATAATTAAATATAATAATCTTTTCAAAAAACTATACTGTACCCCTAAAATATGTAAAATCACTATGTATCAATAAATATTTTACAATCACTCTGACCCCAGCATACAAAGCAAAGATTTGCACGTTATGCAATAGAAAAAGTAAATGGCTAAGAAAACTGCAAATATGTTTAGTTTCATAGGTAAAGAAATAATTACAAACTTAGACTCCTAGGTACACCCTCTTTTTGCCTATTAAGTAATTTTCTTCATGTGGGTTACCCAGAGTGAGAGAAGATAGTTCACAATGTGTTTGTCTTAAATTGCTGTTACAAGGTAATACATACAATAAAATCTTTACTATGAATCTTTCTCAATATAGGATTGTACTCAAATATGTCTATTCTTCAAAAAGAAAACTTTGACTACCATATAACCTAGTAATTCCACTCCTGGGTATTTATGCAAAGACTAGGGAAACACTGTTGGAAAAACACTTGCACATCCACATTTATTGCATCATTATTCACATGGAATCAGCCCAAATGCTCAAGGACAGGGGACTAGATTGAAAAAATGAGGCATATATACACTATGGAATATTAATCATTAAAAAAAGAAACAATGACATTTGATACAAAGTGGGTGAATATCTAAGATTTAATGCTAAATGAAGTAAGTCAAACTATGAAAGAGAGATGTATGTTCCCAGTTAATATATACCAAATGTCTGCACTCTATGGCAGAAACTGAAATACTGGAAGGTATAATAGCAGGGAGGGCAATTGTAGCTACAAGAGACAGAATAGGATGGAGTGGGTAACAGGTGACAGGAGTGGGGTCAGCAGGTGGCATGGTAGTTAAAGCATTAGACTCCCATTCGGTCAAATTCAGTTCAAGTTCTATACCTGGAGTCTTGCTTCTTCACTTGCCCTTTCTCTCTCCCTCTGGTCAAATTAAATAATAATAATAAATTAAATTAAATGGCTAATTCTTAAAAACAAAAACAGGAGATGAGAGAAAGAGAATAGAGGATCAAGGGAGAAAAATGAAAAGCTATCTGTTGATGATAATGTACAGTTAATATCTTTGACTTGACTAATAGCCACTATATTCATGCTGGAAGAAAGCATGTTATATGCGGTAAAGATGTACAGTGGCTAAATGTAATTTTTTAATATTGTAAACATAAGAAAATAAAATTATTCAAAAATTATTGAAAAATCTAAATGCCTTCAGGTCACTGCATTTTCATCCATGGCTAACTCCCTACCTTTGTACTCCTCTTAATGGCAAAAATCCTTGAAAACTTGCTCTTCTTTTGCAGGAAGCTCTATGTGCCTCCCACCCTATCTTCTACTCAGGTTTCTATTACCGTAACTTCGTTATCAATCCTGCCTCACTGGAATCGATGTTTCCTTTTCTTTCTCCCATTATGAATACATGTATTAATTAACCAGGAGAACATAGTACCACAGTAATCTTTGCCCTGGCTAGCTTGGACTGGTATTCCAGTGACCTTGGTACACCTTATTTAGTTCCATCCTCTAAATTCTTCCTGTGGGGTCTACTGAAGTTTGTAGTCATAGCAGCATTGGGTCTCTATGAGGAAGGTCTTTTTGAGGAAGTGCAAATTCCTCCCTAGATGGTTAAAAACTGAGACCAAGGCTCTGTTCCTAGAAAAGATATCAGGAAGAACCCCAGTGTTGCTCACGTATATGGGCTAAAACTCCAAACTGATGAGATCCATTCTAACCCAAGGTTGCCAAGAGACAGCTGCAGAGAAGATATTTACAGTTCCCTCTGTCTTCTCAGTAAGTGCATTTCTTCTTGTTACCCAACTTCCAAGTACTTGGTCTGGACAAAAAAAAAAAAATTCCTACTGATTGTCTTTTCCCAAGGATCGGATTATACATCAGTTGAATGCAATTTACATTACTCCTCCTGTAGGAACTCTCCTTCCTTTCAGATATCTAAGGAAAGTCTAACCTCCTTAGATCTAACCTCTCAGTAATTTCTCATTTCTCATTCATGTTTTCTCTGAAATCTAAGACTGAAGAACTTGTTGCTGAAAGGAATGAGTGAAATACAAAATTAGAAAATATGAAATGACAAGAGGAAATCCTCACCTATCAATTATAATCTTGAATGTAAATAGGTTAGATACATACTGGTGGAATAGATTTTTTTTAAAAAAGAAGACTAGCTATATGCTTTATAAAATAATCTTACTTCAGCAGTAATGACAAATAACAGCAGAAAGTGAAGGAATGAAAAAAAGTATATTATGCAAATGGAAACCAAAAGTAAGCAGGATTTGTTATATCAGATAAAACAGACTTTTAAGTTAAAAAAA
>NW_006205168.1:24440-27303 GCF_000334495.1 Tupaia belangeri chinensis | reverse complement strand
CCCTCTGGCTAAATAAATAGATCAATAAGAATCTAAGTTAAATAAAAATTAAGGACCTGTTGCCATGAAGTCCCTAGGATTTTCAAAACAGTGATCTGTAGTGGGAGCAGAATCACCAATATCTCCAGAAAATTGCTGTTCTCCACTTCAAGGAGGAGAAACATTCTCTGATGCAAAACCATGGACACTACAACCCTCAACTTTAGGACACTTTTGTCAAAACAATGATAAATTCCATACTGATATCACAAATTAAAATCTGTCATTTAGTGCCTCATTATAAAATGTTTGTTATTAGGAAAGAATACTATATTATTTTACATTTTTTCTTTTTTATATTTAGCCATCTTCTATCTTTACAACATTCAAAATGAATTTTCCCAGCATGGATACCCTGTATGTTAGTTCGATCAAAGATCTTTTTGTGTGTCATAACCTAAGCTTGTCATCTGATGGATTATCTGATTTAATTTCCATTAAAATCCATTCAATGATGCACTACATTAGTATTATGAATTTAATTTTTCTTGGCATAAATGGGACTCAGGTTTAGTGCTTTTCACATAGTTATTTCTAAGTATGAGATAGAGCCTTGCTTGGAAATCTGGTAGGATTCTTCAGTTCTCAAACTCTGATTGCTTTCCAACTAGAGATGATTTTGCCCTTGTGGATATTTGGCAGTATCTGAAGGGGTGCTAATAACCACCCACGTTGCACAGGGTAGCAGCCAATACAAATAATTATCCTGCAGCCAGCAGGTGGTGTGATGATTGAGGTGCTGGATTCCTACGTGGTCAGTCATTGTTCAAGACCCAGACCCAGTGGCTTGAAAAATCACACTAGGCACGTGTGTGTGCATTCATGCATGGCCAAAATCCCAAGAAGAGACTAGAGAAGAAGAGATTGCAGTGTGGCCATTCCCTCTGGGGGAGGGGTGAATTCTCACTTTCCCTCTCTGTCTCTCTCTGGCTAGTGCACACACCCTATAGCAAAAGCCTAAAAAAAAAAAACAGGCTAAAAAAATTAAAAAGCAATTATGAGATTGTGAAGTAGTGCCTGTGTGTACATGTCTAATGGTGAGTGTGTCTATTTGAAAGAATAAACAACTCAAATTCTTGCACACATTTACATACACACAACTCACTGTTGAATGTATTCCTCAGATTAAGCAAAGCATTTCCACATTTTATTCATCCTTTCTGTGCTGGTTTCAGATTTACATTTATGTCTTTAATCCATTCTGAGTTAACTTTTGTGAATGGTATCATATAGGCATCTCATTTCAATCTTTTGCAAGTGGATGTGCAGTTTTCCCAGCACCTTTATTAAAAAGACTATTCTGGGGTTAGCAGGTGGCATAGAGGTTGAGATGCTAGACTCCTACATGGTCACCCATAGTTCAAATTCCAGACCCAGCAGCTTGACAGTTACACCAACTGTGTGTGCATGCATGCATGCCCAGAATCATAAGAGGAGAATAGAGGAGAAGGGATTGTGTCATGGCCATCCCCCCAGGGGTGATTTCTCACTTTCTTTCTCTCTGTCTCTCTGTCTCTCTGGTAAGCACACATGCCCTATAGCAAAAATTTCTCTCAAAAAGTAAGTAAATAAATAAAGAGGCTGTTCTTCTCCCATTGTATGTATTCTTTTCTTTAATAATCTTTTTAATTAGTTTATTTATGAGAAGGGATTGCAGTGTGGCCATCCCCCTTGGGGGGTTATTTCTCTCTTTCTGTCTCTCTGTCTCTCTCTCTTTCTGGAGAGTGCACTCGCCCTATAGCAAAAACCTCTCCACACACACACAAAAAAAAAAAGAAGAAAGAAAAGAAAAGAAAATCACAACACAAAAAAAAAAAAGAAAGAAAAAGAAAGAAAGAAAGAAAGAAAGAAAGAAAGAAAGAAAGAAAGAAAGAAAGAAAGAAAGAAAGAAAGAAAGAAAAGAAAAGAAAATCACATGGGTCACATGTGCATGCATGTCCAAGATTCCAGGAAGAGAATGTGAAAGGGATTGTGGCATGACCATACCCCAAGGAGTGATTTCTCACTTTTCCTCTCACCGTCTATCTTTCTGTCTCTCTCTGGTGAAGACACAAACCCTATGGCAAAAACCTCTTTAAAAAAACACACAATCAAGGGGCTAGCAGGTGGCGTGATGGTTAAGGGCACTGGACTCCCACATGGCCAACTGGGTTCAAGTCCTGGACCTGGTAGCTTAATTTCTCTCTCTATCTCTCTCTCTCCTTTCCCTCTTTAGTCAAATTAAAAAACACACACAGTGTTCATCTCAGTCTAGGGACAGTTATCTGAGAAGGTAAAAGAATGAGAAAAGAGAAGAGGAATTAGAAAAAAACACAAACAAACATGTAACAAACACAAAATTGAAAAGTTCTCTATTGACTTAACTGATACATTATGTGTTCATGCTGAGAAAACCATGTTGTACACTGTAAAAATGTGAAGTGAAGTGATTAAACATATATTTTATTAAATGTAAAAAACATGATGCCAAAGTTAACTTTGGAAGAATACACAGACTGTATTGATAATAGTTAAAGGCAGGGAGTGTGGAATGGGAGGGGTGAGGAGAAGAAGATAGAGAAAGATAGCAAGAGAACAAATAGAGATGCATGTCATTAGTAGGACACAGGGCAAACCTGTTGATGACGTGTATAATATTCTCAACTGGATAGGTCTGAGAAGTATTTCATGATGAGTAAAGACTTTTTACAAGCAAAATGAGAAGTAGTGATTGACTGGTTAAAAAGTAATTGGAATAATAATAATGAATGGAAAAAAATGAAAAGATATTGAATGATGAGGGGGTGATTTTAATGTCTTGGTATTGACTGACATGCATGGCATT
>NW_006205168.1:17118-22333 GCF_000334495.1 Tupaia belangeri chinensis | reverse complement strand
CATGGTTCAAGTCCCAGACCTGATGACTTAAATTTCACTCCAGGCTCGTGTGCGTGCATGCTCAGAATTTCGAGAGGAGAAAGGATTGCAGCATGGCCATCCCCCATGGAGAGGGGTAATTTATCACTTTATGTCTTTCTGTCTCTCTGTGTCTCTCTGGTGAGTGCATGCACTTTATAGCAAGAATCTCTCTTTAAAAAAGAGAAAGAAAGAGAGCAGGCTATTGTGAGTTCCAGATATCACCACACTATGAAAAGAAATGATCAGGAGAGACCTGACACAGACTGGCCTCAGTGTTGCTGCCTCAGTGCAGCTGGTCACATCATTCCCCTCTTGATCCTCCTCAATTACATTTTAAGGAGGACCAACAGAGGGAAGGTCCTGGGGTTGTGACAAGCAAGTGGTACTTTAAAGCACTAAGAGGAGAAGTTATAGGAGTAAGGTAGAGATGACATCTGTCACCCTCCTTAAGCTTTTGCCACGAGTAAAGACATCAGCCCACGAAGTGACTGCAGCAGGGTTGTAGACTCCTTGTCAGGTCCCAGTCCTCTTGAAAGTCACCTTTGTCAGCTGCTCAGGGTGGTTCTTCCTCATCCAGGTCCCAGAGGCCTCTGGCACTGAGGCTCGCTTCACTCACATATGGTGAATCCATGGGGCTAGTCCTATAACTTAATGGCAGTGGGTATTACAAGCTCAACAGTATATGACCTCAACCAATTGGGCTAGAATGAGTCTCTTCCAATTTTTAACCATACAAGATCTCCAGGCTCATGTGTGTGTACCCAGTTTTCAAGTGGAATGGGGATTTTCTCTAAGGTGACTTGGACTACTAAAGGGGGTGGCCAATCAAACAGACTCTCATAAGGGGAGTAGCCATGCTTTTGGGATGTACATCTAACCCAAATCAGGGCCAGTAGAAGAACATTTACCCAGGGGCATCCTATGCTTTGACAAAATTTAGCCAGGGTGGACTTGAGAGTGTGGTTCATTCATTTAAATCTCTCAGAGCTCTGGGATCAGTAAGTGGTGTGAAGCTTTTATTTTATGCCCAAGGCCTTTACTACTCCCTGTATGACTTTGGCCATGAAGGCAGGGCTGTTGTCTGACCCGATCATAAGGGGAAGTCCAAATTGAGGTATAATTTCTTTTAATAGTGCTTGGGTGATTTCCCTACCCTTTTCAGTTCATGTGGGGAAAGCTCCTACCCAGTCTGAGTAAGTGTAGACCAGGATTAATAAGTACTTATTACCTGGCAAGGTTGCATTTCTAAGAAATCTGTCTCTAATATCTCCAGGAGAATCCTCCCAGTAGCTTATATTCCACACCAATTGTGCTGGTCCCTGGGCAGGGTTATTTCTGGCACAGGCCGCATGTTAGTTGTATACAGTGATGGAAGGTGACTTAGAAAATAGTATCAGCCTAACATGTTTTAGTTTTTCCCCAGTGGGTCAACTTGAGGTGCTGCTTTACCAGTGAATATCCCACTGACTGGGGTATATATATTTTTTATCTGGCAGTCTCCATTATCCATCTTCTCCCAGGGCTGCCCCCTCCCAATTTACCCAACAATGTTCATTGGAGGTATATGGGGGGGGGCTTTTGGGAGGCTCCTGAGTGGTACTTGGGGCCCAATTTACAGCTCCCTTGGCTGTTTGTGGTAGGCAGTTGGCTAGTCATGAGTGGGCAGCCCTAAGAAAATAGCAGAAGGACATATGTCACATAAATCACAATTTATCAAGAGTTATAACCAGACCCTCCATGAAATGCCTTCTTCCTACCTAGTCCCTGGCTCTGAGAAGGTGAAGCAAATACCATTTTCCTTTCTTAGTTCCTGAAAAAGACACACAGGGATGATTGTAAATTTCTCTCTTATCATCCCTCCTGAATACAAAAAGACCCAACCAAGCATCTTGGTCAACATCCTGATTCCCACTAGGACAATAAACTAGTTGGGCAGTCTATCCTAATTGTGCAGTTAGGTAATCAAATTTCTCAAATTCTTCACCTGTGAGAGAGATGTCCAAGAGCAGGAGAAAGTCCAGGAATTGAAACAAAGGACATAAATAGTTTGACAGACCTCCCACCATTAAATATTCATTATCACTTCTAGTAATAAAAACAACACCTAATCAGTTCCAAACACAACAATTGCTACCTAGCAATCTGCTTGCCCAAAAGTCTTTTGGGTGCACTTCTTTTCTAAAATCTCTTACCTATTAAATTCTCTTTTCTACCTACCTTTATTGTGGTTGTGGCTTCATTTTGCATTTTGGGTGCACTTCTTTTCTAAAATCTCTTACCTATTAAATTCTCTTTTCTACCTACCTTTATTGTGGTTGTGGCTTCATTTTGCACCTAGGGACAGGTCTCTAATTTTAGTGATCTGGACCCAGAGAACCAAGGACTTCACAATGCAGCTCAACACTCTCCCATCCTATGACAGGATCTGCCAACTGACTTCCCAAGGCTATGGGATCTTCCCTGCTATGGTGTCCTTGGTGTTGGATGATTGTCACTTCCCTTGGCTCCCAAACTGTCTCCAATAATTGACATATTTCCTCCTTGTTTTTGACTGTTTTTCATTCTGTTGAGAGGAGTCCTCCCTCTCAGTGTATTGTCCCATGAAAATGCATGGTAGCAAATGTATAGCATGAGTCTGTGTAGATGTTTACTCTCTTACTGGCTGCCAATATTAAGGCTCAGATTAGTGTCCACAGTTTAGCCTATTGATCAAACTACCCTTGGGGAAATGCTCCAGGCTCAATCACCACATCTTGGAAGGTAACTGCATAGCTAGTATATCGAGTCCCATCCTTTATTTAACTGCTACCATCAGTGAAGTGAGTCAGGGGCTTTCAAAGGTGTGTCTACAAGGTCAGGATGTGCAGAAAAAAAAAAAAACTCATTGAGAGTTTTTTTTACAATTGTGGTTGGGAAACCCTGGTGTGGTTGGGAGGAAGCTAGCAGGATTGAGGGTCTGCAGAGTCTGAAGTCTAATTAGGGGATTTTCAATGAATAGGTCCTGGTAGTGGGCCATCCTAGAGATGGCAAGCCATTTATATTCCCTTTTATTTATTAACACAGCCACTGACTGAGGGACCCGGGCACTGATAACTTGTCCCAAAGTTAGCTTGTCTGCTTCTCTAATCAGTTTAACAGTGGCAGCGAAAACTCACAGGCAAGGGGGCCATCCAGATGCCATTGGGTCTGGCCTTTTACACAGGCAGGCAATAGATTTCTCCAAGGCCCAAAGGACTGAGTCAGAATTCCTAGTGCTGTCTGGCTCTTTTTACATACAAATAGATTGAACTCCAGAGTTAAGTCTGGGAGTTTTAAAGTCAGGGCTTTTTCAAAGTTTGACTTGAGATCCTGGAAACTCTGTTCGTGGCCGCGGGTTGGATCCTCATTTAAAGTGGGGGGGGCTCCCTCTGGGCTTTTTAAGAGTTTATACAGTGGCTTACCCTTTTTTAGCAAAACCTGGGATCCAAATTCTAGAGAATACCATGGCTCCCAAGAATTTGTGTAGTTGCTTCCAGAGTGTGAGTGTGGGCAGAGGCAAATCGCCTACTACTTGCTTTCGTTCATGCTCAAGTGCAGCACAATGTTTTTTAGTCAGAACGAATCCCAAAAAATGCATTTGGGTGCTAGAGATCTGGGCCTTTTTCTTTGACACTTTGTATCCAATCTGGGACAGAAGCTGGAGCAGTGCTCGGAGTTTTCTTCCAGCAGTTTTCTGGGGTTGCTCCAGGGAGCAGAAAGTCATCAACATATTGGAGCAGAGTACACCCAGTTTCCTGACTTGGAAAATTCTCTAAATTGGCAAGAAGCCATCTCCAAACAGGAGAACACTCAGCCAAGTATATGGATTGGGGACGGTGGGGTGTAAGGTCACCAGGGTAGCCTTTACAGCTCCTAAATCCAGAGTGGCTGGTAATCACCAGAAGCTCCCTTTCCCATGGGGAGGGAGGGAGTGTTCCAAGGAGACTGGCTTTCGACCAGGATCCCAGCTTCAATGAGCCGGTGGATGTGTTTCTTTATGGCTATTCTGGCATCTCAGCTCACAGAGTACTGATAGAGACATAGAGGCTGCATCTGAGGTTTCAGTCCAACCATCAAAGGTGGGTGGTTAATTGCCATTTCTGGCAGGTTCTCCTCCACCCAAAGACAGGGAAGTTTTAAACAAGTAGAGAGAGAACGTCTCATCATTTCCACTGGGGGCCTCGGGAGCAATCATTTGTTGCTCCTCCTTTCAGGGCATTGCCACAGCCAGGATTTTGGTGGGGCTGATGATTAAAGCAGCTAAGCCAAGGGAGTCAAAGCTGATTTGTGCTCTAAGTTCAGCCAACAGGTGTCTCCACAGCAAGGAGACTGGGTGGGACATCAAGTTGTCTGAGGGTGGTGATGAGCAGGCCACTTTCTGCTTCATGCACAGTGCCACCAATGGTTTTAATTTAATTTTATTTTTTCCCTTCTCGGTCTTAGTTTATGAACACTTGATCAGCAATTTCTAGGAGTTGGGAGACATTCATCCCAGCAAACCCATCCTGTTTCTGGGGTTTCCTGCAGAGGTCAGGAGCTGGCTGGGCTACAAATGTAACATTAATCATTTGCTGCGTTTCAGGGCTCTCTGGATTAAATGGAGCTATGCGTCTGGTACACTTCACAAAGTCTCTGTAAAACTGCCCTGGTGGCTCATTTCCTTTTTAATTATTTCTGTTGTTTTTGTCATGTTGGTAGGTTTCTTTGTACCAGCCTTTACCCCTGCAAGAGCACCTCTCTGTATTTTGGAGGCACACTCTTGTAACTATGTCTTTGCTGCTGTAAAGAATCTGTTGTTCCTCTGTATTCAGTAAAGTGAGGAGGAGCTGGTGGCAGCCATCCCTAGTGGGCTGATGGGTCTGGAGTATATATTCCATGAGCTCCCTCATTGCCTGGGGCTGTTCTGAGTATGAGGTGTGTGGTGTTTCCAATTAAGCAAGTCAGTGGTGATAAGAGGCTGGTAATATAACATTCCCCTGCCTTCCATAAAAGCCCCATCTCTGCCTAACTGGGGTGGCCCTCGGGTCTCTCGCAAGGGCATCTGGAGAGTGATGTTACCCTGGGCTTCAGTAACCCTCTGGGTGATAGCAGGAAAGGCAGAATCTGGGCATGGGATTTGGGAAGTTTGGTGGCCTCTCCCCCTGGGCAGGTTGAGCTGCTGTGGGTCCCTCAAATT
>NW_006205168.1:11895-15675 GCF_000334495.1 Tupaia belangeri chinensis | reverse complement strand
AGGCTTTTATTTTTCCAGCTAGCTGGGGTCCAAGTTTCTGTCCATCGCAGCGGGCCTTCACAAAGGCCCCGAGCCTAAGATAAAGGGATCTTTTATAGTTCAGGATTTTTTATAGAATGTAACACATACAAAGGAGGGGGTATGAGAAGCAAGGGTCCAGCTTTCCCCCCCTGTTCAGTTCTAGATAAGGGCTCTCAGCTAAGGGTCTGGATGACCTTGCCTCAGAGGTGCTGGGCCCTCCCATTTTCCACTTATCTGAGAGTTCCCAGAATCCTGGTTTCCATCGCTGAGGCTCTAACAAAGTGGGCTCCATCCTTTGAAGACTTAACAGGGTAGCAATTAAGCTAACTTGCCCCAGCATTCCCTAACATGGCGGTGATTATGCTAACTTGGCCTAACACTGTGACCAAAGGAGAGTGTTCAAATCTCTTCTTCCACTCACTGAGTGGGTTGACTGATGGACTCTACAGACCAGCCAGAAACAGATGAGTCCAGACTGCCTGTCCTGTGACCAAAGGAGAGTGTAGGGCTCTCCTCAACCACTCACTGAGTGGACTGGCTGAGAGACTCTACAGATCCCCAGGTTTACCAGAATATCAGAGTTGACCATAGTTGATGCATCCAGGTCTGGACTGGCCCTCTCCAATTGGAATCTGATGATCCAGGAATGCTTGTTCTACAAGTGGACACCCCAGCTGAGGGATTAGATCAGACAAGTTAGGGGCGTGCCTATCCTTCCACACCGCAGTGCTCATCTTGGGGAGGGAGAACCCTGGGATCAGTGGCTCAAAGGACCAGTCTGATTTTTGCTTCCCAGCCAAAATGCCAAATGTTGTGGGGGAGGGGGTGAGCAACACTCTAGAGAGATAGGAATACTCTTTATTGTTACTGCCAGTGGGCATGGAGGAGTTAACACTCTGAAGCTCTGGCCCTCTTTGAGGGTTAAGCACAGTCTTTTATCAGGGAGTTTGAGGGAAAGGGGAGCTCCAGCAGGCTAAGGATATCCTATTAAGAAGAAGGTCAACGTTTACTTTAGAGAAGAAAGGGTTAGATAAGCAGGGTGTCTGTCTTTTCAAGGCCTCAGGTGGATTTTAACATTTCAAAGGGGGAGAGGCAGTGAATTCACAGAAGGCTGGGTAGAGTCAGCAGCTGTTGACCTTGGGCTATTATGAATTCTAGATGTCTCTACACCATTAAGAAGAGTAGTCAGGAGAGACCTGGCACAGACAGGCCTCAGTATGGCTGCCCACATCATTTAGAGGGTAACATTGCTACTATACAACTAAAGCAGCATAAGGTGTTATGAGATAGATTAACTGGAATATAGTTAAACGTGTAGGCTTCACATGTAAAAAATCAGCCTATAGGCAATTGAACAAAGCCAATAGCATAACTAACATTTTCTTTGTTTCTGCAGGAATGAGAGATTCTGGTGGCAAGTGTAGACAGTTGGATACACAATTTTGAACTTGCACACAAGTGTCATTGCTAGACATTAAATCTTTTGGGGTATGTAGCATAATGAGACCTTTAGGTGGTTCTAAAGACGCAAGTCTTCAATTATACATATCTTTGTAGGACATTTTTTGTTAATATTTTGGAAAATAGTCAATTGTCAAATCTCTTCAAGGGGTTTACATACTGGTTGTAAACAGGATGCCAATATATATTGTACATGTTCACTATGTTGAAGACAAAAGTTAGTCAAATCCAACTCTTGAGCCAATTTTGTCTACATATTATATCCAATGCATTGGTGTAATTAATTCACCTTGCAAAAGTTTATGATTAGCAAGTGCTAAAGAGGTTAGAATTGGGACCAGCAGTTAGCATCATGGCTATGTCGCTGAACTCCCATGTAGTTGACCGCGGTTTGAGTCCCAGACCTGGCGGCTTAAACTCATGCTGGGTGTGTGTGCGTGCGTGCCCAAGATCCCAAGAGGAGAATGGAGGAGAAGGGATTGTGGCATGGTCATCCCCTCTGGGGGGTGATTTCTCACTTTCTCTCTCTCTTTCTCTTTCTGTCTTTCTGGCGAGTGCATGCGCGCTATAGCAAAAAACCTCTCAAAAAAAATGAGGTTTGAATTAACCTGGATAAGCATACAATTATGACATAACATATGTCATTGAGTTAGCAGTCTATGTGGCACACATAGCAATAAACAAGTTCTCAGAAGTTGGTTCTTTATCTTGCTGTTTCAGCATCTCCTGAGCACAGTTAGCTAAGGCTTCCATGTCACCCAGGTGCTAGGACTTGCTGTAGCTGGCCTAATTTTTCTTTTCTTGGTCCTCCTCTTTTCCTGAATCTTAGCTGGAAGCTCAGTATCAAGTTTGCAGTGTCTGATGCCAGCTCATAATGTGCAGGTCATACTCATGAGAGGGAATCCAAACCAGACCTATAGGAGTAAACACAGAGGCAAACCCTCTGCTTCAGGTTATTAGAGGAACTGGACCTTGCCAGGTTGGATCTGGAGGCACAGAAGACTTCAGCCTGAGGGAGTTTTTGTGAGGCTGACATATGCTGCCATGCTGTGCTCCATTCGTGCAATTTTGAATCAAAAGTCACATTTAGACGATTCCATTTAAACATGGTTAAATAAAGCAATCTGGCAGCACAGGTAGAGAGGAGGCCTTTTTTATTTTAAAAATATGGAGATGGTTTGTTTTATTAAACAACTCTAGTCTAGTAAATTGGGTCTATTTAGACTATGTTTTAGCACCTAATAACATGACCCATTGTTTTATGGTCACCTCAGATACTATTGGTCATATATACATTTTTTATATGAAATCCTTGTAATTCTTTACAATTCCCTCTCAGAACTTCTTCAACAGAATTTAAACCTTTTGCAACAAGCTTTATTCCTTGATTATTTGTCCCCTTTTACTTTTTTTTTTCTTATTCTGGAATAATCCATCCATCTTACTTTAGGACGAAAATTTTACCATACAAAACTCTATATTGAAATATCCTCTTTCTTTTTAACCCTTTTCACCACAAATACATTTTTATAACTATATCTTTCTATATCTTTTTCCTACTTACCATTTTCTTTCTACCTTTTGCTTTCTTTTTTTTTTTTTAATAAATTTTCCCTTTGGAGATAATTGTTACCTTTGGTTAATTAGATAAGAAACATATTTTGTTTGTCATTTAAAGAATTACTTTAGACTTGTCAAAGTCTATCTCTTGTTCTTTTTCCTAACCTGGAAAATCTCACACTCTTTAGCTTGTAACTTTATATGTAGGACTTTACATATTTATCAGAATTTCTGACTTATTGAAAAATTAGCTTTTAGTACATAGCAGCAGCTTACAGATATGTATTTTACAAACAAAACTGTTTAACCAATTTCCCAATATAGAACAAAACATTGTTATTGATAAAAGTTTGAGATGTTAATTATTTGAAAAAAAAACTTTTAAAAAGCAATTGATCATGAACAAAGAAATCCAAGCACCCTGAAACAGAGCAAGGACCCCCTAATATATTTTTAAGGTTCTTGAAATATAAGGTCCATTTACATTGTAATGGCCCAGAGTAAGTCTTCAGACTTTGTTTATTTATTTATTTATTTTTTGCTATAGGGCGTGTGTGCTCACCAGGAAGCCAGAAAGAAACAGAGAGAGAGAAAGTGAGAAATCACCCCCCAGGGGAGGTGGCCATGCCGCAATCCCTTCTCCTCCATTCTCCTCTCAGGATCTTGGACATGCATGTGTATAAACCCTGCATGAGTTTAAGCCACCGGGTCTGGGACTCGAACCACAGTCGACTACAT
>NW_006205168.1:6335-9739 GCF_000334495.1 Tupaia belangeri chinensis | reverse complement strand
CTCTTTTCCACATCAATAGCATTTTCTATTTGGAGGTCTCAATACTACAGCCAACAATCCTTGTTGGTGGCTTTCAGTACCTACTATCTGATACATCTTTATCATGTCTGTTAAAGAGGTGGTGGACTTGCCATAAATACCTTTCAATACCTCCTGACAATCAACATTAGCATTCTCAAAGGCTAGTTGTTTCACCAGTGCCTCAGCTGCATCTGCATTCTCTATTTGCCTGTACAAAGATCTTTGCAACCTTATTTGCCTATACAAAGACATTTGCAACCTATCTATAAATAAGCCATAGGTTTCTTGTGACCTGTGATGCACCTTAAGAAAAGAAAGTCATCCCCTAGAAGAATCAAGTATTTTCTTCCATGCACAAATGGCAATGGTGGCTATTTGCCCAAAGACTTCTGGTGCCAAGTGGGACTGTTGCTCGTTAGTAGCATAATCTCCAGTCCCTGATAGCATTTCAACAGTCACTTCTGAATTTATTACATTATCTTCAGCCATCTGATGGCATCTCTCATCAAACTCTTGTCTCCAAACTGTATATTGGGCAAGAGTAGTTACCGTTTTTACCCACATTTTCCAGTCATTGGTTGTAAGCTCATAGCGTCTATCATCCCTATAACATAAGGACTGCTGGCTCCATATTTGGTGATAATTTGTTCTTTAATTCCTTAAGTATAGAGAAAACATATGTGGCTTGTCCCCTTTTGTATATAACAGGACAGACAGAAAGTGTGAAAGTGTTCCCTTCTTGTAAAACACTGCTTATATATTTCTGTAAACACTCCTGGGGAAGTTTTTTCCTAGGCAGTTTTTTTTAGAGAAGGCCCTGAATGGTGGAGGAAGAGTAGGAACCAGTGGGGCAGTTGGATTAGGTTTGGTCTCTGCATTAGCTGTTAATACCTCTTTCAGAGGGGGTTCAAGGTTATCAGGTTTTCCAAATTGAAGCATGGCATTTCTGCATAGATGCCAGGCATGTAATTTTTTTTCTATAGACCACAGATTAGTTTATTTTAACATTCATCATGCCATGAATTCATAGGGAATAGATTCCAACAGGTCAGGTTCCTTTCCATTGGTTCCCACAAAGGTTGCTTCTCTGGGTGGAGCAGGCTGGCACTTTAGTTGAACCCAGGGCCCTTTCTCTTTGGCTTCCTTCATTTTCTGGTCATTTTCCTTTACACATTTTAGGAAGCTATCTCTGCTCTTAGAATGGTTAATATGCTCAATAAGCACATTAATTCTCTTGGCAAGAATCTTGCCCTTAACTTGTTTGTTCACAACAATGTCAACAGCATGCTGTGTAACATTGTAGACTCTTCCAGTTTTGCCATGGTAACATTTGTGGGGCATTCCTCTTTGAATAGTATCCATTCCCTTGATGTCTACAATATCACCTTTCTTATATATTCACATATATGTTGCCAAAGGAACAACTTCATGTTTTCTAAAAGGCCTAGGGAACATATATCAGGTGCCTCTCCTCTGTCTCTTTCTGTTTGTCATTTTGGTTAATTACTGGAAGATGGCAGTACTGGCCAAAAGTGGCATGTAATATTTTTATAGGCGCACGTGGCTCTTCATGTAAGCAGATGCCAATTTTTTCCCAAGAAGTTAATTTCACAGATTTGGCCTCTTTATCTATATGCTTGACCTGGACTAGAGACTTAAAAAAATAGTTGAATTGTTATCTCTATTGGTTAGTTCTTAGAAATGCATTATTTTAATGGTATTTCAGCAAGTCATTTAGTTGTAATAACTGGGATTTAAGTTTCGACTCAGATGTAAAATGTATGTTTTGGTATTGAAGCATTTGAGTACTTGTGACTCCTTAAAACACTTAATTTATGATTATGCTGCTTGATTCTTTGAGAGGTAATAAAGAATGACTGCAAAAAGAAAAAAAAAAAAGATCTGGCCTCAGAGCATCAAGGGTACTGTTTTGTCTATCTTGACAGCTGTTCCTCCATTTTCTCTGTATTGGCAGCCATCATAATGTCACCCTAGGCAACCATCACTGAGAATCAAACAGAAACAAAGATGTGGTTGTGTCTCCCAGGAACAAGCTATTCTTAGGAATGTCAGCAGAGGCTGTCAGCCAGAATAACTATATGGAGTTGCTGCATGTGGCTGGTGGCTGCTAAAGCTTCTTCACAACATGGTGGCTGTATTCCAAGAGTGAATGTCCCAAGAAAACCAAGCAAAAGTTTTACTACCTACTAGCCTTTGAAGTTATATAGGATCACTTTGGCCAGTCACAAGTCTGTCCAGATTCACAGTGAGAGAACATCAACTCCACCTCTTGATGAATGGAGTGTTAAAGTAACATTATTATAAGGAGAACATGTGATATTGTGGCCATCTTTGAATAAAGATATATAATTTAGTAGAATAGGCTGAAGCCATGGCTAGAACTCTATGCTGGGCTAGAGCATAAGGATTAGATTATTTGCCCTGCTTGACATTCTCTTCTTCCACATGGCCCACTGCCTCACTATCTTCAGGTCGCTTCTCAAAGCCACATCCTCAGTGAGGTCTTTCCTGACCACTCTCATCAAATTTTACTTCACCCCACACTTTATCTTTCCCTCATGGGTTTTTCCTTCCAGGTTGGCGGCCATCTCTCCTGACTCAACACTGATCACTTCTGTTCCCCCTTACCACCTATGTCATTCCTTTTTAAATCTTAGAGATCTCTTACAGGTTCCATATCCTCGCCAGCAATGGGTCAGGGAGCCTCCAAGTCCGCCCTGTCACTCATCCTCAGCCACTTCAAGGACTTTTGTCATGAGGCGCAAACCCTCGGGGCGCAGCTTCTCCTGGCCACTGCGCACCCTCTGTGGGTTAGAGTGGGAACCTTTAGTGTCAGCTGCCCAGATGCTGGGACTTTTGATCACTAGATTGTTCTTCTTGTTCATAAAATTATTTATCGGGTACATCCAGACCAGGAGCCCTATACTGAGGCTTGATTAGCTCTTATTACTTCTCTTCCCTGGCTTAAACCCTGGGTGCCCCCGAAGGCATGGCCTATCCTGGCTACAAAGCCCAAGGCTCCCGCTCCACCCCCTGTCCTCCAGGGAGAAGAGAAACTCTCACCTTCCCCTTGGTACCCCGCCTTACCAGCCTGTTCAGCCTGTTCTCCCTCCACCTCCTCTGATTCCCCAGCCACTATTTGCAGGTTCTGCTTCAGCCAGGGGTGCCTTGCTTTCTGGTTTAACTCCTCTTTTTCTGAAATGGTCACCCACCAGCTGACCTGGGATAATTGTCAGCAGCTCCTCCAAGTTTCATTCACCACAGAGGAGAAACAAAAGATCATTCAAGAGGCATGTAAAAGGGTCACTGGGGTATCAGCAGTTAGCGTAATGGCTATGTCACTAGACTCCCATGTAGTCGAC
>NW_006205168.1:2268-6323 GCF_000334495.1 Tupaia belangeri chinensis | reverse complement strand
GGGGGGTGATTTCTCACTTTCTGTCTCTCTGTCTCTCTCTATCTTTCCAGTGAGTGCATGCACCCTGTAGCAAAAACCTCAAAAAAAAAAAAAGATGTCTTTGGCCCAAATGGCTCCCTAAGTATGATCAGGTACACATTGAGGCCATTTGTGTGTGTGTGTGTGTGTGTGTGGCCCAGCTCAACTGGGACTCCACTATTAAAAAGGGAAGGCTAATTTGACCAAATATTGGCAGACCTTCATGCAAGGCTTGCATCATACATCTTAAAAAGCCTATTAATATGCCTAGGGTTTCAGAGGCAATGCAGGGACCCAAGGATTCTCCCACCCCTTTTCTGGAGAGGCTAATGGAGGCCTACAAGACTTGGACTCCCATTGACCCCAAGTCTTCTGAGAACAAGTGGGCCATTAAAAAAAACATGGCCATTGGAAACATGAGCGTCCTGAAAAGTCCCAAGGCAAAAGTCCACCTTCCCAACCCCCCCTTGGATATTGGAATTGGACTCTGACTGAAGGGGTCAGGGGCCCTCTTCTCCGAGCCTTTGGTAACCTTATGGAATCCTGCAACAACAGTTATTATGCATGTCCTGGGACATCAAATTGCCCTCTCCAAGCCTGAGGTCACTGGGAAAAACCTCGCCAATGCAGCAGCCAGAGAAGCATCCCTCATGGAGCCCCAGGTCCTGACTGCACAGCCTCTCCTTGAGTTTCAACTGACATACTTTTCCACCCATTTGCAATGGATTGCTCAAAAAAAAAAAAAAGGTACCCAATGGAAGGTTTTCACGTTTAAAGACTCATCTAACCGTATCTCTTCCCCAGACATTGACACGACCCCTAATTCAAAATCTACATCATCTGACCCATTTGGGTGAAACGAAGTTAAAGTTTCTTCTTGGACAGTCTTGCATTCATGACAGGATGGCTCTTATTCATGAGGTTGTGCATGCCTGTGATTCTTGTCAGTGTGTTAACACCAAGCTCAACACATACCCACTGGGATATCAGCAAACAGGAACAGAGCCCCTCCGCCACAGGGAGACAGACTTCACTGAGATGAAACTGACAAAAGGTGGATTCCGCTACCTCCTTATGATGGTGGGTACCTTCTCCCGCTGGGTAGAGGCCTGACCGACCCCTTGAGAAGATGCCCAGATGGTGACAAAGAAGATCTTAAAAGAAATCTTTCCCAAATATGGAGTCTCAGACCATCTAGCTTAAGACAATGGCCCCAGCTTTGTCAGAAAAATTACTCATCTTTTAGGCAAGGCTTTAAATTTTCCCTGGGACCTTCACTGCAGTTATCACCCTCAGAGTTCAGGTCAGGTAGAAAGTATGAAAAGGACTCTTAATGAAACTATTACTAAACTGACCATGTTGTCAGGCCTTAACTGAGTCCAAAGCCTCCCGTTTGCCCTTTTTCATGTGCACAACACCCTAGGACCTCAGGGCTTCTCACCATATGAAATAGTCTTTGGCCTCCCACCTGTGCTTCTGCTGTGTTTGGAGTGACCAGAGGCCCTGGAGTGGGCAACACAGAAATGGGCATTGTTAAATCTACAACAGGTCCATTCCCTCTTGCTTCCTTATTACCTTCCAGAAGAGTCCTCCCCCTTACTCTCTCCCCTCTCCACCACTGGCATTAGGGATCAAGTGCTTATTAAAAAACACCATAAACCCAATATCTTCCTGGGTGGAAGAGGCCATTCACTATTATTTTGACTACTCCTACAGCATTAAAGGTTGAGGGTGATAAGACCTGGATTCATTACACCTGAGTTAAGAAATGAACAGTCCCAGAAGGTCCAACTTCCTGATGGCCCTCCTGCTACTGAGGCTCATTTGGTTGGCTCTACCATCCCCTGCATTCCAGCAGCCCTTTGGCTGGATTTGAATTCTACAAAACGGTTTGACCAATCAGGAGGTAAAATGCCTCTGCCCCAAATATGCCTTGTTTTTCTTTCAATCTCTGTTCTCTGTTCAGAAAAAAATGGTTAAAGTCCCTTCCAGGGTAGGCCAGATGACTCGAAGGTGGACACACCCAGACTTGATCCTATGGATGTGGCTCCATAGATTTAGAATGGGGATTATGACAGCTGGAGCCATACCTCTGCCCTGAAGATGCCTCTCCTGACTGCTGTGGACTAGATAACTTTTTTTTTTGAGAGGTTTTTGCTATAGGGCATGTGTGCTCACCAGACAGACAGAGAGAGACAGAGAGACAGAAAGCAGGAAATCACCCCCCAGGGGAGATGGCCACACTGCAATACCTTCTCCTCCATTCTCCTCCCAGGATCCTGGGCACACACACACACGTGCCTGGTGTGAGTTTAAGCCACCGGGTCTGGGACTCAAACTGTGGTCAACAATGTGGAAGTCCAGCAACATAGCCATTACGCTAACTGCTGGTCCCTGGACTGGATAACTTTTATTGTGCACGATGTGAGTGTGAGACATTGTCATCTTGGGCTAACAGGGACTATCACCTTTTTTTAGAACGGCCCTCCCTGCCTAACCCCTGTACACTGGGGATCTGCAATCCAATCACACTATGCTTAAAGCCTTCAGCCATTTCCCTCACCCAATGGGACCTGGGACATACCTGGGGAATTCGTTTACATGCCTCTGGTTATGATCCTGGGACCCTTATTACCATCCAGCGCTACACCATTCCTCCCCAATTTAATCTCATCGGTCCTGTCCTGGTCATGCCCTCCTGCCCCCTCAGCAGAGCCCTCTTTCTCCAACCTTGCTTAGCCCACCAGCCTTGCTGGGAATTCTTCCAGCTCAAATGGTTACCAGCCTTGATGACCCACTCCACTGGGAGGCCCCCAACTTCCCGGCCATGGCTCAACATATTCTGATACTGACCCATGCCATTCGTCATGTCATCAACGAGACTAACCCAAACTTGGGGGCTGACTGTTGGCTTTGCTGGAACCTGTGGCCCCCCTACTTTGTCAGCTTGGCCTCCACCATCAACCCTTTTTTACTGAAGTAGCTTTAATTCTTTCATATAATTTTAATAATTACTACTTAAAACTGTTTCAACTGTTTCTATGTTATTGAATACTTTTTGTAATAATTTTATATTTAAGTCTTACTTATTAATATTATGTGTGTCTCTTTTCAAAATTTATTTATTATCATCATAATATTGTTTATATTACATTGAATCACATCTAACTTTACAGTGTGTTACATTTCTTTTTCCAGAAGAAATACCATGCATATCAGTCAATACAGAGACATTACAATTCCCATTACATCATCCAATATCTTTTCATTGTTTTTCCGATCATTATTATTATAATTATTATTCCAATTATATTTTTAAGCATTCAATCACTATTTCTCATTTTGCTTGTAAAAAGACTTTACCCAACATAAAATTCTGCCTACACAAAAGTAAAAAGCTTTCTAGGAGACACAACAAATAATAGCTAATAAAATTTAACAAATAATCAATACACATAATGTAAAAATCCCCATTAATCTAAGATACCATTCATAGTTGCAGGTTTAATACCTGATTAAGACTGATATACACAATGACTGTTTTGAAGAATGAACTTAAGAAGTCAGTCATTTTCAGTTATTTTATCATATGAGGATATAAAAATGGGCTGCATTTTTATTCAAAACCCTAAAATGGTGATACAGGTTTATGAGATAAAACCTTATAAATGTCTGTTTTATTTGGAATTCCTTCTGTTTTTTAAAGCTTTCCAGGAGTTTTCATCAGGCCTTATCAGAACAATGTAGCACTTGGGCACAAAGATGCAGCCTAGAAGCCCTGCACTGGAGGCCAAGATGGAGAAGACTTCCACGGCCACCATGAACTTCCCCTTGGTGCTGTGATAGACAGGGACAAAAGTGACCCAGACACTGCAGAACACCAGCATGCTGAATGTGAGGAGCTTTGCTTCATTGAATGCGTCAGGCAGGTTCCTGGCCAGGAAAGCCACAGTGAAACTCCTCAGAGCCAAGACACCCAGGTAGCCCAGGACACAGTAGAAGGCAGTGACTGAGCCCTTGTTGCACACAATGATGAG
>NW_006205168.1:0-1149 GCF_000334495.1 Tupaia belangeri chinensis | reverse complement strand
GCGTGCCCAAGATCCCGAGAGGAGAAGGGATTGTGGCGTGACCATCCCCCCTGGGGGGTGATTTCTCGCTTTCTGTCTCTATTTCTCTCTCTCTCTGTCTGTCTGGTGAGCGCACACGCCCTACAATGAAAATCTCTCAAAAAAAAAGATTCAGCATTTCAATTTCTCAAATTGATTGTCATATTGAAGGAAATGGTCACTTTTGTGTACATTTTCTCAGATAAATCCCTGAGGTAATACCAAGATATACCAAAGTAAGAGCCCTTGTTCATGACACTGGGAGAATTTTTTTTTTTCGTCTGTACATAACAGCAAAGTTATTTGAAACTGAGTCTCAGCATGTGCAGATCTTGGTTAGCCCATTTTGAGGCTCTCAATGATGTTACCAAGAATGAGAATTTATTCCAGATCTATTTTCTACTCCTTGAGTTTTCCTTGAGATAAACTTTCTATTTCCATGGCTTATCACAATTGTTTATCACAACAGTAATAAATAATTTTATTTATATTTAGAAAAGAATCACTTTAGTTTGTTCTCCTGAAATATCTTAACTTTTCCTCTAACCTAATTTCTATTGATTTTTTTCTTGTACATAACTTGTCACTTTGCATACAGACTTTTCTTGTTGTACATTCTGATTTTTCTGTAAATATTATCATAAACATTCCTATATAAATTTTGAAAACAGTTTAAATATAAAACATTTTCATCTTGAATGGAATTTGATTTCTCTCATATATCAATTTTTTGAGAAATGTGTAATAGTCACCAGCTATTGTCATTGCGACTAACAGATTGAAGATTGTTCCCTTTGCACTGTATGTGTATATATATATATATATATATAAAATCTGAAAGCATAGTTTGTTCATTTTCTATGTGGTTGGTAATATTTTCACCTTTATACATTATTAGGTCTTTTTTACAACTACTCACCTCTGTTGTTATGTACCAGGAAAATCTTCACAGATGTTATGGAAATTAACAGGCATGTCTGTGTTTCAATTATTATTATTTTTTCACTAAAATGGGCAGGGTTGCTCTTCATTTCTCAAGTATTTATTTATTTATTTATTTATTTATTTATTTATTTATTGTAATACTGATGCACTAGCATTGTGTTGTCAGAAAAGTCATGTTGCATTTTT
>NW_006205167.1:9875-13586 GCF_000334495.1 Tupaia belangeri chinensis | reverse complement strand
ATTTTGACTGAAAATCTACATGCTTAACTCGAAAATGCAAGCTTCAGTTCAACACGTCAATTGAACTACATTGTAAAACTGCTTTGAAAAGTAAATGTTGAAGTAGAGCAACATTGAACATCACAAGTTATTCCAAATCCAACGTTAAGTAAGTGGAACAAACAAGTTTGTGTTAGTTCTCTCTTAACAATTCATTTTAAAAGGGATTGTTAAGTCGTAGTTTACTAAGAAAGCGTAGTGCATTCTTTAGTCCAAAGCTCAACATGCAGCTACAACAAATATCTTTAGTATTGAAAATTACCTTAAGGGGTGCAGTCATTCTGCCAGAGAGCTTTCTGATATTCCAAGGAAAAGTACAGATTTTACCTTAAAATCTACATGCTTAACTCACTTATGTAAGCTTCCTTTCCTTCGTCCATTTAACTACAGTGTAAACCCGCTTTGAAAACTAAATGTTGAAGTAGAACAACATTGAACATCACAAGTTGTTCCCAATGCAAAGTTAAGTAAGTGGAACAAAAAAGTTTGTGTTAGTTCTTTCTTAACATTTCATTTTAAAAGGGATTGTTCAGTCTTAGTTTGCTTAGCAAGTGTCGTGCATTCTTTAGTCCAAAACTCAACATGCAGCTACAACAAAGATCTTTAGTACTGAAAATCAGCTTCAGGAGTGCAGTCATTCTGCCAGAGAACTTTCTGATATTCCAAGGAAAAGTACAGATTTTGCCTTCAAACCAACATGCTTAACTCGAAAATGTAACCTTCCATTCAACACGTCAATTGAAGTACATTGTAAAACTGCTTTGAAAACTAAATGTTGAAGTAGAACAACATTGAACATGACAAGTTGTTCCAAATCCAATGTTAAGTAAGTGGATCAGTCTAGTTAGAGTTAGTTCTTTCTTAACAATTCCTTTTAAAAGGATTGTTAAGTCTTAGGTTGCTAAGAAAGTGTAGTGCATTCTTTAGTCCAAAACTCTATTTGCAGATACAACAAAGATCTTTAGTACTGAAGATCAGCTTAAGGAGTGCCGTCATTCTGCCAGAGATCTTTCTGATATTCCAAGGAAAAGTACAGGTTTTCCCTGAAAATCTACATGCTTAACGCGCAAATATAAGCCTCTTTTCACAACGTCCATTGAACTACAGTGTAAAACCGCTTTGAAAACTAAATATTGAAGTAGAACAACATTGAACATCACAAGTTGTTCCCAATGCAAAGTTAAGTAAGTGGAACAAAAAAGTTTGTGTTAGTTCTTTCTTAACATTTCATTTTAAAAGGGATTGTTCAGTCTTAGTTTGCTTAGCAAGTGTCGTGCATTCTTTAGTCCAAAACTCAACATGCAGCTACAACAAAGATCTTTAGTACTGAAAATCAGCTTCAGGAGTGCAGTCATTCTGCCAGAGAACTTTCTGATATTCCAAGGAAAAGTACAGATTTTGCCTTCAAACCAACATGCTTAACTCGAAAATGTAACCTTCCATTCAACACGTCAATTGAAGTACATTGTAAAACTGCTTTGAAAACTAAATGTTGAAGTAGAACAACATTGAACATGACAAGTTGTTCCAAATCCAATGTTAAGTAAGTGGATCAGTCTAGTTAGAGTTAGTTCTTTCTTAACAATTCCTTTTAAAAGGATTGTTAAGTCTTAGGTTGCTAAGAAAGTGTAGTGCATTCTTAGGCCCAAAACTCAACTTGCAGCTACTGCAAAGTTTGTTAGGTGTGAAGATCAGCTTCACGAGTGCCGTCATTCTGCCAGAGATCTTTCTGATATTCCAAGGAAAAGTACAGGTTTTCCCTGAAAATCTACATGCTTAACGCGCAAATATAAGCCTCTTTTCACAACGTCCATTGAACTACAGTGTAAAACCGCTTTGAAAACTAAATATTGAAGTAGAACAACATTGAACATCACAAGGTGTTCCAAATCCAATGTTAAGTAAGTGGATCAATCTAGTTTGTGTTAGTTCTTTCTTAACATTTCCGTTTAAAAAGGAATGTTTAGTCTTAGTTTGCTTAGTAAGTGTAGTGCATTCTTTAGTCCAAAACTCAACATGCAGCTACAACAAAGATCTTTAGTACTGAAAATCAGCTTTAGGAGTTCAGGCATTCTGCCAGAAATCGTTCTGATATTCCAAGAAAAAGTACAGGTTTTGCCTGAAACTCTACATGCTTAACTTGAAAATGTAAGCTTCCATTCAACACATCAATTGAACTACATTGTAAAACTGCTTTGAAAGGTAAATGTTGAAGTAGAACAACATTGAACATCACATGTTGTTCCAAATCCAATGTTAAGTAAGTGGAACAAACAAGTTTGTGTTAGTTCTTTCTTAACATTTCATTTTAAAAGGGATTGTTTGGTCTTACTTTGCTTAGGAAGTGTAGTGCATTCTTTAGTGCAAAACTCAACATGTAGCTACAACAAAGATCTTTAGTACTGAAAATCAGCTTCAGGAGTGCAGTCATTCTGCCAGAGATCTTTCTGATATTCCAAGGAAAAGTACAGATTTTGCCTGAAAATCTACATGCTTAAATCGCAAAATTACGCTTCCTTTCACTATGTCCAATGAACTACAGTGTAAACCTGCTTTGAAAACTAAATGTTGAAGTAGAACAACATTGAACATCACAAGTTTTTCCAAATCCAAAGTTAAGTAAGTGTAACAAACAAGTTGGTGTTAGTTCTTTCTTAACATTTCCTTTTAAAAGGGATTGTTTAGTCTCAATTTGCTTAGCAAGTGTAGTGCATTATTTAGTCGAAAACTCAACATGCGGCTTCAACAAATATCTTTAGTCCTGAAAATCAGTTTCAGGAGTGCAGTCATTCTGCCAAAGATCTTTCTGATATTCCAAGGAAAAGTAGAGATTTTGCCTGAAAATCTACATGCTTAACTCTCAAATGTAACCTTCCTTTCAATATCTCCATTGAACTACTGTGTAAACATTCTTTGAAAACTAAATGTTGAAGTAGAACAAAATTGAACATCACAAGTTGTTCAAGTTGCACAGTTAAGTATGTGGAACAAACAAGTTTGTGTTAGTTCTTTCTTAACATTTCCTTTTAAAAGTGGTTATTTAATCTTAGTTTGCTTAGCAAGTGTAGTGCATTCTTTAGTCCAAAACTCAACATGTAGCTACAACAAAGATATTAAGTACTGAAAATCAGTTTCAGGAGTGCTGTCATTCTGCGGGAGATCTTTCTGATATTCCAAGGAAAAGTACAGATTTTGCCTCAGAATCTATATGCTTACCTCACAAAATTACAATTTCTATCATTTCGTCCATTGAACTACAGTGTAAACCTGCTTTGAAAACTAAATTTTAAAGTAGAAGAACATTGAATATCACAAGTTGTTCCAAATAAAACGTTAAGTAAGTGGATAAAACTAGTTTGTGTTAGTTTTTTCTTTACATTTCCTTTAAAAGGGATTGTTTAGTCTTAGTTTGCTTAGTAAGTGTAGTGCATTCTTTAGTCCAAAACTCAACATGCAGCTACAACAAAGATCTTTAGTACTGAAAATCAGCTTCAGGAGTGCAGTCATTCTGCCAGAAATCTTTCTGATATTCCAAGGAAAAGTACAGATTTTACCTTCAAACCTACATGCTTAACTCGAAAATGTAAGCTTCCATTCAACACGTCAATTCAACTACAGTGCAAAACTGCTTTTAAAAGTAAATGTTGAAGTAGAACAACATTGAACATCACA
>NW_006205167.1:0-1203 GCF_000334495.1 Tupaia belangeri chinensis | reverse complement strand
AGGAGTGCAGTCATTCTGCCAGAGATCTTTCTGATATTCCAAGGAAAAGTACAGATTTTGCCTGAAAATCTACATGCTTAAATCGCAAAATTACGCTTCCTTTCACTATGTCCAATGAACTACAGTGTAAACCTGCTTTGAAAACTAAATGTTGAAGTAGAACAACATTGAACATCACAAGTTTTTCCAAATCCAAAGTTAAGTAAGTGTAACAAACAAGTTGGTGTTAGTTCTTTCTTAACATTTCCTTTTAAAAGGGATTGTTTAGTCTCAATTTGCTTTAGCAAGTGTAGTGCATTATTTAGTCGAAAACTCAACATGCGGCTTCAACAAATATCTTTAGTCCTGAAAATCAGTTTCAGGAGTGCAGTCATTCTGCCAGAGATCTTTCTGATATTCCAAGGAAAAGTACAGATTTTGCCTGAAAATCTGCATGCTTAACTCGCAAATGTAACCTTCCTTTCAATATGTCCATTGAACTACTATGTAAACCTTCTTTGAAAACTAAATGTTCAAGTAGAACAAAATTGAACATCACAAGTTGTTCAAAATCCAATGTTCAGTAAATGGAGCAAACAATTTTGTGTTAGTTCTTTCTTAACATTTCCTTTTAAAAGTGATTGTTTAGTCTTAGTTTGCTTAGCAAGTGTAGTGCATTCTTTAGTCCAAAACTCAACTTGTAGCTACAAAAAAGTCATTAAGTACTGAAAATCAGTTTCAGGAGTGCTGTCATTCTGCAGGAGATCTTTCTGATATTCCAAGGAAAAGTACAGATTTTGCGTCAGAATCTACATGCTTAATTCACAAAATTACAATTCCTATCATTTCGTCCATTGAACTACAGTGTAAACCTGCTTTGAAAACTAAATGTTGAAGTAGAACAACATTGAACATCACAAGTTGTTCCAATCCCCATGTTAAGTAAGTGGATAAAACTAGTTTGTGTTAGTTCTTTCTTTATATTTCCTTTTAAAAGGGATTGTTTAGTCTCAATTTGCTTAGCAAGTGGAGTGCATTCTTTAGTTCAGAACTCAACATGCAGCTACAACAAAGATCTTTAGTACTGAACATCAGCTTAAGGAGTGCAGTCATTCTGCCAGAGATCTTTCTGATATTCCTAGGAAAATACAGATTTTCCATGAAAATCTACATGCTTCACTCGGAATTGTAATCTTCCATTCAACACGTCAATTGAACTACAGT
>NW_006205166.1:0-857 GCF_000334495.1 Tupaia belangeri chinensis | reverse complement strand
AGCAGGTGGCATGCAGTCTAGGCACTAGACTATCACATGGCCAACTATGTTTTTTTTTCATAGACCCAGTGGCTCAAATCACTCCAGGAGTGTGTACATACATCCCCAGAATTCCTGGAGGTGAATGGAAGACAAGGTATTGAAGCATGACTGTCTTCCCTGGGGTGATTTCTCACTTTTCCTCTCTGTGAAGCACACACACCTTATGCAAAAAACCTTCAAAAGAAGTTTGATGTGTTCCCTGTACTTTACTTATTTAATTTGGGAACCAGACTCCCTGAATAGAATTGCATCCCTAGGATCTGGTCTCCGTCATTCACTGAGTCATGACTATGGTGTAGAAAAGCGATGCCCAAAGTGAATGGTCCCTCGTTGGGTCTATATCAAATCCAAGACAAGCTAGAGGAATCTGAAATGTGCTTTAGAAAAGGAAGAACGGATTTGCTTCCCATTTGTTTTTTGGAGCTACAGGAGCCCAGGCTTCTGAGACTTGAGTTACACAGAGGGAAAAACAGTCTGTACAAGCACCAGTGCATCTCCACTTTCCTTATCACAGTCTGAGCTCAGGCACGCCCTTGTCAGGGCTTTTTTTCCTTTCATTTTTAATTGCTATGATGTGAGTGTGCTCACCAGAGAGGCAGACACAGAGAAAGCATCCGTCCATGGGTCGTGGTCACACCACAGATCTTTTATTTCCATTACTTTATCATATCAGCATTTAGACTCAGACATACACAAACACTC
The DNA here is from genome assembly GCF_000334495.1 of Tupaia belangeri chinensis. Classification (NCBI taxonomy): domain Eukaryota; kingdom Metazoa; phylum Chordata; class Mammalia; order Scandentia; family Tupaiidae; genus Tupaia; species Tupaia belangeri. The sequence goes on along the minus strand of NW_006205166.1, from coordinate 113 downwards.
ACCAGCATACCCAGTGTGTTCTACTAAACGTCTGGGCAGTTATTCCCACCACAGTAGGCCACGTGGTATCTGACTCCAGTGTCCCATGTCTAACCACTGTGCAACGAGGACTG
>NW_006205165.1:940067-952915 GCF_000334495.1 Tupaia belangeri chinensis | reverse complement strand
TCAAGTTTAATTCCATCATGGCCAGAAAAGCTGCTGGATATAGTTTCTATGCTTTGGATCTTTAAAAGCTTGTTTTGTACCCTATCATGTGGTCAATCTTCAGAAAGGTTCCATTTGGGGGTGAGAAGAATGTATATTTCATGATTTTTGGGTGGAAGGTTCTATAGATGTCTGTCAAGTCCATTTGATTTATAGTATCACTTAAATCCTGTATCTTTTTACTTATATTTTGTGTAGATGATCAGTCCAAAGAAGATAGTGAGGAGACCAGCAGTTGGTGTAATGGCTATGGCACTGGACTCCCATGTAGTCAACCGCAGTTCAAGTCACGGACCTGGTGGCTTAAACTCATGCCGGGCACATGTGTGTGCATGCCCAAGATCCTGAGAGGAGAATAAAGGAGAAAGGATTGCAGCATAGCCATCCCCCTGGGGGGTGATTTCTCACTTTCTGTCTCTCTGTCTCTTCCTGGCAAGCGCACGTGCCCTATAGCAGAAACCTCTCCAAAAAAAGAAAAAAAAAGATAGTGAAGTGTTGAGATCCCCAACAATTAGTGTGTTGCAGTCTATCTCTCCTTTTAGATCTAGCAGTTTTTCCTTCACGTATTTGGGTGCTCCTGAGTTGGGTGCATAGATATTTGTAAGTGTCATATCCTCTTGGTGAATTAGCCCTTTTACTACTAGATAATGCCCTTCTTTGTCTCTTTTCACAGTTTTTGTCTTAAAGCCTATTTTGTCTGAAATCAGTATAGCAACTCAAGACCTTTTTTGGCTTCCATTTGCATGGAATATCTCTTTCCAGCCCTTCGCTTTTAGTGTATGTATGTCTTTATCCATGAGGTGTGTTTCTTGTTGGCAATTTTTTTTTTATCTATTCAGCCAATCTGTGTCTCTTGATTAGAGAATGTAATCCATTAACATTCAACATTATTGTTGATGTTTCTGGACTTGTCCCTACCATTAAGTTGGCAATTTTCTTGGTCCTTTTTTGTTCTCTTATTTATGTCTGTCCTTTTAGTTTTCCGGGTATAGCCCTCCCTTCAGAAATTCTTGAAAAGCTGGTCTGGTGTTAGTAAATTCTTTTAGGTTTTGTTTATCTGTGAACGTTTCTATTTTGCTTCCCATTTGAAGGATAATCTTGCCAGGTATAGTAATCTTGGTTGAAATTGTTTCTCTCTTAACACTTTGAATATTTCTTCCCATTCTTTCCTTGCTTGCATTGTTTCCAATTAAAGGTCTGATGTTAGCCTGATGGAATAACCTTTGTATGTAACTTGATGTTTTCCTCTTGCCAATTTTAGTATGTTGTCTTTTCTGTGGTTTTGGCCAATCTGGCTATGATGTGGCATGGAGAGGATCTTCTTGGGTTGTTTCTATTTCAGGTCCTTTGTATTTCTTGGGTCTGGATGTTTGAGTGCTTCTCTAGACTTGCAATGTTTTCTTCCAGGATTTTGTGGAATAGACTATCAATGCCCTTAGTAGTTTTTTCACCTTCTGGGTTACCAATTCTTCTAATTTCTGCACTATTGTTGCTGAAACCAGATACTCCGAAGACCTTTTAGTTTCTTGAGAACAACAAGTTCACCTGGGACTAAGCTGCAGAGAAAGACAGTAAGGGGGCTCACCATGTTCTTCAGGATACTATGAAGTTCAAAGTATTCCTGAGTGGGCAAAAGGCAGCTACAGGTCTGAAGCAATCTCCTGGAAGCAGTGAGGTGACGGTAGAGTTCCCAAGGTGATCTCTGGCCTCAGTCCTCACTGGCTTCCATTGCCACCACCATGCAGGAGCAGGGAATGATGGCAGGTGGGAGAGGGGAGGATAATGCCGATCTTATGAAATCTCTTGGGAATTATCACTTCCTCTTCTGTTTTCTGGCAGGTTTTATATAGAAGTTTTATTTTCTTACTAAAATATCTCATAGAATTCACCAGTGAAGACATTTGAACCTAGAATTTTCTTTGTGGAAAGGTTTTCAATTATTAACTCAATTGCTTTGATAGTTATATGACTATTTGGATTATCTATTTCTTCTTCTATTTTTTTTACTTTATATTTTCTTATTTACAGTTAATTGTCATAAATCATTATGGTTAAGTGATATCTCATCATGGTTTTGATTTTCATTTCCCTTATGATAAGAGTTGTTGAACATTTTTTATATTTTTTTGCCTATTCATATGTCTTCATTTGAAAGTTGTTCAGCTCATTTGTTCATTTTTTAAATATTTGATTAGTAGTTTTTCTGTGGTTGAGCTGCTTGAGTTCCCTAGATATTCTAGTTGATTCCATTTTGTTAATTTGTCTTTCAAGGAATTTGCCTACTTCTCATAATATTCCCTCATTGTTTTTTAAAATTCTTTTTTATCTATTATTTACATCTTTATTTAATTTTTATATCAATATGTTATATCTTGCCAATTCATCTTTTTAAATTTTTATTTTTTATTATTAATTTTTATTGATTTTTAAAATTATTATTTATACATTAAATCACTATACATCATTTAGATTGTGAAGAGACTTTATCCAGCATGATATACACCTCAGACCAGCCCAGTTGAGACTATTATACACATCCTCATCAACAGAAAAAACCTAATCTGTGTCCCACAAGTGTATTATCTCTCCATAGGATCAGTAGTGATAACCTTTCTTTCATTCCTGATTTTAGTGATTTTTCATTTTTTATGATATTTTAACTAATACTTTATAATCAAGTTTTTTTACTGCTTTTTTCTCTACTCATGGTAAAGTATGCATATGCACACACAGAGAGAGGAAGAGATAAGCACCCTTTACAGCATCTAGCCATACCATGATCTCCTTTCTTCAGCCTTCCAGTAGCTTGAATCCTGGGCACTCATACACATGCCCAGCATATTTCAGGCTGACTGGGTTGGAGATTTGAAGCATGGTCATTATGTGGAATATGGCTTCTCTTGAAAGCATTGCCATTGCAACACAGAGCCAGCCTGGTTGATCAATTTTAATAAGGTGTATCTTTTTTTCCCAAAGTCCTAGTTTTTAGTTTTCTCAACTTAATTTTTCTTTTTCATTATTTCTGCTCATATATTTGTTACTTCCTTCCTTATGCTTACTTTGTATTGTGTTTTAGAAATGGTTCTAGTTTCTTGGAACCAGCAGTTAGCATAATGGCTATGTCACTGGACTCCCACGTAGTCGACCGCGGTTCGAGTCCTGGACCCAGCGGCTTAAACCCACGTCAGGTGCGTGTGCGTACATGCCCAAGATCCCAAGAGGAGAATGGAGGAGAAGGGATTGCAGCATGGCCATACCCTCTGGGGGGTGATTTCTCGCTTTCTATTTCTCTGTCTCTGTCTGTCTGTCTGGCAAGAGCATGCGCCCTATAGCAAAAATCTCTCAAAAAAAAAAGAAAGAAAGAAATGGTTCTAGTTTCTTATAGTGGAAACTTATAGGCTCATTGATTTCAAAACCTTTCTTCCTTTCTAATATATAAGCATTTTAAACTACAAATCTCCAGCTAAGCACTGCTTTAGTTGTATCTCACAGATTTTGATATGCTGTTTTTATTTTCAATGGGTTCAATTATTTTTCCTTTTGCCCAATGGGTTTTTTATAAGTGTAGGGTTTTTTGGATTAATTTCCAAATATCTGAGTACTTTCTAGATATTTTTCTGTCATTTATTTTAAATATTAATTTAACTTTTTTATATCCAGAAAACATACTCTTCATGATTTCAGTTCCTTTATTGTTATTGAAATTTTTATGACTCAGCATATGCTCTATCATGGTGAATGTTTTATGTAAAACTTACAAAGAATGTATATCCTGCCATTATTGAGTGGCATCTTCTATCATTGTCAATTAGGGCAGGCTGGTTGAGAATGTTGTTTATAGCTTCTATAACCCTACTGATTTTCTGTCTGCAGCTCTGTCAGTTACTGAGGGAGATGAAATCTCCAGCCATGATTTGGGGTTTGGTTATTTTTCCTTTTAGTTTTGTCAGTTTGGATTCATGTATTTTTGAAGCTTTGTTATTAGATGCATATACACATTGGGTTGTTATATCATCCTGATGAGTTTTCTTGTGTATTATTATGAAATATCTCTAGTAATATTCCTTATTTTTTTTGTTTGTTTTTGGTAGAGAGTTGTTTTGTTTTGTTTTATTTTGTTTTGTTTTGTTGTGCTATAGGCCGCATGTGCTCCCTAGAGAGACAGCAAGACAGAAAGTGAGAAATCACCCCTCAGGGAGATGGCCATGCTACATTCCCTTCTCCTTCATTCTCCTCTTGGGATTTTGGGCATGCATGAACACACCCACAGAGTGAGTTTATTTATTTAATTAATATTATAAAAGAGATGTTTATTATGAAAAGTTCAAACAACACAGGCATATATAAAATAGAAAACCTTAAATTCATATTTATATCACATTTAATCACATGTATCTTTACAGTGTATAACATTTCTTTTTCCAGCATGGTTATCATGCATATCAATCACAACAAAGACATGACTATACACATAAGCAGCAGAAAATAACTTTTCATTTTTTCATATCTTCGTCAATTAAGCATGCTTTTTTCTTTTTCTTCCCCTGTTCTCCACCCTTCCTCCCTCCATTACCCACCCTATTATTACCCTTATCTTTAGTGTCTACCATTGTCCTATCTCTAGTATCTACCGTTGCCCTCCCTGCTACTATACTTCCAAACTTTCAGTTTCTGCCATAGAGTGCAGATAATCGGTATATATTGAGTGGGGACATACAAAGTCTGTCTTTCATAGTCTGACTTGCTTCACTTAGCATTAAGTCTTCCACATTTGTCCAATTTGTATCAAATGTCAGAGTTTCATTTTTATGGCTGAATAGTATTCCATAGAGTACATATGCCACATTTTTTCATCCAGTCATCTCTTCTTGGACACTTGGGTTGATTCTATGTCCTAGCTATTATAAATAATGCTGCAATAAATGTGGATGTGCAATTGTTTTTTACTGACTGAAGGTTTTCTAGCCTTTGGGTATATATCTAAAAGTGGAGTTACTGGGTCATGGTAGTTCTACTTGTAGATTTCAAAGGAATCTCCTTATAGATCTCCAAAGTAGTTGTACTAACTTATATTCCCACCAACACTGTAGGAGAGTTCCCTTTTCACCTGTTTATATTACATTGAACCACATATAACTTTACAGTGTATTACATTTCAAGGACATTAAAATCCCCATCTTCATCATCCAATAGTTTTTCATTTTTTTCCCTAGTATTATTATTATCATGCCAATTATATTTTTAATTAGTCAATCACTATTTATCATTTTGCTTGTAAAAAAACTTTACCTTACATGAAATACTTCTCAGACCAATCCAGTTGAGAAAACTATACATGTCATCATCAACAGGTAATAAACCCTATCTGTGTCCCACCATATGGCTTCTTCAGAGAACTGTCTGTTCAATTCCTTTTCCCATCTTTTAAATGGATTGATTTTTTTGTTGTTGATGAGCTGCCTGAGTTCCCTGTATATTCTGGTTATCAGTCCCTTATTTGAGGTATACTTTGCAAATATATTCTCTCACTTGAGGGTTGTCGTCTCACTCACTGTTTCTTTGGCTGTGCAGAAGCTTCTCAGCCTAATAGAGTCCCATTTGTCTATTTTGAGGACTGACTATTGCCTATGTTTTGGAAGTCTTCTTTCAAAAGTCTTTGCCTACTCCAAGGTCTCCAAGAGTTTTTCCTGTTTTCCACGAGTATTTTTATGGTTTGAGATTTTATTATTAGATCCTCAATCCATTTTGAGTTAGTTTTTGTTAGTGATGAGAGGTAAGGATCCAGTCTCATTCTTCTGCAGGAGGATATCCAGTTCTCCCAGGACCATTTACAGAAGAGATTTTCTTTTTCCCACTGGATTGTCTTGTGCCCTTTGTCAAGGATCAGTTGGCTGTATGTCTGAGGGGTTATTTAGGGGCTCTCAATTCTGTTCCATTGGTCTACCTGTTTTTGTGCCAATACCATGCTATTTTAATTATCACAGCTTTGTAATATGTTTTGAGGTTGGGAAGTGAGATGCCTCCTACTTTATTCCCCTTGTGCAGTATTGCTTTGGCAATATGGGGACTTTTATGCTTACAGACAATTTTTATGATTTTTTTTCTATTTCTGTGAAGAATATCTCTGGTAGTATGATTGGGACTGCATTGAATTTGTAGATTAATTTGGATAGAATTGACATCTTGATTATATTAATTCTTCCAATCCAGGAACATGGGATGATTTTCCACTTTTTTGTATCTTTTTTTTTTTCCTAGTGTTTTATAGCTTTCCTTATAGAGATCTTTGGTGTCTTTGGTAAGGTTTATTCCTAGATAGCTTATAGATTTTGTGGTTATTGTAAATGAGATTTCTTTCTTCAGTTCTGTCTCAGTTTGTCCATTGGTATATAAAAATGCTATAGATTTTTTGTATGTTGATTTTGTATCCTGCCATTTTACAATGTTCATTTATCATGTCCAGGATTTTTTTGTGTGTGTGGATTCTTTTGGATTTTCTATGTATAGCATCATATTATATGCAAATAGAGATAACGTCAATTCTTCTTTTCATATTTGGATGCCTTTTACTGACTCTCTTGTCTAAATGCATTGGCTAGAACTTCCAGTACAATGTTAAAAAGGAGTAGAGAAAGTGGACAGCCTTGTTTTGTTCCAGTTTTTTAGTGAAAAGGTTTTCAGCTTCTCCCCAGTTAGTATGATGTTAGCTATAGGTTTTACATATATGTCTTTTATTGTGTTAAGGAATGTCTCTTCTATGACAATTTTGCTGAGAGTCTTAATCATGAAGCAATGTTGTATTTCATTGAATGCTTTTTCTGCATCGATTGATAATGGTCATATGGTTTTTATCTTTCCTTTTGTTAATGTGATGTATTACATTTATTGTTTTGCATATATTGAACCATCCTTGCATCCCTAAAATAAATCCTACTTGGTCATGGTGCTTAATCTTTTTAATATATTGTTGAATATGATTTGCTAGTATCTTGTTGAAAATTTTTGCATCTGTATTCATCAGGGATATGGGCCTGAAGTTTTCTTTTTTTGTCATGTCCTTGTCTGACTTTGGAATTAAGATGATGGAGGCTTCATAGAATTAATTCAGGATGGTTCCTTCCTTTTGAATTTTTAGAAATAGTTTAAGGAGAATTAGGATTAGTTCTTCTTTAAAAGTTTTGTAGAATTCAGAAGTAAAGTCATTGGGACCTGTGCTCTTCCTTATTGAGAGACCACCTATTATACTGATTTAATCTCATTGTTTGTTATTGATTCATTTAGACTTTCTGTTTCTTCCTAGTTCAATCTTGTTAAGATACGTGTCCAGAAATTTGTCCATCTTATCTATGTTCGTTGGTATATAGTCACTCATAGTACTCTCTGATGATATTTTGTAGCCTGTTTCCTTGCTGATTTGATTTATCTGTTTCCTTTATCTGTTCTTCTTGATTAATCTAGCTAACAGTGTGTCAATTGTTTATCTTCTCAAAGAACCAACTGTTGGTATCATTTATTTTCTTTATAGTTCTTTTATTCTCTATTTCATTTATTTCTGCTTGAATCTTTATTATTTATTTTCTCCTGAAATTTTCTTGGGGGTTTTGTAGTTGTTTTTTCCAGTTCTCTGTGTTGTATCATTAGGTTGTTTATTTGCCATCTTTCTGCTTTTTTCTTGTGGGTACTAATTGCCATGAACTTCCCTCTTATGACTGTTTTTGCTGTGTCCCATGGGTTATAAACACTTGTTTGTTCATTATTATTGGTTTCTATGAATCATTAGGAGTAAGTAGGTTGTTTAGTTTCCATGTGTTTGTGAATTTTTGAGGGCTTTTTCTGTAGTCGGTTTCAAGTTTGATTCCACTGTTATCAGAAAAGATACTAGGTATAGTTTCTATACCTTTGAATTTGTAAGGGCTTGTTTTGTGCCCTATCGTGTGGTCAGTCTTCAAAAATGTTCCATGGGGGAGGAGTGAGAAAAATATTATTTTGTAGTAGTTGGGTAAAATACTCTATAGATGTCTGTCAAGTCCATTTCATGTATGGTATCATTTAGATCTTGTATCTCTTTGTTTATTTTGTGCTTAGATGATCTGTCCAGAAGAGTCAGACTGGTGTTGAGATCACCTACAGTTACTGTATTGCAGTATATCTCTCCTTTGATATCTAGCAATCTCTCTTTGATGTATTTAGGTGCAACAGTGTTGGGTACATAGATATTTACAAGTGTTATATCTTCTTGGTGAATAAGTCCTTTTAGTACTGTATAATGTCCTTCTTTGTCTCTTCTTACATCTTTCATCTAAGCATCTACTTTGTCTAATATCAGTATCACTACTCCAGCATTTTTTTTTGGTTTCCATTTGCATGGAATATCTTTTTCCAGCCCTTCATTTTCAGTCTATATATGTCCTCATCAATGAGGTGTGTTTCTTGTAAGGAGTATATAGATGGCTTCTGCTTTTGTATCCATTCAGCCATTCTGTGTCTTTTAATGGGATAATTTAAGCCATTAACATTCAATGTTATTATTGATATTTGTGGATTTATGCCTGTCATTTTGTTAGCTATTTTCTCAGTTTTTTATTTGTTATTGTTGTTGTTCTATTTCTGTTTGTCTCTCTTTATCCTGATACAACACTCCCCTCAGTACTTCTTGTAGAGTTGGTCTATTATTGGTGAATTCTTTCAGTTTTTGTTTATCTGAGAATACTTTTACTTGCTCTTCCCATTTGGGGGATAATCTTGCTGGATATAGTATTCTTGGTTAAAATAGTTTTTCTTTTAATGTTTTGAACACGTCTTCCCATTCCACCCTTTCCTGTATTGTTTTAGTTGAGAGGTCTGACATTAGCCTAATGGGATAGCCTTATAAAGTAAGTACTTTATAAAGTACTTATAAAGTAAATTGATATTTATCCTTTGCCATTTTTAGAATATTGTCTTTCTCTTTAATTTTTACTAATCTGGTTATGATGTGCTGGGGGGGGGATCTTTTTGTGTTGATTCTATTTGGGGTCCTTTTATTTCTTGGGTCTGAATTTCTATATTTGGAAAATTTTTAGGTAGTATTTCATGAAAGAGGCTTTCCACACCTTTAGCAGATTCTTGACCTTCTGGAATACCCAACATACGGACATTTAAGCGTTTCATGGTGTCTAGAATTTCCCATATGTTGTCGTCATTTTTCCCCCTTCTTTTTGTTGATTTGGTCTATGCTGGAGACTTTGTTCTAAAGGTCAGAAATTCTTCCTTCTGCATGGTTCAATCTGCTGTTAATGCTTTCTAGGGAGATTCTAATTTCTTATATTGTATTCTTCATTTCTAGTTCTTTTTTATTCTTTTTTAGGGTGTCTATTTTTCTTTGAAATTTACTTTCATGTCCTGAAATGATTTTCTCATTTTCTGGAACTTATTGTTTGTTCTCTCTTGCATCTCATTGAGTTTTGTCACTATGAATACTCAGAACTCTTTTTTCTGACATTTCTGTGTGTTTCTTGGTGCTGTCCACTGTCGGTGAGGGGCAACTTCCTTCACCTGGCAAAGAGCTACTGCTTTGTTTTCTCATCTTTCTTCAAGATCTGTGCTGGTTTCTAGTCATCTGATGCAGTGTTCACTTTTTTCTATTTATTTGAGTAGATTCTGTAGTACTGGTGGAAGAAATTTCACCTTAGTTCCCAGGTATGTTCCTATTGGAGAGCTATGTCTCCCACACCAGAGCACTTATGGATAACTTCAGATGCTTGGCTCCTCTACCATTCAGCTCTTGATAAGGTGATAGCAAGCTAAGGAGATATAGCTTGGTAAAAATTATCCAGACACATGCTGTGCAAGGCGCGGCATGCAGGTTAGTGTACCAAAAGTTCTAAAGTGTCTCCCAGGTCCAGAGCATGGACTCACCCTAAAGGCCTGCCCAGATTGGACTCAAGACTCCTGGCAGGCTGGGCAAGCCCAGGCTGCTGGGACAGTGGGCAATGTAGTCCAGAAGTCCCGAGCATGGACTCACCTGAAAAGCCTGCCCCTAGAGTGAGTTTTAAGCCATTGGGTCTAGAACTCAAACCGGTTCGACTACATGGGAGTCCAGTGACATAACCATTTCGCCATCTGCTGGTCTTGTAATATTCCTTACTCTAAAGTCTACTTTGTCTGATTTTAATATTACCACACCTGCTCCCTTATAATTATTGTTTGTATATCTTCTTCTCTAATTTTACTTTTAACCTATTTGTGTCTTCATCTTTACAGTGGATTTCTTAAAGTCAGCATACAGTTGGGTCTTATTTCTTTTCCAGTATGGTACTCTGTTTTTACACTTAAAGAGATTATTTATATATTTAGGCATGAGTCCTACTGTATATAGTCCATATTCCTATTTGTTTCTATTTGTCCCCCTATCCTGTCTTCTTTCAATTTTTCTGCCTTCTGAATTAAATTTTTAAAAACTTTAAGTTTTCCTTTTATTGTCTAACTTACTTATTCCCTTTAACTCTGATACTTTTGTGGTTGCTCTGGGGTTTACAAATATGCATTTTTACACTTGATTCATTGTTACTATTTTTACTTTAAACAGTCCATTATATATTTTTTATTTTTTAAATATTTGCTAAGTCATTTAAAATAAGAATAATAAATTTTGTACATATTACAACAAATAACATATTTTGATGAAAAGTAACTATTTTCAAAGACAAAATAAGGAGAAAAATGCCATTGTTACATACTTTTGCCCAACTCTTTAATATTTGGCTTAATAGACACAGCTGACTTCTCATACCTGCTTCCACACTCAATGAGTTTTGATATGTTGGTTTAATGAAAACACATGAAGAAAATCTAGCTTCACATAGGTATGCAGTTAGAAAAGGAAGAAATTTTTGTGTGTTAATTTTGTAGGTTTTTGCCATAGGACATATGTGTTTGCCAGAAAGAAACAGAGAGAGGGAAAGGGTGGGTGGCCACACAAGGTGAGGCTACACCTTAATCCTTTCTCCATTTTCCGCTAGGGATTTTGAGCACACACAGCTATGTGCCCAGCATGATTTTCAAGCAACCAGGTCTAAGACTCAAATTGTGGTCAGCCATGTGGGATTCAAATCCAGCACCTTAACCACTATGCAACCTGCTGGCAGCCAAAGGGAGATGTGTTTCAGTAACCTTTTCAGATGATTATGGGGGGACCAGCAGTTAGTGTAATGGCTATGTTGCTGGACTCCCATGTAGTTGACTGCAGTTCGAGTCCTGGACTTGGTAACTTAAACTCATGCCAGGAAGGTGTGCGTGCATGCCCAAGATCCTGAGAGGAGAATAGAGGAGAAGGGATTGTGGCGTGGCCATCCCCCCTGGGGGGAGTGATTTCTCGCTTTCCGTCTCTCTTTGTCTTTCTGGCGAGTGCACGTGCCCTATGGCAAAAACCTCTCCAGAAAAAAAAAAAAAAAGTTGATTATGGGGAACCAGCAGTTAGCGTAATGGCTATGTCGCTGGACTCCCACATAGTCGACCACAGTTCGCGTCCCAGACCCAGTGACTTAAAATTCACGCCGGGTGCGTGTGTGTGCGTGCCCAGGATCCCGAGAGGAGAATGGAGGAGAAGGGATTGCGGTGTGCCCATCCCCCCTGGGGGGTGATTTCTCGCTTTCTGTCTCTATGTCTCTCTCTGTCTGTCTGGTGAGCACACGCACCCTATAGCAAAAATCTCTCCAAAAAAAAAAAAGTTGATTATGGGCATTCTTTTTTGACACTGCCAAAACTCTACAAATGAATTATTCTTTCCTAAGGTTAATGAAGTGTGGAATCTGAAAACATATCAGTAAACATTTCATATACTCTTACATTAAAATTCATTGATCATCTTATAATTTGAATGAATATTTAACATATCTTATACATATTGATTATTTGAAAAATATTAGTTCACTAAGCTATGCAACTATTCCAAATGTTGACATATTTTATCCAGTATCAAAAAATCACATCCATTGGGAACCAGCAGTTAGCGTAATGGCTATGTCGCAGGAATCCCATGTAGTCGACCGCAGTTCACGTCCTGGACCCAGTGGCTTAAAACTCACACTGGGCACGTGTGCGTGCATGCCCAAGATCCCGAGAGGAGAATGGAGGAGAAGGGATTGCAGCGTGACCATCCCCCCGGGGGGGTGATTTCTCGCTTTCTGTCTCTCTGTCTCTCTCTGTCTGTCTGGCGAGCGCATGTGCCCTGTAGCAAAAACCTCCAAAAAAAAAATCACATTGATTTATATCATAAATGATATTATTGGGAAAAAAAAAAGTGTAACTTTTGAGAAGCTTTCAAATTGACCATGGCAGAATAAAGTTTCCAAAAATTCTAATTTTCACTCCAAAAATATGAATATTATTGGGAACAAATACCATCAGCTGTTACACTGAAGTGATAGGCTCACTTTATTTTCAACAAAAAAAAAATCACATTGATTTATATCATAAATGATATTATTGGGAAAAAAAAAAGTGTAACTTTTGAGAAGCTTTCAAATTGACCATGGCAGAATAAAGTTTCCAAAAATTCTAATTTTCACTCCAAAAATATGAATATTATTGGGAACAAATACCATCAGCTGTTACACTGAAGTGATAGGCTCACTTTATTTTCAAGAAAATTTTTGGTCATTGGAAAAGTCATGACACTTTTTTTTTTTTTTGGAGAGGTTTTTGCTGTAGGGCGCGTGCGCTCGCCAGACAGACAGAGACAGACAGACAGAAAGAGAGAAATCACCCCCCAGGGGGGATGGCCATGCCGCAATCCCTTCTCCTCCATTCTTCTCTTGGGATCTTGGGCA
>NW_006205165.1:934995-939984 GCF_000334495.1 Tupaia belangeri chinensis | reverse complement strand
GGGAGTCCAGCGACATAGCCATTACGCTAACTGCTGGTCCCAGTCGTGACACATTTTTACATAGAAAAACAGAAAAAATAAGTCATAACTTTTCCAATGACCCAATATTTGCCCATTATCCAAGTATTTAATCATGATTTCTCTGTCAGTACTTCTTTTCGACTTTCAAATGTGACTGTTTTATTAAGAGAACTTTTTTATTAGTAAATAATGTGTATGTTTTATTTATTTTTTAATTTTTTGTTTATTTATTATTATAATTTTTAAATTTGATGAGGCGAGGAGTGAGAAAGCAAGTCACAAGGTCTGGTAGTTGAACCACAATCAGCCATGTGGGAGTCCAGTGCCTTAACCACCTGCTGGCCCCTATCTTCTTTATTTTTTAATTATATCTTCATTTATTCTTTATTCTAATTTTTTTATTTTTTTTAATTTATTTATTTTGCATTCATTCACTGTATATCATTGCAAAATATACATTTTTTCCTCACCCTTCCATGAAGCAAATGTCTTATTTTTATATATTTAATCACTACATATCATTACAGCTTATAAAACTAATTTTCCCAGCATAAATACACTGTATATTAGTCCAGTTAAAGATATTATCATACACATTACTATGGACAGATAATTTTCCATTTTTGTATCCCTTAAAGTTTTTTGCTTCTTTTTTCCTCCTGGATTCCTTTTCTCTTACTCTCCCTATTTCCCACTCTCCTCCCACACTGTCTCTAGTATCCACAGTTGTTCTCCATGCTTTTATATATTCTAGTCTTTCCATTTCTGCCATACAATGTGGACATTTGGTATATATTAAGTGGAGACATACAATGTCTCTCCTTCATAGCCTGGCTTGCTTCACTCAGCAGTAAATCTTCCATATTCATCCACTTTCTGTCAAAAACCAGGGTCTTGTTATTTTTTATGGCTTAGTAGTTCCATACTGTATATGTGCCACATTTTTTCAATGCATTCATCTGTTCATGGAATTTTGGGTTGTTTCCATGTCTTAGCAATTGTGAATAATGCCACAGTAAGCATGGATGTGCAAATACTTTTCCTACTGAGTGTATTCCTATACTTTTGGTAGATGCCAAGGAGTGGAACTGCTGGATCATATGGTAGTTCTATCTGCAGGTCTTTGAGGAACCTCCATATTGTTCTTCACAGTGGCTGTACTAATTTACATTCCCCTAAACAGTGTAGGAAAGTTTCCCTTTCACCACAGCCTCACCATAAATTACCATTTATATATTTTTAGTCTTAGCCATTCTGACTGGTAGTATCTCATTGTGGTTTTTATTTGCTTTTTTTATGATAAGAGATGTTGAACTTTTTCATATGCTTTTTGGCTGTGTATATATCTTCCTTACAGTGTGTGTGTGTGTGTGTGTGTGTGTGTGTGTGTGTATGTGTGTTTGTGTGTAGATTTTTTTGTGGATTCTTTTGGGTTTTCTATGTATATTTTCTATGTCATCTGCAAATAGAGATAATTTCACTTCATTTTTTCCCTATTTGAATACCTTTTATTTTAGTCTCTTGTCTGATTGCATTGGTGACTTTACTGAAAAGAAATTGAGAAAGTGGGCAACCTTGTCTTGTTCCAGTTTTTAGTGGAAAAACTTTCAGATTTTCTTCATTCAGTATGATCTTAGCTATGGGTTTTTCATATATTGCTTTTATTGTGTTGACAAATGTCTCTTCTATGCCAATTTTTCTGAGTCTTAATCATGAAAGAATGTTGGGGTTTTTTTTGGGGGGGGTTGTTTGGGTTTTGTTTTTTTTTTTTGAGAGAGAGAAAGAAAGAGTTTTGCTATAGGGCATGTGTGCTCACCAGAGAGACAAAAAGTGAGAAATCACCTTCCAGGGAAGATGGCTATGCTGCAATCTCTTGTCCTCCATCCTCTCAGGATCTTGGGCACACATACACACTCATGTGCCAGGCATGAGTTTTAAGCTGCCAGGTCTGGGACTCAAACCACAGTAGACTATGGGGGAGTCCAGCAACATAACCATTATGCCATCTGCTGGTCCCAGGATGTTGTATTTTATCAAATAGTTTTTCTATATTGATTAATATGATCTTTTTTTAATCTTTCTGTTAATTTGGTGTACTACATTTTGCATGTATGAACCATAGTTTTGTATATATTGAACCATCCTTCCATCCCTGGAATAAAGCCTACCTAGTTATGGTGTATAATCTTTTTAATGTGACGTTGGATGCAATTTGATAGTATCTTGTTGAGAAATTTGCATCTATATTCATCAGAGATATTGGTCTATAGTTGTTTTTTGTTTTGTTTTGTTTTTGTTTTTGTTTGTTTGTTTTCTGTTTTGTTTTTGTTTTTGTCATGTCCTTGTCTGTTTTGGGAATGAGGGTTACGGAGACTTCATAAAATGAATTCAGAAGGGCTCCCTCCTTTTAGATCTTTAGAAATAGTCTGAGTAAAATAGGGGTTAGTGCTTCTTTAAAAGTTTTTGGAGAATTCAGGATTGAAACTATCAGGACCTGGGCTTTTCTTTGTTGGGATGTTATTTATTACTGATTCAATGTCATTACTCATTATCGGTCTATTCAGGCTTTCTGTGTCTTCTCAATTCACTCTTGGTAGCTTATATATGTCCAGAAATTTGTCCATCTTATCCAGGTTTTCTTGTTTGTTGGCATATAGTCTAGTATTTTATAGCATTCACCCATGTTGTTTTGTATTTCTGTTACATCTGTTGTAATACTGCCTGTTTTGTTGGTAATTTATCTGATTATTTTCTCTCTTCTTAATTAATCTAACTAACAGTGTATCAATTTTTTTTATCTTCTCAAACAATCAGGTTTTGGTTTTATTCATTTTCTGTATAGTTCATTTATTCTCTATTTCATTTATTTCTGCTTGAATCATTGTTCTTTCTCTACTCCTGGCATTTTTTTTTGTTTTAATGTTGTTGTTTTTCCAGTTTCCTGAGGTGTGTTGTTTGGTTGTCTATTTGCGACCTTTACATATTTTTCTTATGTGCGCTAATTGCTATGAACTTCCCTCTTATGACTGCTTTCACTGTGTCCTATATATTATGGGAACTCATGCATTCATAATTGTTGATTTCCATGAATCTTTTCATTTCAGTCTTAATTTCTTCAGTGGTTATGAAGTCATTCAGGAGTAAGTTGTTTAGTTTCTGTATGTTTGTGTATTATCCAGGGATTTTTCTGAAATTAACTTCCTGTTTAATTTTGTCATAGTCAGAGAAAATGCTGGATATAGGTTTTATGCCTTTGAATTTGTAAAGGCTTGTTTTGTGCCCTATCATGTGATCAGTTTTCGAAAAGGTTCCATTAGGGGTGAGAAAAATATATATATTCTGTGACTGTTGGCTGGAAAGTTCTATAGGTGTCGTTCAAGTCCATTTCATTTATGATGTTATTTAGATCCTGTATCTCTTTGTTTATTTTTTGTCTAGATGATCTATCCAAAGGAGATATTGGGGTGTTGAAATCCCCAATGGTTAGTGTGTTGCAATCTGTCTCTCCCTTTAGATCTAGCAGTCTTTCTTTCATGTATTTCGGTGTTCTTGAGTTGGGTGCATAAATATCTATAATTGTTATATTTTCTTAGTGAATTAGCCCTTTTAGTGAATTAGCCCTTTTAGTACTCTATAATGTCCTTCTTTGTCTCTTCTTATAGTTTTTGTCTTAAAGCCTTAAAGTCTGGTATCAGTATTGTGACTCCAGCCTATTTTTTTTTTTTTGAGAGGTTTTCGCTATAGGGCGCGTGCGCTCGCCAGACAGAGAGAGACATAGAGATAGAAAGTGAGAAATCACCCCCCAGGGGGGATGGTCACGCCGCAATCCCTTCTCCTCCATTCTCCTCTCGGGATCTTGGGCACGCATGCACACGTGCCCGGCGTGAGATTTAAGCCACCGGGTCCGAGACGTGAACCGCGGTCGACTACGTGGGAGTCCAGCGACATAGCCATTACGCTAACTGCTGGTTCCCTCCAGCCTATTTTTGATTTCCATTTGCCTGGAATATTTTTTTCCAGTCCTTCACTTTTCTTTTTTTTTTTTTTTTTTTTTTTTTTGACATATTTTTATTGAATTTTTTTTATACATTCAATCACATTATTTAGCATACAAAGTGAGCATTTCAATATGTGAACATTTCTCCCCAGTTCAGTTGATCAAAATATCTTCAAGCGAATAACACCACACCTGCCATCACATCAATGCTCTGCCTCCGTTTCCCTCCTCCAAACGTCCTTCCTTAGGCCCTCGTTTCCCGCCTCCAAACGTCCTTCCTTAGGCCCTACTCCTTCACACACACCACATCTGGCATTCACACCCATCTCTTGTGTTTGTACAACGTTTAGACAATCAGTTTCAGTCATAGAGTGCAGACACTTGGTATATATTAAGTGGGGACATACAATGTCTCTCCTTCATAGCCTGGCTTGCTTAACTCCGCAGTAAATCTTCCATATTCTTCCACTTTCTGTCAAAAGTCAGGGTTTTGTTGGTTTTTATGGCTGAATAGTGTTCCATGGAGTATATTTGCCACAGTTGTTCAATCCATTCATCCATATGGGGGCATTTGGGTTGGTTCTTTGTCTTAGCAATCGTGAATAGTGCCACAATAAACATCGATGTGCAAGCACTTTTCCAATTAAATGTTCTTCTGTCCTTTGGGTAGATACCGAGGAGTGGCATTGCTGGATCATATGGTAGTTCTATTTGTAGATTTTTGAAGAATCTCCAAATTGTTCTCCATAGTGGCTGGACCAATTTATATTCCCACCAGCAGTGTAAAAGAGTTCCCCTTTCATCACACCCCCGCCAACATTTATCATTTTTTGTTGTTTTAATATTAGACATTTTGACTGGGGTTAGGTGGTACCTCATTGTTGTTTTTATCTGCATTTCCCTTATGATGAGGGAGGTTGAACATTTTTTCATATGCCTTTTGGCCATTCGTATGTCATCTTTAGAGAGTG
>NW_006205165.1:920568-934628 GCF_000334495.1 Tupaia belangeri chinensis | reverse complement strand
TCTTTCTGCAGGTGGAAATCCAGTTTTTCCAGCACCATTTGCTGAAGAGGTTTTCCTTTTCCCACCGGATTGACTGGTACCCCTTGTCAAAAATCAGTTGACTGTATGTTTGGGAATTTATTTCTGGGGACTCTATTCTGTTCCATTTGTCCACATGTCTGTTTCTGTGCCAGTACCATGCTGTTTTGATTACCACAGCTTTGTAGTATACTTTTGGGTCAGGGAGTGAGATGCCACCCACTCCACTCTTCTTGTGCAGAATTGCTTTGGCAATATGGGGTCTTTTATGATTCCAGACGAATTTTGTGATTGTCTTTCCTAGATCTGTGAAGAATGTGTCTGGTACTTTGATTGCCACTGCATTAAATATGTAGATTAATTTGGGTAGAATTGCCATTTTTATTATATTAATTCTTCCAATCCAGGAACATGGGATGTCCTTCCACTTTTTTGTGTCATTTTTTATTTCTTTTTTTAGCTTCTCATAGTTTTTCTTGTAGAGGTCTTTAACTTTTTTGGTTAGATTTATTCCTAAGTGTCTTACACTTTTTGTGGCTATGGTAAATGGAATAACTTTTTCAGTTCTAGCTCAGTCTGCCTGTTGTTTGTATATAGAAATGCTATAGATTTCTGTATATTAATTTTGTATCCTGCAACTTTACTGTATTCATGCATTACTTCCAGAAATATTTTCATGGAAACCATTGGGTCTTCTAGGCATACAATCATGTCATCTGTGACTTTTCATGTCTGTATGTCTTTATTCATAAAGTATGTTTCTTATAGGCAGAAAATTAAGGGTTTCTGGGTATTTTTTTTCCATCCAGACAATCTGTGTCTTTTGATTGGAGAATTTAATCCATTAACATTCAATGTTACTATCAATATTAGTGGATTTGTCTCTGCCATTTTGTTAGCCACTTTCTTGGGTTTTTTTGTTCTCGTATTTCTGTCTGTCTCAGTTCTCGTAACATAGTAGTCCCTTCAGTACTTCTTGAAGAATTGGTCTAGTATTGGTTAATTCTTTCTGATTTTATTTGTTCTTCCCATTTGAAGTATAATATTGCTGAGTATAGTATTCTTGGATGGAATTGTTTTCTTTTAGTATTTTGAATATGTCTTCTCATACTTTTCTTGCCTGCGTTGTTTTGTTTGAGAGGTCTGATGTTAGCCTAATAGGGTAATCTTTGTAAGTGACTTGATATTTTACTTTTGCCATTCTTAGAATCTTGTCTTTGCATGTGATTTTTACTATTCTGGCCATGATGTGCTATGGAGAGGATAGTCTTATGTTGATTCTGTTTTGAGTCCTTTGTATTTCTTAAGTCTGGATATCTGAATGCCTCTTTAGGTTTGGAAATTTTTCTGCAAGTATTTCATAGAATAAATCTTCTAGGCCCTTGTCTGATTCTTTACCTTATGGAATACCTATTATTTGAATATTTGGAAATTTGTTAGTGTCTAGTATTTCCTACATGTTGTCCTAATTTCTTTAAATTATTTTTCATTATTTTTGGTGGTTTTATCTAAGTCAAAGACTTTTTCTTCCAGCTCAGAGATTCTGTGTTCTGGGTGGTTCAGTCTGCTATTAATACTTTTGAGGGAGGTCTTGATTTTCTGTATTACTGTCTTCATCTCTACAAATTCTAATTGGTTCTTTTTATGGTGTCTATCTCCTCCTTGAAACCTTGGAAAGATTCCCTCATCTCTGTCACCACAAATATTCTGAACTCTATTTCTGACATTCTTACAAATTATTTACTGCTGTCTATGGTTGAACTGTTACTCTGTTCCACTGAGGAAGAGATGTTTCCTTGTTTTCCCATACTTCTTGTGCCTCTGCTGGTTTCTAGTCATCTAATAGACTATATACTTCTTTCTACTTTTCTGGTTCAATTCTGTAGTGTCAGTGGGGAAGAAGAGCTGTACTTCTCAGATATGTTCTTGGTAGAGAGCCTTGTCTTTCATTCAATTAAGTGTACATGTATTCAGCTTTAGATGTCAATTCCTTTCCCAGTCTCTTGGGACTAGGCACACCTGGGGCTGAACTGGAGAGTTTCAACCGGGGGAGGGAGTAGGAGTCACAGTGTACTATGCGTTCAGAGAATCTTTCTGCAGGTGGAAATCCAGTTTTTCCAGCACCATTTGCTGAAGAGGTTTTCCTTTTCCCACCGGATTGACTGGTACCCCTTGTCAAAAATCAGTTGACTGTATGTTTGGGAATTTATTTCTGGGGACTCTATTCTGTTCCATTTGTCCACATGTCTGTTTCTGTGCCAGTACCATGCTGTTTTGATTACCACAGCTTTGTAGTATACTTTTGGGTCAGGGAGTGAGATGCCACCCACTCCACTCTTCTTGTGCAGAATTGCTTTGGCAATATGGGGTCTTTTATGATTCCAGACGAATTTTGTGATTGTCTTTCCTAGATCTGTGAAGAATGTGTCTGGTACTTTGATTGCCACTGCATTAAATATGTAGATTAATTTGGGTAGAATTGCCATTTTTATTATATTAATTCTTCCAATCCAGGAACATGGGATGTCCTTCCACTTTTTTGTGTCATTTTTTATTTCTTTTTTTAGCTTCTCATAGTTTTTCTTGTAGAGGTCTTTAACTTTTTTGGTTAGATTTATTCCTAAGTGTCTTACACTTTTTGTGGCTATGGTAAATGGAATAACTTTTTCAGTTCTAGCTCAGTCTGCCTGTTGTTTGTATATAGAAATGCTATAGATTTCTGTATATTAATTTTGTATCCTGCAACTTTACTGTATTCATGCATTACTTCCAGAAATATTTTCATGGAAACCATTGGGTCTTCTAGGCATACAATCATGTCATCTGTGACTTTTCATGTCTGTATGTCTTTATTCATAAAGTATGTTTCTTATAGGCAGAAAATTAAGGGTTTCTGGGTATTTTTTTTCCATCCAGACAATCTGTGTCTTTTGATTGGAGAATTTAATCCATTAACATTCAATGTTACTATCAATATTAGTGGATTTGTCTCTGCCATTTTGTTAGCCACTTTCTTGGGTTTTTTTGTTCTCGTATTTCTGTCTGTCTCAGTTCTCGTAACATAGTAGTCCCTTCAGTACTTCTTGAAGAATTGGTCTAGTATTGGTTAATTCTTTCTGATTTTATTTGTTCTTCCCATTTGAAGTATAATATTGCTGAGTATAGTATTCTTGGATGGAATTGTTTTCTTTTAGTATTTTGAATATGTCTTCTCATACTTTTCTTGCCTGCGTTGTTTTGTTTGAGAGGTCTGATGTTAGCCTAATAGGGTATTCTTTGTAAGGGACTTGATATTTTCCTTTTGCCATTCTTAGAATCTTGTCTTTGCATGTGATTTTTACTATTCTGGCCATGATGTGCTATGGAGAGGATAGTCTTATGTTGATTCTGTTTTGAGTCCTTTGTATTTCTTAAGTCTGGATATCTGAATGCCTCTTTAGGTTTGGAAATTTTTCTGCAAGTATTTCATAGAATAAATCTTCTAGGCCCTTGTCTGATTCTTTACCTTATGGAATACCTATTATTTGAATATTTGGAAATTTGTTAGTGTCTAGTATTTCCTACATGTTGTCCTAATTTCTTTAAATTATTTTTCATTATTTTTGGTGGTTTTATCTAAGTCAAAGACTTTTTCTTCCAGCTCAGAGATTCTGTGTTCTGGGTGGTTCAGTCTGCTATTAATACTTTTGAGGGAGGTCTTGATTTTCTGTATTACTGTCTTCATCTCTACAAATTCTAATTGGTTCTTTTTATGGTGTCTATCTCCTCCTTGAAACCTTGGAAAGATTCCCTCATCTCTGTCACCACAAATATTCTGAACTCTATTTCTGACATTCTTACAAATTATTTACTGCTGTCTATGGTTGAACTGTTACTCTGTTCCACTGAGGAAGAGATGTTTCCTTGTTTTCCCATACTTCTTGTGCCTCTGCTGGTTTCTAGTCATCTAATAGACTATATACTTCTTTCTACTTTTCTGGTTCAATTCTGTAGTGTCAGTGGGGAAGAAGAGCTGTACTTCTCAGATATGTTCTTGGTAGAGAGCCTTGTCTTTCATTCAATTAAGTGTACATGTATTCAGCTTTAGATGTCAATTCCTTTCCCAGTCTCTTGGGACTAGGCACACCTGGGGCTGAACTGGAGAGTTTCAACCGGGGGAGGGAGTAGGAGTCACAGTGTACTATGCGTTCAGAGAATTATGAAGTCTCCAGATATTCTTTGGTAGGCAGAAGGCAGCTAAAGATCTGAGATGGTATTCCTGCCTCAGTTTGTCTCACTGATTGCTGCTGCTCCTTGCTGCAGCACAGTCTCCAATGGTACTGGCAGTATAGGGATGTAGGAGGAGCTGATCCAGGATGTACCTGGGGCAGATGGAAGACAGTAAGAGGCCTGAGGCAGTCTCCTGCTTCAGTTGGTCTCACTGACTGCTGCTCCTCTCTGGAGGTAATGAATTGCCTATCAGTAGTTCTTTCAAGAGAAAAGAAAAGAAAAGAAAAGAAAAGAAAAGAAAAGAAAAGAAGAAGAGAAGAAGAAGAGAAGAAGAAGAGAAGAAGAAGAAGCAATGGTGTTCCATAAAAAAATGTAGCTAGTTCAGCTTACAATTTTAATAATGGACATATTTTTCCTCAAGTCAATCATTATGGTACAGTTTATACCAGAAGCACTTCATATTGTTGTCAGAAAAATCAACACATTTTTGCATAGAAAAAATATGTCATGATTTTTCCAATAACCCAATAGGTACACCCTATTTTGTCATACAGAATATTAAATCTAGACTCAAAATTTAATAAAATTGGCCCAGCCTGCAGTAGTGCACTCTGGTAGAAAATACTGTTCAGGAGGCTGAGTCCATATGAGAGGCGCCCAGTTTTGATTCCTAGCCCACTCTAAAAGCCTGGCATGGTGCACACACTCTAATCCCAGCTATTCAGGAGACTGAGGCAGAGGATTTCAAGTTCATGGCCACCTTGGGGAACACAACAAGACACTATCTAAAAGGTCAGGTATTATGGCATACTTCTCTAGTCCAAGCTACTCAGAAGATTGAGGCAGGACTTTGACATAGCAAGGCGCTGTCTGAAAATACATATATATTTAATAAAGTTAATAATTTTTAGTGCTTCATCAAGGATGGAACACTAGAAAGTAAAATTGTTTTTTTTTAACAGTGAGTGCATATCAGTAAAGAATATAATAACTGCCAACATACTTTTTTGCCACTGCTTTAATTCATACCATGGTACCAATGTTTTACCCAGCATTGCTTTTACACCTCTGTGTAAATATAACAGAGTCACTCCAGTATAAACCAGGAGATTCAAACAAGTTACTCAGCACTTCAAATATTTTAGTGCCACTTTTGTTCATTGCCAGCCATTCACATTAAAGAAAGTCTCCTTCAAAGATTAGTTAATGTTGATACCACATGAATACAAGCAAAACAGCCAGCCCAGCCACATTTATGCATTTGTCTGTTTGTGAGAATACAATTCTGAAAATGAAATGTTAACTAAGTCTCCATGTTTACAGCTAAATGTTTAAATAAACAAGTTACCATGCCATTGAGAAAAGCCAGTGCTATGAATTATTTTACTCACTTTTTATATAGTAGGCAGTGAGCAGTGTCAGTTACCCAAGGCTTTATTAATCTCTGGGCTAACATGGGCACTTCTCCAGCCTATGCAATACAGTTGCTTATCCTGAAGATTCTTCAGTGACTTTTTTATTTCTAGTTTGAAAAGCTTTTGGTTGATAATGAGCTCATAATGTCTACACTTAAAATATTCAGCTCCTCTTCCCTTAACTATGAATGAATTATCTAAAAATTATGCTACAACTTAAATAATGAATTATTTTAAAACTATTAGAAAATATTCTATTGCATAAGACACCGTAAGGTGAATTAATGACATATTTTAAGATAACTTTAATCATATTTTCATTTCTTATTTACAATTTCACCTCATTCCTTTGAAATAAATATCTTCCTTCCATGAGTCAGATCCCTCACTGATACTTCAGTTTCATCTTTTTCAGCTTCTATACACATACATGCTACAGCTCTGGTTTGAAAAAGCAAGACTTCTAATCTCTTTTTGTTAAGCCAATAATCCATATTCTTGTTGTAGTTCTATCTAGGTGGAAGTAAACATCTAGGATTTCAAAATAATAAAATTGAAATTGTATTAAGCAATAACAAAATCACAGAGATTATAGCAGGTATAACTAAAGACAGTTTTTCTATGTCTCTCTTATTTAATGCCATCAAAGAATCTCAACATTAGCCATGATAGGAGTTCAATGGAGAAATGAAAATCTTGAAAATATGGAAGAGAAGACCCAAAGCTTACCCAGGCAAGTGGTCTTATAATAGGGGCATCTGCTGCATGGACCCCAGCAGAGGGTACAGGGAGGCTAGGTGGTTACTCACATCTGCCAAAAGATCCAATTATCTGGCAAGAATGCATCAGCTATGAGCATCTCTGGATCACAGCCCCTTATCCCCCCAAACTAATCTATGCTACCTTTTGGGTTGACTAGACTGTTACTCAATTTACTCCCTGCCACCAGGCTAACAGCCTGCATTGCTCCTCCCTGGCATTTGATGGCACTCTTTTGCACTCAGTACATAGGCAGCCATCACTGGAACTGCTACTTCCAACATGACCCTAAATTGTCTTTTAAATTAAAAAATGAATATGGGCTGGCCCTGTGTCTTAGTGGTTAGGGGAATCAAATCCCAGATGACAAACTGCAGTTTTAAATTCTTACATTGGCAGCTCAAGGAAGAGACCAGGCACCTGTGCATGTATGTCCAAATCCCAACAGAATGAAGAAATGGAGAAGGTATCATGGCATGACCATACCCCATTAGGGGTGTTTTCTACCTCTCCACCTCTCTCTGTGTCAAGTGCACGTGCTCTTTGGCAAGTTAAAGAGAAATCCCAGCATTTTTTTTTTTCAAGCAGCCAGGGCCGGGACTTGAACCATGGGATGTGAGATCTGGCTCCCTTTTCTACTGTGCTACAAGGCTGGTCCTATACTTTTTTTCTAACAAATTGTTAATATGCATCAGTTTGATCTTTTCAAGGTTTGTTTTTAAGTTTAGTTAGAACCAGTCTTTAGTAGCTTTTACTCTATGGCTAATTTAACCAACTTTGAGTGCACTACCCTGAAGTCTACTGATAGGTACCTTCATTTATTCTTTGGCCTTTACTGAGCTCTAGGAATTGTTCATCTTACAATTTCTCATTATTTCCCTGTAAGTTTTTCTGAACTGTCCTTGTGAAGTTTTGCCCTATATATGTTCAGGTTGCTATTCATCAAGAGACTCAAGTGGACTTCTGTGCATATTTCTAGTACTCTTTAGGTTTAGCTCCATCACTGCAATTCCTAATTACCTTGGCCTTTTTGACCTCTAGTCTCTATCTCCTTTACTCAGTGAGATTGCCAGGTTCTGTTTCTCCCTTCCAGTGCCATAGTCCAAGGATTACCTTAAGGCAGAAAGTCTGGCTGATGCTACATAGGGCTCACTTCATTTGTATTCTTTTTTTCCCAGAGATCACTATCTTGTATTGCTTATTGTCTTATATCTGGAAAATAGATGTTTCCTATTTTTATCATTTTTCTAGTTGTTTCTGCAAGGAAAGTAGTTTTCTTCTTTATGGCCAAAGTAGAAGTTCTTTACTTACCTACCTTAATTTTATTTGCTGCCTTCATTTTTTTAAGGATATTGTTGGTTACTATAATTAAAAATGTATTATAGCTTTACAGTTTTTTTTCTTTTGAGCGCCATTGCTTCTAATGGAAATCAATCTTGTTCTTATGATTGTTTCCCTGTATATAATGTGTCTTTTTCCATCTGGCTGCCTTTACAAATTTATATTTGGTTTTCTAAACTTTGACCATGATATGCCTCAGTGTATTTTTGTTTGTATTGATCCTACTTGGAATATTCTGAGTTCTTGGATATTTGAGTTGCTGGTTTTTTAAATATAATTTATAAAATTACCAGCCAGTATTCATTTATTTATTTATTTTTGCCTTATTTCACTCTTCTGTCTTTCTGGGACTCCAGTTATACAAGTTAGATTGATTGATATTGTCATACATGTCACTGAGCTTAATTTTTTTTCAATCTTTTTTCTCCCTATACTTCAGTTTGCTTGATTTCTATTGATCTACTTTCAAGTGTGCTGATTCTTTCTTCTTTAGTATCTACCTTAATCCTGTCCACTGGATTTTTTATCCTATGCCATTCAAAAATTATTTTTAGCCTCTTTTATTTGAAATGATTATGAGGCAAGCCCTGTAGTCTAATGATTAAGGGAGCAGGATCCCACATGGCCAACTGCAATTTGAATCCTGGCTCCAGGCAGCTTGAAAATCATGCCAGGCACATGTGCATACATATGCAAAATCCTGACAGGATGAAGAAATTAAAGAGAAGGGATTGTCATATGACCACACCCCATTGGAGGGGTGCTTTTTCCCATTCTCTCCCCCCACCCCCCCACCTTTCTGTCTCTCTTTGGGAAGTGCCTGCACCCTCCAGAAATTAAAAACAAAATTTTAATGAAATTATTGTGGATCCACAAATAGTTATAAAAATAGTACAGAGGTCTCATGTACTCTTCCTCAGTTCCCCTTTATGATGGCATCTTATATAACTATACTATAATCAAAACCAAGAAATTGACATTGGTACAGCAGACCTTATTTAGATTTTACCAATTTTGCGTGCATTCATTATTGTATATGTGATGGGATAGGTGTGTGTACATTTAGTCTTATGAGACTGTATCATGTGTATGTAGGTTGATGTAACTACTACCATGCTCAGGATACAGAATTGTGCCATTACCACAAAGATCTCCTTTGTGCTACCTTTTATGCCATTACCACAAAGATCTCCTTTGTGTTACCTTTTACAGCTACTGTTATCTTCTTCTCTTCCCCAACCCTATATCTCATTCTTAAAAATCACTAATCTATTCATTTCTATGATTTTTTCATTTAGATAATGTGATATAAATGAAATAATAAAATATATAACCTTTTGAAATTGACTTTTTTCATTCAGCATTATTACCCTGAGACCCATCCAAGTTGTTGCATGCATCAATAGTTCATTCCTTTTTATTGGTGAATAGTATTCCATGGTATAGATGTACCACAGTTTGTTTAACCCTATATCCATTGGAGGACATTTGGGTTGTTTCCAATTTGGAAATACGATTTAAATATGATACTAAAATTAAATATTCATATACAGTTTAATATATTCAATGTATGTGATATATTTAATATATTAGTAATGTATTAAAAGTAAATATATACTGGTTTTTTTTTCAGTTTAAAATTTTTTAAATTTGTCCTAAAGTCACTGAAGCAAAAATCATGATAAAACATTCTGCTTTCCTTTTCCCCAGTGCAAAAAATCTAAAAAACTATTTGTAGTAATTAAATGGCTTTATAAATGGGATGAAAATATTAGAGGGACCAGCAGTTAGTGTAATGGCTATGTCGCTGGACTCCCATGTTTGAGTCCTGGACCCAGTGTCTTAGACTCACGCCGGGCATGTGTGCATGTGTGCCCAAGATCCCAAAAGGAGAATGGAGAAGAAGAAATTGTGGTATGGTCATCTCCCCTGGGGGGTGATTTCTTGCTTTCTGTCTCTCTGTCTCTCTCTGTCTTTCTGTGAGCACACATGCCCTATAGCAAAAACCTCTTCCCCAAAAAAAGAAAATATAAATTCAAAACTCACAGATAAGGGTTAGCTCTATCGCTCACCTCTTTAAAAAGTTTATATGAATATCCAGTCAAAACCAACAACAGTATCTCCCTTCAAACATTATTTCTGTGGCTTTCCAAGAACTACACACCATCTTAAAATATCCCCCAAAGGCTCTATCAGTGATCAGGTAACAGTGTAAAAACCATAGAGTCCTTTCTTTCAAATAGAAGAGAAGTAGACAGAGGGACAGAAAAACTATTCAGACTTCATCTCCTTTCCTTGTGGCTTATGGTCTCCTCCTCCTCCTCCTCCTCCTCCGCCTCCTCAGAAACCACAACCCCTCAGAAGCCTCCTTGGCCTCTGCCACCAAATCCACCTCTGTCTCTTCTGCCTCCACCTCGCCCTCCAAAGCCTCCTCTCCCTTCACCACAACCCCCAAAGCCACCTTCACCCTTAGGCTTGACCCAGTCCAAGGTAACTTTGTTTCCATCAATTTCACCATCTTCCATGGCCTCCTTGGCAGCTTTGGCATCTTCCTCGCTGTTGAAGTCTACAAAAACCATACGTTTGGGAAGATCCTATATCCTGGTCAGTGACAATCCTTTCACTAATAGAGCCATCAAAAGACTCCTTTAATGTTTCTTCAGTGGTATCTTCAGACAGACCTTTGACAAACAGAATTATGGAAGATAAGCTTCTTGCATTAGGTGGTCCCCTGGGTCCTTGCAACTCCAGTCTGATTACTCTGCCTTCAATTTCCCCTTTATTATAGGAATTTAAAGCTTCTTTAGCATATTAAAATGAAGCAAATTCTATAAATGTATACCCTTTAGATTTGCCATTGTGACTCTGGGGCACTTTGATAAAAATTGTCTTCTCAAATACTTCCTGAAGAGCTTTTTTTTGGTTGTATTATAGGAAAGGTTGATCAAAACGAGAGTTTTTGATTCACCACTCCAAATACTATTCTTTCCATCTCTATAATCTTGATGTTGACTTTTCTCTCCAGTGCAGTATAGGGAAATGGACCGCCCATCAGTCTTTGTTCCCTCCTTTTCTTCCAAGCTTTTCTCTGCATTAGCGTCTGTCTTAAATTTAACACAAGAAATCCCTTTACTTTTTCCATTTTTGCTTATTATTCAGATCTCCACAGCATCTTCAAATACTTCTTTTAATTCATCCTGAGTGACTTTGTAGGGGAGATTTTTGGCCAAAAGTGTTCTTGCATCTCAATCTTTCTTATCATCTTTTCCTTCTCTAGTTTAATTTCATTGCCAAAGATTCTTTTTTAAAAAAAGAATTATTTATTTAACTTTATTTATTCTTTTTTTTTTAATTTTTACCAGAGGAAGAGAGAGAGAGAAAGTGAGAAAGCAAGCCTCCAGGTCCAGGACTCAAACTGTGATCAGCCATGTGGGAGTGTCCAGTGCCTTAATCACCATGCCACCCACTGGTCCCAGCCAAATACTCTTAAGCCAGTTTGTTTCAAAGCTTTTTTCAGATCTTCAGCAGATTCAAAGTCAATATAGTCAGACTTTCTAGATATACCAATTATGACATCCACAACATCATTTTTAGCAAAAACATTCACTAATACCAGTTTTTAATTCACGGATAGATTTGTTATTGTTTAGGTTTCCAACAAATAGATGGAACGCTGTAGTTGGTTCTGTGGCTTCCACCTTCTGTTTTCTGGCTTTAGGAGCTTCTTTCTGTTTGGTCATTTCCTTCTTGTTTTCCAGGTGCTTCTTGAACAGACTCTTCTTCCTCAGCTTCATTCTCATCATTATTCCTCATCATTCTCATCCTCATCACCCTCTTATTCGTCTTCATCCTCAGTCACACTCTTGGCTTTCACAGAAACAGCTTTTGTAGGAGGAATTTTCCTTCCTTTGGCTGGTGTAATCTCTATAGCTTCTTCAGACTCATATTCATCCTCATCTTCCTCCTAATCATTATCATCCTCCTCATCATCATCATCCTCATCCTCTGAGGCAGAGGCAGTATCTGCTGCTTTGATCATTGCTGGCTCAAATTCATCCTCATCTTCATCCTTATCATCTTCCTCACTGTTATCTTCTTCCTCATCATCATTGTCTTCCTTCTTGGCATTCTTGCCATTCTTTACTGTAATTGGCTGGGGTAGCTCTCTTTCTTACCAGGGGTTGCTGCCAATGCTTTGCCTGGTGTGACTTCCTTCTTGCCAGGTGTGTGACTGCTTTGGCTGGTGTAACTGTCTTCTTGGACAGTATGGCAGCTGCCTTTTTGCCTGGGGTGACAGCTGCTTTCTTGGAAGATGTGGCAACTGCACCTTTTTTTGTTGGGGAAACCACCACTTTCTTTATTGAAGCTATGACAACCTTCTTGCCTTTTTTCTGTGGGATGATAACCTCTTCTCCACTGCTATCATCTTCATCTTCTGACATTTCCTCATCCTCACTGTCTTCTACCTCCTTTGGAGGAGGGGCCATTTTCGGGGGGACACCTTGATTTTGATCAGCCTTAGCAAGCTTCACCATGATGGCAGTTTATGACGGTGGAGTATGGCAGGCAGGTGGCACAGATAAGCCTTGAGAAACTGAAGCAACTTTGATGACAGCCATGGGCACTGAAGATCTTTTTTTTTTTTTTCTGTTTCATAATGTTCTTTTTTTTTTTTAAGAACTAGTATTATTTATTATTTATACATTCAGTCATTATACATCATTTAGTTTGTAAAGAGATTTTACCCAACATGATATATGCCACACAGCAGACGAGTTGAGACTACTATACACCACATCACCAACATGCAACAATCTATATCTGTATAACACAAATGTCTTATTTCTCCATATTTTCCCAAACTTCCCTTCCTGCACTCTTCGCCTCTCCCACTGAAGATTTTAGAGTGAGTACGCTTGGCTGCCAGCTAGAGCTTGAGACTGAGATGAAAGCTCAAGTACAGTTTTATATCTTCAAGAAGAACACTCAGGAATGCAATTCTTCATATGATAAGAATAGGTTTAACATTTTTTTAAGAAACATCCATTCTTGTTTTTCTTTTAATTATTGTTTGCATACTTTATCTTTTCCATTGTTTTTTTTTCTTTTGCTTTCTTTATATCATTATATTTGAAGTGAGTTTCTTACAAGTAAAATATAGTTTAATCATTTTTTTTATCCACTCAGCTAATTCTTTTGATTGGTGTGTTTAGACCCTTTACTTTTAAGGTAGTTATTGATATGTTAGGGCTTAAGTCTGCTATTTTATTGCTTGTTTTTGGTTTCCTCTGTTTCTTTTTTCTTTAATTTTATTTATTCATTCATTTTATTTTAATTTGATTAGAGAGAGACAGAGAGAGAGGGAAAGTGAGAAAGCAAGCCGCCAGGCCCAGGACTTGAACCGTGGTCTGCCATGTGGGAGTGCCCAGCACCTTAACCACCATGCCACTGCTGGCCCCTGTTTCCTCTGTTTCTTCCTCCTGCATTCATGTGCATTACTTGAACATTTTTAAAGAGGTTCATTTTTACATTCATACTATTTTAGAGTATACCCATTTGTGTAGAATTTTTAGCAGTCATCTTAGGTATCAGATCATACATATGTAACTTATCACAGTCTGCTGGTATCAATATTTTACCACTTTTGAGTGAAGAAACTTTACCTACTTGTATGTTTTTTTTTTACCTTCCTCCTTCTATATCCTAAATATTTCCACTACACATATTGAGGAACACATCATATAGTGTTAAAATTTTTATTTCAGCCATCAAACATAATTTTGAAAACTTAAAGGAATAAAGGAACTCTGTTATATTTACCAATATTTTTATTTGTTTTCCTTTTTTTCTTCCCTTGATGCACTAGATTTATCATTTTCTTTTTGTTCAGAGAACTTACTTTGTCCATTATTTTAGAGTAGATTTGCTGACAAGTTCTCTGTTTTTCTTCATCTGAAAAGTCTTGATTTCCCTTTCACTCCTAATGGATCTTTTCACTGGGTAAAGAAATCTGAATTGGCAGTTCTTTTCTTTTGACAATCAAAAAACTTTTCCTTATCTTTCTGGCCTCTATAGTTCCTTTTTTAAAAATTTTTTATTTATTTATTTTTAAAAAATTTTTATATACGTTCAATCACATTGTTTAGCTTACAAAGTGAACATTTCAATATGTGAACATTTCTCCCCAGTTCAGTTGATCAAAATATCTTCAACTGATAACACCACACCTCCCCATCGCATCAATGCTCTGCCTCCGTATTCCTCCTCCAAATGTCCTTCCTTAGGCCCCACTCCTCCACACACACCACATCTGGCATT
>NW_006205165.1:910102-920138 GCF_000334495.1 Tupaia belangeri chinensis | reverse complement strand
TTTTATAGTTTGAGGTCTTAGATTTAGATCCTTGATCCACCTTGACTTGATTTTTGTCAAAGGTGAGAGGTAGGGGTTCAGATTCATCTTTCTGCAGGTGGAAATCCAGTTTTTCCAGCACCATTTGCTGAAGAGGTTTTCCTTTTCCCACTGGATTGACTGGTACCTCTTGTCAAATGTTCAATCTTTTCTTCTTGTCCCACAGACCCCTGAGACTGTTCTTTTTTTTTTTCAGTCTCTTTTTCCTCTGTTGTCCAGATGAGTAAAAATTTCTATTGTTTTGTTTTTAAGTTCATTGATTTTTTTTTTGTCATCTTCGTTCTTCTATTCAGCCAATCTAATAGATTTCTTATGTGGGTTGTTGGCTTTTCCAGTTTGAAATTTTCTCTTTGGCTCTTCATTATATCCTCTATTTCTTTTCTAATACTTTCTAGGTTTTGTGGCTTGGGGGGTTGTTTGTTTTTGTTTCTAGGATGCTTCTATTGCTTGTTGAGACATTTTTATGATAGCTGCCTTAAAGTCTTTGTCAGATAACTTGTTAGTGTTATCATTTGTTTATTATCTTTTCTTGTTCAAATTGAGATTTTCCTGATTCTTGCAATAATGACCAGTTTATTATTCTTTTAGAGATTTTTGCTATAGGGCGTGTGCACTAGCCAGACAGACAGAAAGAGACAAAGAGACAGAAAGCGAGAACCCCCCCCCCCCCCGGGGTAATGACTATGGCACAGTCCCTTCTCCATTTTCCTCTCAGGATTTTGGATATGTACACACACACACATAGCATAAGTTTCAAGCTACTGGGTCCAGGACTTGAACCACAGTCGACTGCATGGGAGTCCAGTGCCTTAACTACTACACTACCTGTTGGCCCCATGAGTAAAGCTTTATTGAGATCTTTAGATTTGAGACTATTATGAGACTCTGGCAACCCTGAACTCTGTGCTTTCATGCCTCAGGCTAATAGACCTGCAGCTTTCTGCCTGAGCTTTACCGCCTACCACATAAAATACATATAAATGTGACTCTGACCCAGTGTGCTTTTTTCCTTTCAAGAGCTAAATTATTTTTATTTCTCCCTATTTTGGGATATTCTTTAATATCTTTAATTTATCATAAAGGTTAATCTGATAGAAGCTATGCTATTATTAATAGAAGCCAGAAGTCAAAACTTACTCTTTTTTTTTTTTTTTGGAGAGGTTTTTCACTATAGGGCGTGTGCGCTCACCAGACAGAGAGAGACAGAGAGACAGAAAGCGAGAAATCACCCCCCGGGGGGATGGTCACGCCGCAATCCCTTCTCCTCCATTCTCCTCTCGGGATCTTGGGCACGCACGCTCATGTGCCCGGCACGAGTTTTAAGCCACCGGGTCCAGGATGCGAACCGCGGTCGACTACGTGGGAGTCCAGCGACATAGCCATTACGCTAACTGCTGGTTCCCAAGACTTACTCTTTATTGTACATAAAGTATTGTTATTTTTCATGTTTTTACCATGTATGTATAACACTTTTTAAAAATATAACAGTTTTTTTGTAATTAAAACTTTAAAACTTGGGCCTAACAAGTGGCATGGTGGTTAAGATGCTGGACTCCTACATGACTGACCACGGTTCAAATCCTGAGCTCAGCTTGAAAATCATGCCAGACAAGTATTCATGCATGCCCAAAATCCTGAGAGAAGAATGGAGGAGACAAGCATGGCCATCCACCCCAGGGGGATGATTTCTCAACTTTCCCTCTCTCTATCTTCTCTGGTAAGCACACCTGCCCTGTAGCAAAAACTTAAAAAAAAAAAAAAAAAAAAAAGGAAAAAAAAAAGAAAGAAAGAAAAGAAAGGAAAAGAAAAGAAAAAAACAGAAAGAAGGGAAAGAAAACTTTAAAAGTTAATATATTTATCAGACACACCTACTTTCATTGCCCAGCTCTGGGAAGGGATCATAGTACTATGTGCCAA
The DNA here is from genome assembly GCF_000334495.1 of Tupaia belangeri chinensis. Taxonomy (NCBI): domain Eukaryota; kingdom Metazoa; phylum Chordata; class Mammalia; order Scandentia; family Tupaiidae; genus Tupaia; species Tupaia belangeri. The sequence goes on along the minus strand of NW_006205165.1, from coordinate 918,182 downwards.
TGCCAAGTACAACAAATTATTTAGCCAATCTATGCTTTAGTTTTCTCATTTATAAAAATGGAAGTCAACATGAAGATTAAATGTGTTGGACAAAGTAAAATGCTTAGAACAGTAGCTGGCATATAATAAGCACTCAATAAATTTCAGGTAATATTATTATTAATGAATATTGATAAAACTCCTCACAGCTGTTCCCCTTAGTTCCTCAGTGGTGAGAATTTGGTACCCAGTGAGTGCATAATATATAAAGAAACCAATCATGGTGATTTATTGAGTGTAATGTGGATTTAGCCTAATAGCTCATTCTAACACTGAGAGTTCATGGAATGAAGCGCTGAAAACATAACTAAATGAAATATTAATATCTTATATGAATGGAATTGAGTATGAATGAAGACAAATACTAAAAATTGTATATTTGAGTTTTATATTTATATAAGGTTATAGTACCAGGTATTCAGCAAACTATCCTCCTATTGAAGAAAGATTTTATATAGGTAAGATTTAGGAACTGTTTGAAGGAGTAAAAATCTTAACATTGATTAAGCACTTATTATATCTCTAGTCTATCTTTATTCTAGGTCTTACATATATTATCTGATAAATGTCTCTTAACAATCCTGGGAGATAGGCATTATACCCCATTTACTGAGGAGAAAACTAAGGCTCAGAAAGTAACTTGCCCAGGATCAACTAGTAAAATAGCAGAGCCAGGTTCAAACCCAAATCTATCAGATTTCTGGGTTTATCCTCTTTCATAGGATCTAGAATTTTTGGTGTAAAGAATACATGAGAGGGGCCCAGTAGATGACATAATGGTTATGTCACTGGATTCCCACGTTGTTGACTACGGTTCAAGTGCCAGACCCAGTGGCTTAAAACTCATGCTGGGCATGGGAGGGGGGGTGCAAAATCTCAAGAGGAGAATGGAGTAGAAGGGATTGTGGCGTGGCCACTCTCTTTCTGTTTCTTTGTCTCTCTCTGACTCTCTGGTGAGCACACATGCCCTATAGCAAAAATATCTCTCTCTAAAAAAAGAATACATGAGAAAAAAAATAAACATTTATTAAACACTTACTGCTGACCAGCCAACGTGACACATGCATTATTTCATTTAGTTCTCAAGCATTATTATTTTTGGGGTGCCCTGGTTTTTGCTATAGGGCATGTGTGCTCACCAGAGAGTCAGAGAGAGACAAAGAGACAGAAAGTGAGAAATCACCCCCCAGGGGGGATGGCCACACCGCAATCCATTTTCCTCCATTCTCCTCTCGGGATCTTGGGCATGCACGCACACGTGCCCGGCGTGAGTTTAAGCCACTGAGTCCAGGATTCAAACTGCTGGTCCTATCTCAAGCATTATTTTATTATCTTATTCAATCTCCACAATAACCCTATCAGAAGGAAGAGACTTACATTTGTAGAGCACCTGCTGTTGTACCTACTATTTCAGAAGGTTTTTATATAAATCGCTTAACATGTTCTCCTCACAGCCCAGTGAAACTGGTATATCCTGACAACTAGAAAGAAGCTGAGCTATTATAATGCAGGTATAAAGGACACCCCTCCAAGACACATACTCTAAACATATTGCAGAATATGCATTCCACAAACATGATTTTAAAAAGTACATACCAGAAGCACAAAGATCTCTCCTTACCAGTGGTGTTTTTTTTTTTTGGAGGGGGGAGAGATTTTCACTGTAGGGCGCGTGCGCTCGCCAGACAGACAGAGAGAGACATAGAGACAGAAAGCGAGAAATCACCCCCCAGGGGGGATGGTCATGCCGCAATCCCTTCTCCTCCATTCTCCTCTCGGGATCTTGGGCACGCACACACACGTGCCCGGCGTGAGTTTTAAGCCACCGGGTCCGGGACTCGAACCGCGGTCGACTACGTGGGAGTCCAGCGACATAGCCATTACGCTAACTGCTGGTTCCCCTTACCAGTGGTTTTTAATCTTTTGGGTATCAATGAACCCCTTGCAGAATCTCACAGCTCCTCCTCCAAGATAAATGTTTAAATACACAAAATTTGGGGTACAATTTCAGAGAATTCAGCAATTTCCTAAAGCACATTGATATATTCTTTGTTTAAAACAGAAAAATGCTCTAAAGAACAGAAGTAAATCTTAGAAAACAAGAGAGCTTATTAATGCTTCATTTTTGTGTTTGCAAGTTCTTTAGAATCAACCAACATCTATAATTGACCATTCTATTATGTTTTACAAAGTATATGGTAGTGCTGTTTCTCTTTTGGATTTTCAGCCCCAGCACTATTGGCTTTTCTGGTAGCAAACTTCTTTGTGGTGAGGGGATTGTCCTGTGTATTGTAGATGGTAAGTAATATTCTAGACCTCTGTGTACTAGATGGCAGTAGCATACTCTCTGCATCTCCCTCCAGTTTTGACAGCCAAGAATGTCTCCAGATATTGCCAAATGGCCTGGAGGGCAGAACAAAATTGTCCCTGTTGAGAACCACTGGTTTATGTATTGCAGTTACCACTCTCCAATCGCTAACAAGCTTCAAGGGCCTAAGGGTCAACTTTTTTCTTTTTCTTTTTCTTTTTCTTTTTCTTTTTCTTTTTCTTCTTCTCTTTCTTTTTTTATGTGCTCACCAGACAGACAAAAAGCAAGCAATCATCCCTTCTCTTCCATTCTCCTCTTGGGATTTTGAGCATGTATGCACGCATGCCCAGTGTGAGTTTTAAGCTGCTGGGTCCAGGACTTGAACCATGGTTGACTACATGGGAGTCAAGTGAAATAACCATTACACCACCTGCTGGTCCTCAGAGCTAGCTGTTTAAAAAGTATATCCTTCTCTTGCTTGATTAAGTTCTCCTACAAAACTGCTCAGCTAGGTTGAGCAACGTGAATTCATCTTAGCAATTAAATTAGTTTTTGTTACATAAAAGACCAAAAAGAAAGTTTATATAGACCTCTGCTTTATTGATTGAATTATTGATTTATTAAGTCATTCAGTCATTCAATGACTATTTATTAAATACTAACAGTATGCTAGGCATTGTGCCAAATATTGAGGCTAGAGTGGTGAACAGTGTGGCTATGATTGTGTCATGGAACTTATATCTGGTTAGGAAGGCATACTAAAGAACAAGTAACAAATAAGTAAACTCAATTACAAACTAGTAAGTGCCATGAAGGAAGTACACAGGTGTGGAGACAAACTATCAAAGAGATTTAGATAGCATCACTAAGAAAGTCCTCTCTGAAGATGTGGCATTTAAGGCCAGATCTTAAAGGATAAGAAAGAACTGGCCAGGTTAATTAAAAACAACAGAAATAAGAAGACATAGATAGAGGGCAAGTGTTTCAGGCAAAGTAGGCAACCATGTACAGAGATGCCAGGGTAAGAAAGAGCTTGGTATGTTCTGGGTACTGAAAGGCCACTGTGACTAGGACATAGTGAGAGACAAGTATGAGATGAAATTGGCAGGGACCAGACCACACAGGGACCTATAGGCCATGGTGAAGGGTCGGATCTCATTCTTAATAGAGAGAGAAGTCACTGAAGGCTTTTAACAGGACAGGTATCATGTTTTCATATATGTTGTAAAACTATGGCTGTCCTGTGAAGCAGAGGGTGGGGAGAGCAGCAAGGATGGGAGTATGGAGACAAGTTAGGAGGCTGACACTAATTGATGGATGATAATGGTAGCAGTAGAGATGAAAAGGATGATATGTTTTGGCAAAAGAAGTGACATATATGGGGACCAGCAGTTAGCGTAATGGCTATGTCGCTGGACTCCCATGTAGTCAACCACGGTTTGAGTCCCGGACCTGGTGGCTTAAAACTCATGCCAGGCGTGTGTGCATGTGTGCCCAAGATCCCAAGAGAAGAATGGAGAAGAAGGGATTGCGGCATGGCCATCCCCCCGGGGGGTGATTTCTCGCTTTCTGTCTCTCTGTCTCTCTCTGTCTGTCTGGCGAGCGCACGCACCCTATGGCAAAAAACCTCTCAAAAAAAAAAAAGAATTGACATATATGTTAATGAATTAGATGATGGTGAGGGAAATGAGAGATTTAAGCCTCCTGGCTGGAATAATTAGATGAACAGTAGAGTAATTTATTGATATGGGCAAGATCAGTTTGGTAAAGAGAAAGAGAAGTATTTTCTTGGTCAAGTAAGCCACAAATGTGGATATCTAACTAGTTATTCAGTGAAGAAGGAAACCATTAAGATCAATGAAGATTTATTAAGCACCTACTGTATGCTGGGCATTATGCCTAAGTACTGAGGGTACAAAGAACTAAAAAAAAAAAATCTGTTTATATATAAACATAGAATTTCAACTAGCTATGTTAGGTGCTAAATTAAAGGTGTACACAGTCTATAAAGTCAAAGAAGAGAGCCAATTAGTCAGACAGGGAATGGAGGATGTGGGGGATGGGCCAGGGTAGGTGTTCTGAAGATGATGCTGAGCTGAGGACTGAGATGAATATTTTCCAAGCAAGTGTGAGAAAGCATAGGAGGTTAAGAAAATAACAGTAGAAAGGCACAGAGCTATGAAACAGCAAGATGCCTCTATGGATCTATAAACAATATGATATTACTAAATCATAAACTTGAAGGCAGAGAATAATAGGAGAAAGACTTGATTCATAATATTGACAATGGCTAACAATTTTTGAGGACTTATCTCCTAAGCACTATACTAAAAGCCTTATATGGGTATCTGAATGAATCCTCACAATTGTAATACAGATATGGAAACAGAAAGAGAGACTAGGGACTTTATCTGAAGTTACACACTGTCAGAACTGAGATTCAAATCAGATAGTTTAGGAGCCAGCAGGTAGCATGGTGGTTAGGGCAGTTGGATTCTTACATGGCTGATTGTGGTTAGAATCTCAGACCCAGTGGCTTGAAAATCACACGTGCATGAGAGCCCAAAATCCCAAAAGGAGAATGGAGAAGAAGGGAAACGCTATTTTAGTGTGACCAACCCCCAAGGGGCAGATTTTCACTTTCCTTTTCTCTGTCTCTCTCCTCTCCAGCAAGTGCACATACCCTATGGGGGGAAAATAAACTGCAAAATAAATGAATTTAAATAAAGTAAAAACAAATCAGGTAGTTTAACCCCAGAGTCCATGCTCTTAACCACAGAAAGTGAGAGGTATCATGCTAAAGAACTGAAAATGTACCTGTTAACAGTACTGAGTCATAAAAGGGCAGTGACGTGGTCAGATCTGTGTTTTAATGAGATGACTCAGGGTGACTGAAGAGAAGCCAGGCTGCAGACTATCACAATACATCAAGCAAGTGATAAAGAGAGTTTGAAGTGGGGATAACAATGAGGGAAAGATTTTTAAAATGTTTAGGAAATGGAATTAGAACAACTTGGTGATTAATTGGGTTCTGGGGGCAAAGGAGAAAGAGAAACTGGTATGTCACTATGTTTTCTAGGTTAGGTAACTGGATGATGTAACTATATAACAAATATAGAAGAAGGACTACTAAAAGAGAACTGGTTTTTTACATTGAGTACTAGGTGCCAATGGAACACCCAGGTGAGTCCATCCACAAGGTGCTATGACAGTCTGAAGTTCAGGGAATGAGTCATGACTGTATATAGATTTGAGTATTTAGAGTGCATAGGAGGTGGTTAGAATCATGAAGAAGGATGAAATTCCCCATGCAGAGCAAGTAAGTGGGACACCATTGGCCAATGAAAGAGTCCTGGAAATTTCCCATATCTAGAAACAAGCAAAAATGGAATCACAAAGTAGACCCAAAAAGCATGTTTACAAGTATAAGCAGTATAGCACAATGATTATTAAAATGGGCTCTGTACCCAATTTGTGGGTTTATATCCTCTGGGCTCTGCCACTTCCCACTGTGTGACATTGGGCAAATTACTTCACCTCTCTAAGCCTTGCTTGCTTGAGATTTAAATGAACGTGTAGTACATACAAAGCCCTTAGTATAGTGCCTGAGTGTTAGCTAATATTTATAGGAAAACATTCAGAGTACAATCATGGAAACTAGAAGTCTTAAGTTTAAACACTAGAGAGAATGCTGAGATGTGTTAGGTGCACCAAAGAGGCCTGATAAGCTAAGGACTTGGTCCTAAGTATGAATTCAAATTGACAACATGAAAGCTATTGGTGACCTTGAAGAGAAGAATTTTTTTTTGAGAGGTTTTTGCTATAGGATGCGTGTGCTCACCAGAAAGACAGAGAGAGACAGAGAGACAGAAAGCAAGAAATGAACCCCCAGGGGGATGGCCACACCACAATCCCTTCCCCTCCATTCTCCTCTCGGGATCTTGGGCACGCACGCACACGTGCCCGGCATGAGTTTAAGCCACCGGGTCCGGGACTCAAACCACAGTCGACTACGTATGAGTTCAGCGACATAGCCATTATGCTAACTGCTGGTCTTGAAGAGAGGGATTTGAACAAAGTGGAGGGGGCAGAAACTGTATAAGAATAAGTTGAGTGGTGAATAGAAAGAAAGTAAAATGGCAGCAACAGGTAGGATTAATTCTTTCAAGGAACTTGGTATTTAAGAAAAAAATCTCAATCAAGTGGAAAAATAAATATGTATAGGAATGGTTACCATAGCTTTGTTTATGGTTTAAAAAGGGGGGAGGGGGTTTGGGGGAGGAGGAACTGTCTTAAATGTCCAAGAATGAGTGGATGAGAGGTCAGTAGGGAAGTTGAGGAAAGTAGTAAATGTTGGGACTATAATTGAGAAGCTGGCTAGAGACAAGTGAAAGGATAGTGAAGAAGCGTAGTAAGTACATCTGTCTGGAGCCAGCCAGTGGCATGGTGGCTAAGGTGGCTAGATCCCACATGGTCAACTGCACAGTTCGAGTTCCAAACCCAGCAGTTTGAAAATATGCCAACCATGTTGTACACTGTAAAGATGTACAGTGATTAAATGTAAATAATAAATATATTTTAAACAGAAAAACATGCCAGGCATGTATATGTGTGGATCCACAATCCCAAAGGAGGGTGAGATGGAGAAGGTATTGTAGCATGACTATCTCCAATAGGAGAGTGCTTTCTCTCTTTCTTTCTCTCTTTCTTGCATGCATGCACAAATGCATGCACTCTTTGGCAAATCAAAAAAAAAAAAAAGAAAGAAAGAAAGAAAGAAAGAAAGAAAGAAAGAAAGAAAGAAAGAAAGAAAGAAAGAAAGAAAGGAAATTACATATGAAGTTGGAAACCATGGGCTTGTGACACCAGTTGTCCAGTGGTGCCATTTTCTTCAACAATGACAGAACAGAGAAAACAAATTGTAGGGTATGGAGGGTGATTTTTCCAGACAAGTGGGGCAAAGGACAGAGGTTAAAGGCAATGGTGAAAGAAGATTCAAGTATACAAGTATGTATTCTAGGCTGGATATGAGGCAGATAGAGGGTAGCTATACATAGAGAAAACAGGGATCAGAGGATTGGGGTAGCTCTTTGAGGTTTGCGAGCAGAGATAGTGGGTTCAAGGCACAAGAGAACTGGTAGGACCAGATCTTGAACTCAGAGTGTAAGATAATGAAGGCAGAATGGTAAAAAGGGCACTGATTCGGACCAGCAGGTGGCATAGTGGTTAACGCACTATACTCCCACATGTTTGACAGCAGTTTGAGTCCTGGATCCAGGACTTGAAACTCACACTGGGCATGTGTGTGCATGCTCCAAATCCTGGTAAGAAAATGGAGGAGATGGGATGGTGGTGTGGCCATCTCCTCTAGGGGAAGGAGGGGTAATTTCTTGCCTTCTGTCTCTCTGTCTCTCCAGCCAACACACATGCCCTATAGCAAAAATCTATTTAAAAAAAAAAGTATTTTCTTAGACAGTATTCCAAAGGGCAATAGGTTCAAGAGAAGGTGTTTATTTGGTTTAAGGAAAATTACTTGTGCATTGCTCATTAACTGAGGAAAAGTATGTGATGAAGTGAGAGATGATTAAGATGACTGAGAGGAAAGGAAACAATCAAGAGTTGAAGGTTTCAGCAAAGGAGTCAAGAGGATGTAAAATCCAGAGCCCAGGTCAGCGTTTTACTTCTGGATAGAATGCAAAATCACTCTTTCTCTAAGGAAAGAGCGAAAACAAG
>NW_006205165.1:895331-910086 GCF_000334495.1 Tupaia belangeri chinensis | reverse complement strand
AAAGAGTGAAAACAAGAAAAATTAAAAGTAGACCTAGATTATGTATATCTAAAAAGAAGAAAGAAATCAATTTTGGGAAATTGCATTCTATCTATTGATGTATGTAATCTTTCTTGATTTTTATCAACCAAGAATATTTCCTTAATATGTTTAAATGAATGCAGCGTGTTTGAGAGCTAATTCCTACAACGAATAGAACTGTCCACTGTTGGTGAGATAGAAACAACAGAAATAAAGTGCTTCCAAGCCCTCATTTCTGCACCTGGATAAAAGAGGTGCCGATTGCCGCAGCAGCAGCAAATGACTGTGACGGAGCAGCCAACTCCTCTCACTTGCTTTTGCATTCAGTTCTTAACTGGTTACCAGATAGGGCCCTATTGCCTATTTCAAATCTTCTTTTGCTCTAATGTGTGCGTGCACAACATACACACACACACACACACACACACACTATGAAGCAAACCTAATTTTCTAACCTGAATTTTGCCCCCTTCTGAACAGGACAATTGGCAGCCCATGTGGCAGCTATGCTGACTTAAGGAGACCTGAAAACATTTGGCCGCATCATGCTATGTCCTGACCTTTGAAGCCAGTACCTCCCTCTTTTGGGGACGATATCCCACAGGCACTTTTCACTGGCTTGCACCTCCTTCTCTAAAACGAGAGCTTCTGACATCGGTATAGTAGTTGCATCTCTGCCTACCATAACTAGAAACATAGCAGGGGATAGACTCAGGCACTGGAAATTTACCAGCTGCTTTATACCTAATACCTCTTCAAATTGTACCACTTAATAAAATCAGAGGAATTAATTATAAACCATTTTAGAGAACTTCACTTAATTGCTGATTTCCTGCTTCTGCTCTAAGTACATGACAAAGTAACCAAATGTACAAATCAAAACCAGACTCCTTGTCCTTTTACTATTAATGTAAGAAAATAAGTACAGTTCCTGCTAAATCACATATAGGCCTTATAAACTGTAGGATTTTTCTGTATAACCAGGAAAAATATTCCAAGGAAAGACTATCCCTGTAAGGACATAGGGTTTCTTCCAAGATCAGAAAGCATCTCCTTAACGGAGTACAACAGAACAAAGGGACAGGAAAGTGAGGAGACTACCTCTTTAAAGAAACACAGTATATAGCTGTAAATACCAGATATAGTGTGTATGAAAGAGGAGGGTCTGAGGAAGGACGTTTGGGAGGGGGACAGGGAGGCAAAGCATTTATGGCACAAAGAGGTGTGGTATTATCTGTTGAAGATACTTTGTAGTTTTATCAACAGTACTAGGGAGAAATGTTCACCTGTTGAAATATCCATTTTGTAAGACAAATAATAATGTGATCGAATGTATGGAAGAAAATGAAATGAAAAAAAAATTTTAAATAAAGGGAATTAGCAAACGTCACTGAAAAGAAGAAAAGTTAAAGAAAAAAGGAAAGAAGAAAACTAATGTTTATTAAGCACCTACTATATGCCAGGCACTTTGCTAATTTCACAGGCCTTATTTCATTTAACTCAACAACCTTGTAAAGTATTTCTCTTCATCTACAAGAAGGAAAGCTGTGTCTCAAAAAGGTTGACTAGTTGGCCCCAAGTCCCACAGCTACTGAGTGAACAGTAGAGGAGACGGGCAAGAGAAAAACTTCTTATTACTCCAATTTTGAAACTAGAGGATAGGTTTCCTTTAAAACTCGTATCACTGGACAGCTCTTTTCTATTTTGGAGTGACCTTAGATTAAGTTAATCATCATTTTTAAAAAGGAACTAACATTCTTTCGTCACTTTGGCTACTCCCATCTTGCTTCTATGTTCTCTTAACCCTTCAAGCTAATCTTCCAGACACGTTATTTCCTCAACTAATTACCATACATCCTCTGTTCTCTCTATTCATTTATTGGTTAATTAGTTCAACCAACAATCACTTATTAAATGACTACTACGTGTCATCATTCTGTCTAGGGCTAGAAAAAGCAAAGGTAAAGACCCAGTCCCCACTCTGGAAAAATTCATAATCTGAAGAGGGGGTCACAGACATGGAGTCAGAGACAATGTGGGAGGAGGGTGGGACATGGCAGAGGGTGAGGGATAGGGAATTAAAGATGGAAAAAATATATATATATATACAAGACATAAATAGAAAATTATTTATTGATAACACGTATGTTGATGTGCTTGATTGAGCCAATATACAGTGTATTTTGAATGAATTTATTTTGTATGCTATAATGATGTGTAGTGAATTAATGTAAAAAAATTAATTTAAAGAAAAAAATCTTATTATAGGGACCAGCAGTTAGCGTAATGGCTATGTCGCTGGACTCTCATGTAGTCGACCACAGTTCAAGTCCCGGACTCGGTAGCTTAAACTCATGCCAGGCACATGTGTGTGTGTGTGCCCAAGATCCCAAGAGGAGAATGGAGGAGAAGGGATTGCGGCATGGCCATCCCCCCTGGGGGGTGATTTTTCGCTTTCTGTCTCTCTGTCTCTCTCTCTGTCCTTCTGGCAAGTGCACGCGCCCTATAGCAAAAACTTCTCCCCCAAAAAAAATCTTATTACAGAGGTCAGTGGTAAATCCAGGTTATCCAGGAAGGGGGAAGGCGATATTTTTTAAAAAGAACATAAAATGATGACTATAAAATTAGGTATAAGTGAATATTTAGAATGAGAAAATAAACTGCAACAATTTACAAATTTTAAAAAGCTGGAAGAAAATAAAAATACCACAAAATCCGAAACAAAACCAACATATGTTTTATTGATTAATATATGATGCATCTGTAGCACTTTTTCCTACATTTTTTGGCTGCATATACCTTAACAATCTGTTCATTTGACAATAATTTTGTAATGTCATTTTTTATATAAAGAATAGAAGGTTAATTCAATGGATTCCCCCAGCATGTTTGATTGATATGTGGTTTTTATTATTGATACATGGTATATTAGTCTGCCCAGGGTGCCATAACAAAATACCACAGGCTGTGTGGCTTAAACAACAGAAGTTTATTTCTCACAGTTCTGGGGACTATAAGTCCTAGATCAAGGTCCAGAGGGGTTCAGTTTTTAGTGAGGACTGTTTCCCTTCCTGCCATGGCCTTTCCTCTCTCTTCCTATATTATAAGGCCACTAATACTATTGGACCAAAACCCCAGCCTAATGAATCTAATGAATTCATTTTCCCTTGATTACCTCCTAAAGGCTCTGTCTCCAAAGACAGTCAGATTGACCCTTAGGGCTTTGACATATGAGTTCAGGGGCAATACGGTTCAGTCTATAGCAGGTGGGGTACATAAAACATATGACTGGACACACAGCCATACTCACTGTAATACTGCTAGGAAGTCAAGGCCCTTCAAAAATAGGAATTACAATCATCCTTTTTTTTTTTTTGAACAATTGCCATTAAAAAGAAAAAATAGTATGGTGTATATATAGTTATATATGCTACATTACTGACTATATTCTTAAAAGGAGAAAACTTTTATTTTGACAAAATTTAAAAATGTAATGTGATAGAAAAAATCTACACAAACTATTGGGTTGTCAGAAAAGTCATGATGCATTTTTACCTAGAAAAACAGAAAAAAATATGTCATGATTTTTCCTACAATCCAGTAACTTTGAACTTTACATTTCAAACATTGTTTTTCCTCTACTGCCAAATATGTCTAAGACCAATGCTATAGGATGTATTAATATCATACTACCTCTGGCTCATCCCTTTTCATGTAAGGATGCTGGACATGTCAGGATATTGGATTATAGGAGCATCCCTGAAGTCATTTCTATACCATTAGCAGTAAGTTAACTATACACAATAAGTGACTGCAAACCACATTAAGTGTAGCCCACTAAGCCAAAAATAATGTATCCTCAACTCTCTCTTAGTCACTCAAGTGACACTCAACACAAGGAAGACAACTGATAGAAAAAAAAAAAAAAAAAGTCAGACCAGAAAGGAACAACTGTCTTAACCAAATATGGTTAAATACATTACTTTCAAATTACTATATATATATATGTATATATACCTTGTTTTAAAAAAACAATGGTAGATCACCTCCCAGAATGCTGGAATGGGGTTATTCAGTAAGGGGCTTTGAAGATTTATGATTAGTTTCATGGTAATTCAGCCTCCAAGGTAAGATATGTTCAAGTTTCTTAGGAAATTACGAAAATCTTCACAAAGGAGGTAACATTTGAGCTGAGTCTTTAAAAGTACTCAAGGGTGGTGCCAGCAGGTGGCATGGTGGTTAAGGCACCAGACTTCCCCAAGGCCAATAATGGTTCAAATCCCAGACCTGGTGGCTTGCTTTCTCACTTTCTCTCTCGCTCTATTTAGCACACATGCCCTATGGAAAATGTTTTTAAAATAATAATGAATAAAATAATTCTTTTTTTTAAAAGTACTCAAGGGAAAGGACACTTTAGCAAGATACATTTCATGTACTAAGTCTCACAGGAGCTAAAGTACACAGGTTCTTGTAGCACTATAAGTAGTTCACTGTCTGTAGGGGAGGTAAGGGAATGGTGGGAGATGAAGCAACAGAGACAGGTCTGTAATTGAAAATCAACAGACTCTCAGAAAGCTCTGGAATTCCCCACTTATATCCTTCCCTGAGATACTTTAAGTTCTCCCAATATTGGGAAAAAATTGTTTTATCTATCCCTATTGTGGGTATGACAGAACAACCAGACAGAAAAATCGGAAAAGATAGAGAATTCAACAATACCACCAGCCAAGATGATCCAATTGACATTTATAAAACATTCCATTCAATAACAAAAAAACACATTTTTTTCAAGCAGCTATGGAACATGCCAAGATAGATCACATCAAAAAATAGTGAGTAGAAAACTCTTAGCCCTCATCACTCCCACAGAAACAGAAAAACAAGCAGAGATTATCAGAAACAACTTTGTCAGAACCCTGGAAAATAGTCAAAGGTTCACAGCAACTAAACAAATACCAAATCAAGAAAAAGCCCACCTCAAAATGGTTATAAACCACAATGAGATAGCACCTCACACTCATTAGTTTGTCTATTCTTTTTTTAAATGGAAAATAACAAATATTGGTAAGAATATGAAGAAATTGGGATGCTGTGCATTGCTTGTAGGGAGTTATAATGGTATAGCTGATGTGGAAAACAGTTTGACAACTCTTCAAAAAGTTAAACATAGGGGCAGGCAGGTGGCATGGTAGTTAAGGGCACTGGACTCCCACATGGCCGACTGTGGTTCGAGTCCTGGACCTAGAGGCTTGCTTTCTCACTCCCCCCCCCCCTCTCTCTCTCTGTCCCTCTCTGGTCAAATTAAAATAAGTGAATAAATGAATAAATTTAAATAAAATTATTTTTTAAAAAGTTAAACATATAATTACCATATGATTCAGTAATTCTACTTCAAGGTGTATGCTCAAAATATTGAAAAGGATACTTGTATACCAATGTTCATTACAGTATTATTCAAAATAGTGAAAATGTAAAAACGGCCCACATATTCATTGACAGATGAATGGGTAAACAAAATATGGACTACTCATACAGTGAAATATTATTCAGCCTTAAAAGAGAATGATATTCTGATCTATGCTGTAACATGAATGAACCTTGAAAACATTATGCTAAGTGAAATAAGTCAGACACAAATGGGCAAATGTTGTATGAGTCCACTTTTATGGCAATTTGTAGAGACAGAAAGTAGATTAATGGTTATAGGGGCAGAGAGAAGCAGGGATTAGGGAGTTAGTTCCTAATGGGTACAAATTTTTGTTTGAAGTAATAAAAAATATTCGGGAAGTGGATAATGGTAATAGTGGCAACAGTGTTGTGAATGTACTTAATACCACTGCACTGTGACTTTTAAATGGTTTTTAAAAATTCCAAAAAATAACCATAGAAGATATAGACAAAGAAATCTCTACAAGAACATAACTTAAAGTAGGGAGATGGGAAATAGGGTGAGAACAGACAAGAAAATCAGAGAATCAAGGTCCATGAGGTCTAGTATCTAGTAAGACCTCCTTAAAAGGAGAGAGAAAAAAAATTAGACTAGGAAATTATCAAAGAAATAATGAAATAAGGTCTTCCCAAAAAAAAAGGACACAACTTTCCAGACTTACAGGGTTTACTGGTGGCCCACACTATGAAGGAAAAAATAATCTCAATGCAGATCATAAAGTTTTACAAGAAAGAGGAAAAGGGACTATCCTAAAAACCAAAGGCCTCTGTGTAGAAAAATTGCATGTCACAAAGAAAGGTTCAGACATCAGAATAGCATTAGATTTCTCACCAACAATAGTGAAAGCTTTAAGACACTGGAGCAATTCCTTTAACATTCTAAAAAAAATCATTTTCAACCTTTAATTCTTTACCCAGCCAAACTACCAATCAATTGCAAGGATAGAATACAAGCATTTTCAGACATACAAGGTCAGGAAACTGTTGGAGTAGGTGATCACCAGAATGAGGGTAATAAACCAGGAAAGAGGAAGACATAAGACCCAGGAAGCAGGACCCAACACAGGAGAAAACACCAAGTATTTCTCAGAATGATGAAAAAAGGAAGCTCCCAGACACTCACTCTGAAGATGGCTCAGAAGTCAAACAGTCCAGATTGGAGGGTTTCAAGAAGGCTCTGTCTGAGGTGACGATGGAATTCACTGAGCGCCTCATGTGGTTGACAGCACTGAGATGACTATTACAGTTCTGTCAAAGAGTTAGTGATAAGTACAAGTTAATGATAAATACATAGAAAACCAAGCAATATTTCATTAATTCCAGGAACAAAATCCTCCAAGGAAGGAAAAGTATGCATAATAAAATGCATTGTTCATTTGTGAACAGTATTTGTTATTATCATAATTCTAACATTGAATGTAAATTTAGCCAAAAGTTCCAGGTTAATTAAGTTGAAAAAAATGAGACAAGGTAACAGATGTGGAAAGCTGTGGTAGGATTGAATCCTAATCTTCCATTCAAATAAATTGGTAGCACATACCAAAATTAGAAAACAGCTAGCAGCCTTCTTGTGTAACTTGAACATATGGAGGGAAATACTAGAAGCAGCAGCTGAAAAAAATAAGAGCAAGGTGGCTGTTTCTGAAAAGTAGAAATTGTAAGGGGTAAGATAACTGCTGTGTGTCATTGTAAGACTTGGTTAATGTCTGAATTTGTCAACTATGTGTGTATTATTACAGTACTGATTTGATCAAAATACAAATTAAATAAATAAAACTTCAGGATCAGGTCTAAAGGTAAAACATTTAATCCTGATCTATAGGAGAAGATAAATTGTTAAAGGATATATTAAAAAAAAAAAAACCACCTCAGAGTACATATAAAAAGATACCTCATTTTCAAAAGTAGTAGGAAAGCTTGGTAATATTCTTACTTACTCTTATCCTAGCCCCACTCTTGCTCAACAGCAGTCTTAAAGACAGCAGCCTGTGCTCCTAGTGTGGGACCCTGGGCCATGGTTCTGGAGAGAGTACTTCAGACCTTATTTGAAAATTATTGTATTATTATTCTAACCTGTCATGGGACTACCTAAAGACAGAAATAAAGTGCTCATCTCTGTCCGCCCTAACTCAGAACTCACTCAGGTCAGAAAAGTGACAGGCATTACTGAAAAACCTGTAAGGTAATTTAGCTGCAGTGGCACAGGCCATAGGGTGCTATTACATGATATTGGACCCAAATAGGAGGCCTAGGTTCAGATTCCAAGTTAATCTTAATATACCAGGTATGCTGCACATGCCCATGATCCTGGTTGGATGGGAGGCTGGAAGGAAGATTGCAGCATGGTGTGACACTCAATCAGGGGTACCTGTCTGTGTCTGTTAGTGTCAAAGACATGGAAAACAGAAGGCAGTGGGATGACATATTTAAAGTACTGAAAGGAAAAAAAAAAACTATTGAACAAGAATTTTATATTCAACAAAACTGTCCTTCAAAATTAAGTGACAACTTAAAATGGTCCCAAATAAACAAAGGTGAGGAAGTCCAACATCACTAAGTCTGCCCTATAAGAAACACTAAAATGAGTCCTTTGGGTTGAAATGAAAAGACACTGGAAAGTAACTTAAACCTATATGAAGAAGCAAAGATCCCTGATAAAGAGATCCCTGATAAACATAAAAGCAAGTTCTACTATATTTTTGGTTTGTAACTCCCCAAATGCACCAAAAAAATACAAATATATGCTACTGGACACATAATGTACAAATATGCAATTTATGACAATAAAATAAGGAAAGGGAGGAACTAAATACAAGTACAGCTTTTATATGTTACTAAAGTTGGTATCAATTCAAACTAGATTTTAATAAATTTAGGATGTTAAGTTAATTTCCATATTAACTGCAAAAATCATGCCTAAAAATGACCAGTGCAAATGAGGAGAGCCCAAAATGGTTCACTACAAATCATCAACTAAACACAAAATAAGACAGAGAGGGAATGAGGGACAAAATTGGTATACAGTAAAGAGAAAACAAAAAGGTAAATGACAGAAGTACTTCTATATTAGCAAACAAATTAAATGCAAATAAAGTCTCCAATAAAAAAGCAGAGATTGGGGGCCAGTAGGTGGCATGGTGATTAAGGTGCTGGACTCCCACATGGTCGACCATAGTTCGAGTCCCAGACCAGGCAGCTTGAAAAATCACACCAGGAGAAAGTGTGTGTACCCAAAATCCCAAGAGGAGAGTGGAGGAGAAGGGATCATAGCACGGCCATGCCCCCTGAGGGGTGATTTCTCACTTTCCCTCTCACTGTGTCTCTTTCCAGCAAGCACAATTGCCCTATGGCAAAAAGGGGGTGGGGGCAGAGATTGGCAGAATGAATTTGAAACAAAACAAAAACCTACTTCAACTATATGCCCTTTAAAAAGATGCAATCAGGGACCAGCAGTTAGTGTAATGAAGATGCAAATAACCAAAATCAGAAATAAAATAGGGACATTATTATTAATGCCACAGAGAGCAAATGGATTATAAGAGAATGCTATTAACAATTGTATGCTAGCAAATTAGACAGCCTAGGAGCAATGGACAAATTCCTAGAAACAACTGGATTACCTAAATTGACTCAGGAGAATACAAAATCTCAAGAGACCTATAACAAGTAAAGAGATTCACTCACTAATGAAAATCTCCCAACGAAGTCCCAGTAATTCATTGGTGAATTCTACCAAACATTTAAAGAAGAATTAACACCATTCCTTCTCAAATTCTTCCAAATAAGTGAATAAGTAGGGAACACTTCCCAACTCATTCTGTGAGACCAGCATTACCATGATATCAAAACCAGATAAATACATCACAAGAAAATTAACAGCCCACTTTATCTTATCAATGTACATGTAGAAATTCTCCCATAAAATACTAGCAACTCTTATCCAACCACACGTTAAAATGATTGTGCACCATAACCAGATGGAATTTGTCCCAGAAATTCAAACGTTGTTCAGCACAATGAAATCAATCACTGTAATACATCACATTAATATAACAAAGAGAAAAAACCAAATGATCATCTCTGTTAATACAGAAAAGGCATTTAACAAAATCCCTTTCATGATAAAAGCATTCAAAATAGTAAGAATAGAAGGGAACTTACCCAACATGAAAAAGTACATTTATTAACCTACAGCTCACATAATCAATGGTGAATGACTAAAAGCTTCTCCCCTAATATCAAGAATAAGATATAGATGCCTACTTTCACCACTGATACTCTACATTACACTGAAAGATCTAGCCAGAATAATTACAATGACAAAAAGTAATAAAAGGCATCCAAATTGGAAAGAAAGTTGTAAAAGTTTCCCTGTTTACAGACAACATGATCCTATATGTGCAAAGTCCCAAGTAACCTATATGAAGGCTACTAGAGCTAATAATTCTGTATATTGCAAGTTCCAGTATCAATACACAAAATTAGATATATTTCTATACACTGACAGTGAACAACTCCCCAAAATTTTTAAAAAGTAATTCCATTTGCAATAGCATCCAATAGAATAAACTTAACTAAAGAGGTGAAAGACTGGTACACTGAAAACTACAAAACATTACTGAAAGAAATTAAAGAAGACTTAAATAAATGGAAAGACATCACATGTTTATGGACTAGAAGACAATATTATTAACGTGTCATTTCTACCCAAAGCAGTCTACAGATTCAATGCAATTTCTATCAAAATATCAACAGGTGTTTTTGCAGAAATGAAAAAGCCAATTCCCCACTTCATATGGAATTGCAAGAAACCCAATAAACAAGACTATCTTGAAAAAAAAACTAAGTTACGGGACTTACATGTCCCAATTTCAAAACTTAATACAAAGCTATAGTAATCAAAATGTGGTATTGACATAAGGATAGACATATAGACTAAGGGAATAGAATTTTTTTAACTATTTATTTTATTCTTTATTTATTCATTCATTGATTTTTAATTTGACCAGAGAGAGACAGAGGGTGAGAGTGAGAGAGAGAGGAAGTGAGGAAGCAAGCCACCAGGTCCAGGACTCGAACCTTGGTCGGCCATGTGGGAGTGTCCAGCACCTTAACCATCACGCCACCTGCTGGTCCCATAAGGCAATTGAATTTTAAGCTGAGAAATAAATCCACACATCTATAGTCAATTGTTTTTCTTTTTTTCTGGGTTTTTTTTTTTTTGAGAGGTTTTTGCTATAGGGCGCATGTGCTCACCAGAAAGACAGAGAGAGACAGAAAGAGAGAAATCACCCCCCAGGGGGGATGGCCATGCCGCAATCCCTTCTCCTCCTTTCTCCTCTCGGGATCCACGTGCCCAGCGTGAGTTTAAGCCACCAGGTCTAGGACACGAACCGTGGTCGACTACATAGGAGTCTAATGACATAGCTATTATGCTAACTGCTGGTCCCTAGCCAACAGTTTTTCAACAATGGTGTCGGGTCCATTCAATGGGAAAAATTCTTTGTGTAACAAATGGTGCTTGGACAACAAGATATCTACATACAAGAGAATTAAGTTGGACCCCTAGTATATAAAAGAATAAAACAGATCAACATGTACCTACTATTCAAACAGAATCCTAACCTGTTTCCTGACTTTAAGTATTAAGCAAAGTTCTCTGAACATTTTTTTAATTTTGATTTATTAAAGTTAAAACTGCCTTTCTGGAAATTAAAAAATATATTTAAAAAAGACTTATTTAGTAACCACAGTAAGCTATATAACCTCAGCTATGTGCTACTTTGTAGTATATTCATTCTACCCACAGAGTTTCATGCCTAAAGTCAACTTTTGTTCACAAATATGTATATATAAGCTGACTTTATTATTGAAAGTATTTAGATTAATTAAGATATTTCGTGAATCAATACAATGTGGGAAAGAATAAAGGAATGGAAAGCAGAAAAAATTTGATAAGGAGTTAATATCCATAATATATAAAGAACTCCTACAATTTAACGAAATGATAAAAGGACCCATTTTTAAAATTAATTTATTTTTTATTTGACCAGAGAGGTACAGAATGAGAGAGAGTGAGAGAGATGGAAAGTGAGAAAGCAATTCACCAGGTCCAGGACTTGAACCATGGTTGGCCATGTGAGAGTCCAGCACCCTTAGCCACCATGCCACCTGCCGGCCCCAAAACAACCCAATTTTAAAATCCTCAAAAGAATAGACATAAAAAAGATGATCAGCATCACTAGTTACTAGTCATTTGATTTACCAAAGCCACAATGAGATACCACTTTACAAACACCAATATAGGTATAATCAAAAAAGTGGAGGACCAGCAGTTAGCATAATGGCTTTGTCGCTGAACTCCCATGTAGTAGACTGTGGTTCGAGTCCGAGACCCGGTGGCTTAAACTCACGCCAGGTGTGTGTGTGTGCCTGCCCAAGATCCCGAGAGGAGAATGGAGGAGAAGGGATTGCGGTGTGGCCATCCCCCCTGGGGGGTGATTTCTCGCTTTCTGTCTCTATGTCTCTCTCTGTCTGTCTGGCGAGCACACACACCCTATAGCAAATACCTGTCCAAAGAAAAACTAAAATAAAATATTTAAATATCATATGACCCAGCAATTCCACTCTTGGTTATATAACCAACGGAATTGAAAACACAAACTCAAAAAGATTCTTGTATGCCAATGTTCATTACAGCATTATTTTTAATAGCCAAAAGGTGGAAACAACTCAAATGTCCATTGACAGATGAATGGATAAACAAAATGTGGTATAGCCATACAATTCAGCCTTAAAAGGGAATGAAATTCTGATACATACTACAACACGGATAAAACCTGAAAACATGCTGACTGAAATAAGCCAGACATAAAAGGACAAATATAAGGATTTTATTAAATATCTACAACAGGCAAATTCACAGAGACAGAAAGTATATTAGAGGTTACCGGGGACTCAAAGAAGGGGCAGGGATGGGGAGTTAAAGAGTTATTTCTTCACTTAATCTTAGCCAAAAGGCTGAGAACCAATAGGGAGTTGTTTCTTAATGGGTACAGAATTTCTGTTTGTAGTGATAGAAAAGTAACTAGATAGTGGTGATGGCTGCAAAGTGTTGTGAATGTAATTAATGCCACTGAATTTTACACTTAAAATAGTTACAATGGTTGGGACCAGGCATAATGACTATGTAGCTGGACTCCCATGTAGTCGACCGCAGTTTGAGTCCTGGACCCAGTGGCTTAAACTCACGCCGGGCATATGTGCGTGCGTGCGTGCGTGCATGCGTGCCCAAGATCCCAAGAGAATGGAGGAGAAGGGATTGTGGCGTGGCCATCCCTTCTGGCGGGTGATTTCTCATTTTCTATCTCTCTGTCTCTCTCTGTCTTTCTGGCGAGCGCACGCGCCCTATAGCGAAAACCTCTCAAAAAAAAATAATAATCCATGGGTCAAAAAGGAAATCTCAAGGAAAGTTTTAAAATACATTAAACTGAATTTAAATGAAAATACAGCATATCAAAATTTGTAGGACACAGCTAAAACAGTGCTGAGAGAGACATTTATAAACACTAGGCCTTAAGTTTTTTTAAATGATCATCTCAAATCAGTAATTTCAGTTACTACATTAACAAACTAGAAAAAGGTAGCAAAATAAGACCAAGCAAGCAGAAGAAAGTAAACAATAGAGAGCAGAAACAAATGAAATTGAAAACAAAATAATAATACAGCAACTCAATGAAACAAAAAGGTGGTTTTCTGAAAGCATCAATAAAATTAATATGTAGCAAGACTGACAAAGAAAAAACAGAAAAGACACAAATTATTCATTGCAGGAATAAACTAAGATATCACTATAAGTTCTGCAGACATCAAAAGAATACTAACAGAGTATGAGGGAACCTCAAAACTTTCATGGAAAAATGGAATTAAAGTACAAATTTATTTTGGTATAAAAAGTTTTGAAATTCATGCATAGCTTTTTCATAGTGCACATTTTCCAGAAAATTTTCTGAAGACTCCTTATACAATGAACAACTCTACATATACAGAACTGAAAAATTATATGAAATGGACCAACTCCTCAAAAACCAAACTACTGGAGACTGACCATGTAGCCTAGTGTTTAAGGGAGCCACATCCCACATGGTTGACCGCAGTTTGAATCTCAGTCCTAGTGGCTTGAAAACAATGCTGGCCATACCCAAGTGTGCCTAAAATTTCATCAGGATGGGTTAATGGAGGAGAAGGGATTGTGACATTACCATACCGTATGAGGAGGGTGTGCTTTCTACCCCCTCCTTCTCTCTCTGTCTCTCTCTCTGGTGAATGCAAGTACTCTCTGCCAATTAAAACACACATACACACAAACTTCTGCAACTCACTAAACATGACATAATTTGAATATCCCTATAGCTATTAAGGAAGTTAACTTTGTCATTTATTAACTCCCCAAGGGGAAAAAACTCTCTAAGCTTAGATGGTTTCACTAGAGAATTCTACCAAACATTAAAAAAAAAAAATTCTATACACTCTTCCAGAAAATAGAACAGGAGGAAGTACCTCCACTCACTTTATGATGCTGATTTTATCCTGATACCAAAACCAGACCAAGATAGAAAAAAGAAAAGAAAGAGAGAGAGAGAGAGAGAGAAGGAAGGAAGGAAGGAAGGAAAGAAAGAAAGAAAAGAAAAAAAAGAAAAGAAAAGAAAAGAAAAGAAAAGAAAAGAAAAGAAAAGAAAAGAAAAGAAAAACAGACTAATATCCCTGCTCTCAGCTTTACATATTTTAAAGACACATCAGGCAGCATCTTGAGGCCATACAAAACATAAAGGAAGAAATAAAACTGTCTCTATTTGTAAATGGCATGGTTGTATATAGAAAATCTCAAGGAATCTACAAAAACCTCCTAGATCTAGTGAGTTCAGCACAGTTACAGGATACAATATCAACATATAAAAATCAGTTCTATATACTACCAATAAACATATTTCTATGTTACTATCAATGAACACATGGAAACCAAAATTTAAAATACAATTCTGGGGGGCCGGCAGGTGGTGTGGTGATTAAGGCACTGGACTTCCACATGGCTGGCCATCATTTGAGTACCAGACCTGGCAGGTTGCTTTCTCACTCTCCCCACCCCATCTCTCTCTCTGCTCAAATTAAACAAATAATAATAACAAAATTAAATTAAATAATTCTTTTTTTTTAATTTTTTGAGAGGTTTTTGCTATAGGGCGCGTGCACTTGCCAGAAAGACAGAGAGAGGCAGAAACCGAAAGAC
>NW_006205165.1:880419-895221 GCF_000334495.1 Tupaia belangeri chinensis | reverse complement strand
CAAGAGGAGAATGGAGGAGAAGGGATTGCAGTGTGGCCGTCCCCCCGGGGGGTGATTTCTCGCTGTCTCTCTCTCTCTCTCTCTCTCTCTGTTTCTTGCACACACATAATCATTAAAGAGTAAAAAGAGGGGGCTGATAGGTGGCATGGTAGTTAAGGTGCTGAATTCCCACATGGCTGACCATGGTTTGAATCCAGGACCTGGTGACATGCTTTCTCACTTTCCCTCTCTGTCTCTCTTGGGTCAAATTAAATATAATAATAAAATTAAATAATTCTTTTAAAATTGTTTTAAAATAAAAAGAAATACAATACAATTTACAATCAATTTTTTTGAGAGGTTTTTGCTATAGGGTGCATGCACTCACCAGACAGACAGAGAGAGACAGAGAGATTTTTCCCAGGGGGGATGGTCACACCACAATCCCTTCTCCTCCATTCTCCTCTCAGGATCTTGGGCACGCACGCACACGCGCCCGGCGTGAGTTTTAAGCTACCCGGTCTGGGACGCGAACCACAGCCGACTACGTGGGAGTCCAGCGACATAGCCATTACGCTAACTGCTGGTTCCCTACAATCAATTTTTTTAAAATAAAATGCTTAGAGATGTGCAATAAATACCAAGCCTAAAGCATTCTCTGGCGCTTGTGAGACGAGTAGGAGGCAAAAGAGTGGAAAAGTTTTAAACGAATACTACCCGCCAGACTTCAATCTGTCAAAATTCTTCAAACTCAAACTCCCCAAAGACTCACGGTACATGGTGCGGCTGATGGCCTCCTTTAACATAAGGTGCAAGATTTGCGGCGAGTACACATCTACAAGGGCAAGAAGTTCAACCAAAGAAAAGCAAGAAGTTCAACACACGAAAGGAGACGTGCAGAATGAGGTCTGCCTGGGCCTGCCCATCTTCCGCTTCTGCATCAAGTGCACACGCTGCCTGACAGAGATCACCTTCAAGACAGACCCGGAGAGCACTGACTACACTACGAAGCGTGGGGCTACACAGAACTTCCAGGCCGAGAAGCTCCTGGAGAAGTGGGTTAGAAGGAGTGGGAGGACGAGGAGCTGAGCAACCCCATGAAGGTGCTGGAGAACTGGACCAAGGACTCCAAACTGGAGCTGGAGGTGCTGGAGGACCTGCAGGAGTTCAAGGACCTGAACCAGCAGCAGGCCCATGCGGACTTGGAGGCCATGCTATGGCAGCACTGCGGGTCAGAGGAGGAGTGGAGGCGGAGTGGAGGTGGCAAGACCAGTAGAACTATGTGCGTGAGACCGTGGCCTTGCTAGAGGAAGCCAGGAAGTGGAGGCTGCTGGAGGACTCGGACTCCGAGGACAAGGCCACTCCAGCTCCTGCTCCTGCTCCTGCCCTTGCGCCGCCCAGACCCAACCCCACAGCCATCCTGGATAATGTCTGGACCGTCAAGAGGAAGGTGGAAAGCCGGGAACGAAGCATGAGCAGGCTAGGCAGCTGGCCACTTGGGCCTGGTGGTGGTGAAGAAGACAAAGACAGACCCCGGTGGGACCCCACAAGGCCTGGCCACCCCAGCCCCAAGCGCCCACAGAGCAGGCAGGCGGCCGACCCTGCAGCCTCATCCCTGAGCCAGGTGTGTGCCTACGCAGATAGTGACGGCAACAACTGAATCCACTGGGCCTTGCCAGGCTGAGGTCGCAGGTCTGCTTCAGCCGCGTCAGGAGGCCTTAGCACCAATCAGAGCCAAGAGTCAGGAACGGCATCCTCCAGATTGGCTGCAGGGGGCCTTCGCCACAGGGACCTCCTGTCCCGCCCCACCCCCCAGCACCACCGGCTCCCAGCTCCTCCTGCCCTTCACCCCAGGAGCTTCTCACCTGTTGTGGGACTCTCTGGTCCTCTCTTGAGATGCTGCCGTGTTTGGGGCACAGGGCAGTACCTGCCTATCCCAGTCAGCTGTGTCCCTTTGACAGAATATTCTGGAAATAACCCAAGGGGTCTTGCCCAACAGCTGGGTGCCTCCTCTGCTGGCAACGAGGGCTATCTCTCTCTCAGTCTCTGTCTCTTGCTCACAGAGGAAGTAAATCATTATTTTTAGTTGCCAGAGGGTATGTGCAGTTGCCAGAGAGAGAAAGGGAGAGGGAGAAAGCACTCCCTGTGGGTGCTCATGCCGCAGTCCCTTCTCCAGCCCTCCATCCTGTGGGGATCTGGGGTACTCATGCACACGCAGCCAGCATGTTTTTCAAGCTCCTGGGGCTGGGATTTGAACTGTGGTCAGCCATGTGGGATCTAGATCCTTAAATACCAGGTCATAGGGCTGGCCCACTAAATATTTTTAAATAAAATAAATTTTACCAGTTAAAAATAAAATACTTAGATGTAAATCTTACAAAGTATGTACTGGAATTATATTCTTGAAACTACAAAATACTGGATAAAAAAATCAAAATCTATTATATAACTAGAATGGAAAGACATTGTGTTCATGGATTGGAACTCTCAACATACTACAGATGTAAATTCTCTCCAAATTTATAGACAGGTTTTAACACAATTGTTATAAAAAATTTGCAGTAAAATTTATATGGAAAAACAAACTAGAATAGCTAAAATAATTTTGTAAATTACAGATAAAATGGAAGGAATCATTCCACCAACTTTTAAGACATATTTTAACTACAGTAATCAAGACTGTGTAATATTGGCAAAGGAACAGATGCATCAAAGGAACAGAACAGAGATATCAGAAATAGAGCTACACAAAAAGGGACAGCAGTTAGCATAATGGCTATGTCGCTGGACTCCCACGTAGTCGACCGCGGTTCGAGTCCTAGACCCAGTGGCTTAAAACTCACGCCGGGCGCGTGTGCGTGCGTGCCCAAAATCCCGAGAGGAGAATGGAGGAGAAGGGATTGCGGCGTGGCCATTGCCCCTGGGGAGTGATTTCTCGCTTTCTATCTCTCTGTCTCTCTCTGTCTGTCTGGCGAGCGCACCCGCCCTATAGCAAAAACCTCTCCAAAAACAAAACAAAAAAATACAGCCAGTTGATTTTTCACTAAGGTCCAGAAAGAGAGCGTGTGTGTGTGGGGGGGGGGGGGTTGGTTTTGGTTTGTTTTGTTTTTCTATAGTTCACGTGTGCTCTGTGAGACATAGAAACAGAAAATGAGAAATCACACCCCACGGGGGATGGCCACACTGCAATCCCTTCTCCTCCATTCTCCTCTTGAGATTTTGGGCATGCATGCATATATGCACCTGGAGAAGACAGCCTTTTCAATACATAGGGCTGGAAAGCAGTTGTATATCCCCCAGCATATTGATAAATTTATTTTGAGTAAGTAGAAATTTATTATAATGTTTTTATAACTTTTCCGTAGATTTGAAAGTTTTCAAAATAAAAAATTGAGGGAAAAAACATATAAAATATAATTATGTTAATTTATAGTGGAAGATAGTCTTGTCTCTTCTAGAGTATTTTTCTCCAGGATCAAGGAACCTAGAACACTGAAATAATAACAACAGAAATTTATCTGATGAGCATGAAATTAGAGCGAAGGAAGTAGAATGGTGAAGCCCATGCATAGAGAAGTCCGCTTCATAATTGAGTCTACATCCTTAGCACAGTAATTGTGTCCATCTTGTGTATATAAAATGTACCAGGTTCTGCCTGCTTTCCAGCTGCTGCACAAGTAGATACACCTCCCTCCCCATTCCTCCCTACCCCTCTGCACAGTTGGGGGTGGGAGGTGCTAGACAAACAGTAACATGTTTATTATTTAATTCTTCCTTTTCTAATAATTCTAGTACACCACCTTTCTGTAGCATATTTCTTCCCACAGTTTACAGTAAAGCTGATTAAGTTGCAACTTTCAAGTACATCCTGGTCCTGTACATATTCCCTGATCACCTCGATACACTTGGATATTTCTCAAGTCCCCATTAGGAACACTTCTAAAACGATGTCTTTGTGTTATTTCACTTTCACAATCATTCTAAACTTATGTCCAAATTCTGGGGTCACCTAACTGCCGTCTAAACCCTGACTACATTTATTTCCTTAGTTGGATTTATTTTGCCTAGGCATCATGATAGACAGATAATGTTTTTCAACATATTGACAATATCACTGCTTCTTTTGGTGTCTTTGGCACTGCTCTACAAATGTATTTTTACAGTTAGTATGAACTAAAAAAATGTATAACAGAGTAAATGATAAAATTAGATAATATAAATGAAAGTGCTTTGAAACTTAAAAGCGCCAAACAAATGTAAGAGATTATTATTGCTGCAATTTAATGGGTGAAGCAACTGGCTGCTTCAGGCTAGACCTCAGAGCAGAGGAGCACTCAAAGGTACCCCAGACTTATCTACTCAGTAATTTTGCCACTATACATTTCTCTCCTATTTTCAGTCCATCATGGAATGAGAAGTCTTTGGGGTATGAGTTCATGCCACCAAAGTAACACAGACTGATTTATAAAGCAGACCTCAGGATGGCCATTTATAGCAAGGAATATATTTGGCAAGATAAAGCTTTCATCATCTGCATAAGGGCCCCTGACTGATGGGTCGTCCTGGTAAAGAAACCAGTTACAGGGACCAGCAGATGGAGTAATAGTTACGTTGCTGGACTCTCACATAGTTGACTGCAGTTTAAGTCCCAGACCTGGGGGTGATCACTAGGGTGATTTTTTGCTTTCTGTCTGTCTCTGTCTCTGTCTCTACCATGAGTGCACACACCATACAGCAAAAATCTCTCTTAAAAAAGAAAGAAAGAAAGAAAGAAAGAAAGAAAGAAAGAAAGAAAGAAAGAAAGAAAGAAAGAAAGAAAGAAAGAAAAAGACCACAGTTACAGACCAGAAGGATGTTTGGTAAACACATAATTAGAACAAAAGGAACTGGATATTATCCAGAGGGCTTTTTCTTTTTTCTTTTTTTAGACAAACCTAGGAACCTGATAAATTGCCCTCCCCCATATCTCTATCTTGTCTAAAGAAGCAAAGAAACCATCATCTAGAAATGAACAATCCTCTCTATGGTTATTCCTGGAAGCACACTTATATATTTTCCCTTCTCCATCCATGTCATTTTACCAGTCATCTAAAGTATCTGTCTTTACAACACTACCTCAAAAAAGTCATGTTACAATCTCACACATTACAGTTTATCTTAACATTAGTAACACTTTAATTAGGTCATTTCTTGACACCCTTGTATCTCCATTTCCCAGAACACACTAGGTTACCATGACAGGCAGGACCCACTGATCAGCACCTTAGAATGTACTCATTCACATTGCCAAAAAGAAATTTATGCTTCATTTCTTAAATGCATTTATCCACTTTCCCCATCTCATAAATATCCAGACTGCACTGTAATGCCCTTAGCATATTATCAAAAGCCAGTCTACTGCTTTAGTGCAGAGGTATGGGTGCTATCTGAAGGTAGAGAACAATACATGCGACATAGTACACAGCGCCAATTGTTTTGGAACCAGAAATCTAGGCTGCTAAATTTCAGATGGACGTGAGAAAATGAAAGTTTAGGAAAGATAAATTATTCAACAAAGTAGTATATCTACAGGTCCTCACACATAGTAACCATTTGTTTAGAAAAAAACAAGGCAAATTGTCCAAGGTCTCCCAAATAGTGAGTGGCAAAAGCAACATTCCCAAGCATAGTTGTTTGCCCTGTAACACATTGCCTCAAAAAATTATCTCTAAAAATATGTTGCTTTCCATCTTACCCCTAAAAAGTGTTTTGTGGGGAAAGAGAAGAAGGGACTGTCCATGCTCTTATTTCACTGTGGATTAGAACTTATTTACTTCAGGATCAGAGTAACTTTCTTTAAAGCCTTCCTTAAATCACTTTCTGGGTCCCTAGAGCCCATTGTTTGATTAAATCTCAGTTATCCGTCTACCGTCTGCAATTTCTGTTAATATTTTATACTATAAGCCAAATGAAACTACATATACTATTATTAAAGATTTCAAAATATTTTCTTCCAATCTTGGGAACCAGCAGTTAGCGTAATGGCTATGTCGCTGGACTCTCACATAGTCGACCGCGGTTTGCGTCCCGGCTGGTGGCTTAAAATTCAATCCGGGCGCATGTGCGTGCGTGCCCAAGATCCCAAGAGGAGAATGGAGAAGAAGGGATTGCGGTGTGACCATCCCCCCTGGGGGGGTGATTCCTCGCTTTCTTTCTCTATGTCTCTCTCTGTCTGTCTGGCGAGCGCACGCGCCCTATAGCGAAAATCTCTCCAAAAAATATTTTTTTTTCTTCAAATCTATGGAACTCTTTTTTTTTTAATTTTACGACTTCTTATTCACATTTCATTATTGTACATCTCTACAGCACACAATATTTTTATTATTATTTCTTTTACTATACAGAAGCTTTTTAGTTTGATGCAGTCTCATTTGTCTATTTTTGCCTTTGTTGCCTGTGCTCTTAAAATCCTATCCAAGGGCCAGTTGGTGGCATGATGGTTAAGGCAGTTAGATCTCACATGGCCAACTGTGTGGTTCAAATCTCAACCTCAGTGGTTTGAAAAAACACCAAGTGCATGCGCCTGCATACCCAAAGTTGCTAAAGGAAGGAGAAACGGAGAAGGGATTGCAGCATAACTATACTCCATGAGAGGTGCTCTCTCTCTCTCTCTTTCTCTCTCTCTCTCACACACACACACACACACACACACAATCACACCTGCCCTCTGGCAAGTTAAAAAGAAAGAAAATAAATCCTATCCAAGAAGTCATGATTGCCTAGACTGGTGTCATGGGAGTTTTCTTGCCTATGTTTTCTTCTACTAGCTTTATACCTTCTGATCATATGTTTTCATCTTTTATCCATTTTGAGTTGACTTTTGTATATTGTGTAAGATAATAATCTGATTTCATTCTTCTGCATGTGTATATCCTCTTTTCCCAACACCATTTTATCAAAGACCCTTTCCCCAGTTTCTGTTTTTGACACCTTGTCAAACATCAATTGACCATAAATACTTGGCCTGTTCCACTGATTGATGAGACTATTTTTATCCTAATACCATGGTGTTTTGATTGTAATAGCTTTACAATATATTTTGAAATTAGGGAATATGATGCCACCAGCTTTATTCCTTTTGCTCAAGATTGCTTTGCCTATTTGGGATCTTCTCTGGTTTCATATGAATTTAGAATTTTTTCCTTTTATTTTTAAATTTCCTGTAAGGTGTTTACACTTACAAGAGAGAGAGAGTGAGTGAGTGAGAAAGCAACCCCTAGGGAGATGGCCATGCTTCAATCCCTTCTCCATTCTCACAGGATTTTGAGAACATACACATGTGCACACAGTGTGTTTTTGTAGCCACTGCACTATCCAGGACTCTAACCACACAGTCGGCCATATGAGATCCAGCTACTTTAACCACCACACCATCAGCAGGCCTGGATTTTTTTTTCTATCTCTGTGAAAAATGTCATTGGAATTTTGATAGGAATTGCTTTGAATCTATAGATTGATTTGGGTAGTATGGCCATTTTAACAATATTCATTCTTCCAAATCATGAACATGGAATATCTTTTGTTTATTTGTTTCAACTTCATTTACTTTCATTAATGTTTTATAGATTTGAGTGAACAGACCTTTCACATCCTTGGTTAAATTTGTCCTAAATTTTTTTATACCATTGAAAATGGGATTTTTTTTTTTTTGAGAGAGAGGTTTTTGCTATAGGGCATGTGTACTCGCCAGGAAGATAGAGACAGAGAGACAGAAGGCGATAGATCACCCCCCAAGGGAGGATGGCCACACCACAATCCCTTCTCCTCCATTCTCTTCTCAGCATCTTGGGCTCTCACACACACACGTGCCCGGCGTGAGTTTAAGCCACCGGGTCCAGGAATCGAACCACAGTTGACTACATGGGAGTTCAGCGACATAGCCATTACGCTAACTGCTGGTCCCTGGGATCATTTTCTTAATTTCTTTCCCTGATAGTTTGTTGTTAGTGTGATTTTTGTCTGTCAATTTTTTAAATAATTATTTACTTAATTTTATTTACTCATTCATTTATTTTTTAATTTGACCAGAGAGAGACACAGAGAGAGAGAGGTGGGGGGGGAGTGAGAAAGCAAGCCACCAGGTCTGGGACTCGAACCGTGGTCGGCGGCCATGGGGAAGTGTCCAGTGCCTTACCCACCACATCACCTGCTGGTCCCTGTATATCAATTTTATAACCTGCAACCCTAAGCCTAACCGAAATTGTTTATTAGTTCTAATAGTTTTTCAGTGGAGTTTTCAGTGTTTTCTGTGCATGAGGCAAGGCTATGTTGTCAGGAACAATTTCATTTCTTCCTTTCCTATATGAATGTCTTTTATTTCTTTTTCTTACCTAATTACTTTTTTCCAATAGTGGAACAATTTCATTTCTTCCTTTCCTATATGAATGTCTTTTATTTCTTTTTCTTACCTAATTACTTTTTTCCAATAGTAAGAGTGGGCATCTTTGTCTTTTCTCTTATCTTAAAGGAAAAGCTTTCTACTTTTCACTGTTGAGTATGATCTTAATTGTAAGCTTGTCGTATACGACATTTATTGTGTTGGGATGTATTCCTTTTTCATCTGAGAGGTTTAAATTTGAATGGATGTTGAATTTTGTCAAATGCTTTTTCTGCATCTATTGAGATGGCAATGTGGTTTTTCTCCTACATTTGGTTAATATGGTATATCACATTTATTGATTTATGTATGTTAAACCATACTTGAATGCTTGGGATAAATCCCACTTCATCTTTTTAATGTGCTATTGAATTTAGCTTGCTACTATTTTGTTGAAGAGTTTTCCGTATTTCTTAATGTAGGAAAATTGATCTGTAGTTTTTTGGTACTGTCCTTGTCCGGGTTTAGTATCAGGGTAATGCTGGCCTCATAAATGAACTTGGAAGTATTCCCTCCTCTTCAGTTTTTTGAAAAAGGATGAGAAGAATTGGTATTGTTACTTGAAATGTTTGGTAGAGTTTTTTTTTTTGTTTTTTTTTTTTTTTTGAGAAGTGTTCGCTATAGGGCGTGTGCACTTGCCAGACAGACAGAGAGAGACAGAGAGATAGAAAGTGAGAAATCACCCCCCAGGGGGGGATGGCCATGCCGCAATCCCTTCTCCTCCACTCTCCTCTCGGGATCTTGGGCACGCACACACACGCGCCCAGCGTGAGAAGTTTGGCAGTGAAACCACTAGGTTTTCTTTCCTTCCTTCCTTCCTTCCTTCCTTCCTTCCTTCCTTCCTTCCTTCCTTCTTTTCTTTCTTTCTCTTTTTCTCTCTTTCTTTTTCTCTCTTTCTTTCTTTGTCTTTCTTTCTTTCTCTTCTCTCTTTCTTTCTTTCTCTTTTTCTTTCTTTTAGTTTATGAGAGGTGTAGAGGGAGAAAGCATCCCCCATGGGGAATGGTCATGCTACAACTCCTTGTCCTCCATTTCCCCATCCTATTGGGATTTGGGGCATGCATGCACATGTGCCAGCGTGATTTTAAGCAACCAGGTCTGGGACTCGAATCTCAGGGCTGGCTATGTGGGATCCAGCTGCCTTAAACACCAAGTCACGAAGTCAGCCCTTTGGGCTTTTCTTTGATTTGAGATGCTTTATTATTGATTTGATCTCCTTTCTCATTTTTGATCTGTTTAAATTTTCTATTTATTCCTAATGCAGTCTTGGTAAATTAAATGTTTCTAGGAAGTCATTCATTTCTTCAAGGTTATTCTATACATTGGTGTATGGTTATTCATAGTAGCTTATGATCCTTTGTATCTCTGTGATAATAGTTGCAGTATCTCCTCTTTCATTTCTGATTTTTGTCTATTTGAGTCTTCTCTCATCTTTGTCTAGAAAAGGCTTTATAAATTTCGTTTCTTTTAAAAGAACTTAGTTTGTTGAGATTTTTCCACTGCTTTTTCTAGTCTCTAATTCATTTATTTCTGCTTTGACCATTATTATTTCCTTCCTTCCACAAATTTTAGGTGTCCTTCCCAACACCCAAAAGAGAGAGGGAGGGAGAAGGAAAAGAAGGGAAGGAGAAAGACAGGCACCCTCAAAAGGTTCTCATGCCACAACCCTCTCCCTCACAACCTTCCAGCCAGCCAGGATCAGTTTACTAGAGGGTACATGCACACACATGGCATGTACAAATGGACCCAGGAACCAAACCCTGAACTTTTATCTGACTTCCAGCATTGTCGAGCATTGGGCTATTACTGTGCAACCATGGCTGAGCTTGGTGCAATGTTAGGTTACTTTCTGAGATTTTTTTCTTCTTTTTAAATGTAAGTTTTATTTGTTTGTTTTTGTTTTTTGTTTTTGCTAAAGGGCGTGTGCACTCATGAGAGAGAAAAAGGGAGAGAAAATGAGAAATCACCTGCTGGGGGACAGCCATGACACAATCCCTTCTCCATTCTCCTGTTAGGATTTTGGTCATGCACACACTCACACCTGGCATGATTTTCAAGCTGCTGAAACCAAGACTTGAATCACACAGTTGGTCATTTGGGATTTAGCACCTTAACTTCCACACCACCTGCTGGGCATTTATTTTAATGTAGGAATTATTCACTCTTAAGGCTGCTTTTCTGCCTCCCATGAGTTTTGGTGTGTTGTGATATTGTTTTGTTTTTGTTTTTGTTTTTAAGAGAGATTTTTGCTATAGTGTGCATGTGCTTACCAGAGAGACAGAGAGACAGAAAGCGAGAAATCACCCCCCAGGGGATTTGGCCATGCTGAAATCCCTTCTCCATTCTCCTCTTGGGATCATGGGCATGCATGCACACATGCCCAACATGCATTTTAAGCTACTGGGTCTGGGGCTTGGCCTGTGGTCAACTACGTGGGAGTCCAGCAACATAACCATTATGCCATTTGCTGGTCCGGGTATATTGTGTTTTTATTTTTGTTTGCCTCAAGATATTTTTTAACTTTCTTTTTAACTTTTTCTTTGATTCAGGAGCCTATTGTTTAATTCCATATACTTGTGAGTTTTCCAAGATTCCTCCTGTTGATTGCTGGTTTCATACCATCAAGGTCAGATCAGATACTTAATATGGTTTCACCCTTTTTCAGTTTGTTAAGATTTGTGTGGGGCAATCAGATGGCATGGAGGTTAAGGTTCTGAATTCCACATGGCCAGCTTTGTGGTTCAAGTACTGGACCCAGTGGCTTGATTCACACTGGGTACATGTTCATGTATGCCCAAAATCCCAAGAGGGGAATGGAGGATAAGGGATTGCAGCATGGCTATCCCTTAGGGATCATTTATCACTTTCTCTCTCTCTCTCTCTCTTTCGCTCTCTCTCATCTCTGGAAAGTGCATGAACCATATAGCAAAGTCAAAAAAAAAAAAAAAGATTTGTTTTGTGGCTTCTTTCCTGAAGAATTTTCCATGTGCACTGAGAATAATGAGTATTCTGTCACTGTTGGATGGAATGTTCTATAAATATCTGTTAAGTCCATTTGGTCTAAAATGTAGTTCAAATCCAATATGTTCTTATTGATTTTCTGTCTAGATGATCTTGCTGTCTTCTTTTGTGATTTGATCATTTTCTCTCTTTTATTTTTGCCATAATAACCCCTCCTTTATTATATAATTTTAAATAATTTATTTTATTTTATATTTACATTGAATCACTGTACATCTTTACATTGTACAACATGGTTTTTCACAGAGTGAATACAGTGCATATTAGTCAAATCAAAGATATTTCCATATACATTATCAGATTTGATAATTTTCCATAATGGTATACTTTGAATTCTTAGGGGTTTTTTGAGAGGTTTTTACTATAGGGCGCATGTACTCACCAGAGAGAGAGAGACAGAAAGACAGAGAGACAAAAAAATGAGAAATCACCCCCCAGGGGAGATGGCCACACCACAATCCCTTCTCCTCCATTCTCTTCTCGAGATCTTGAGCACGCACACACATGCGCTGTCGTGATTTTAAGCCACAGGGTCCAGGACTCGAACCGCGGTCTACTACATGGGAGTCCAGCGACATAGCCATTACACTAACTGCTGGTCCCTGAATTCTTAGTTTTTATCTTTTGTGTATTTACTAAGTGTTTTTGCTTTATGGTTACCAAGAGGCTTACATAAAACATCTTATACTAATGATAAGCTATTTTAAGCTAATAATGATTTCATTTTGATTACTTCTACAAAATCTACATATTTTCTTTCCCCCCAATATTGTTTTTTGTTGACATATCTTGTATTTGTTTTTCTTTTTATGTAGAGGCTTTCGCTATAGGGCACGTGCGCTCACCAGGAAGACAGAGAGACAAAGAGACAGAAAGCAAGAAATCACCCCCCAGGGGAGATGGCCACGCCACAATCCTTTCTTCTCCAGTCTCCCCTTGAGAGCTTGGGCACGCACACACACGCACCCAGCGTGAGTTTAAGCCACTGGGTCTGGGACTCAAACCACGATCTGCTACATGGGAGTCCAGTGACATAGCCATTACGCTACCTGCTGGTCCCATATCTTGTATTTTTTATAGTTCTTGTTTTATTATATGAATAGCTATAGTTGTTTTTAATAGTTTTGTCATTTAACAAAGTTATACTAGAGTCATAATTGATTTTGACACCACTATCACAGTATAAAGATTTTCTAGTTTGAATATATTTGACTTTTATCAGTGAGCTACATTTTTCTTATTACCACTTAGTGATCTTTTCCTTCAATTTAAAGGACTCTTTTAAACATGTGTTGTAAGGCAGGTGTAGTGGTGATACATTCCCTCAGCTTTTGTTTGTCTAGGAAAGTTTTTATCTTCTTTTTCTTTTCTTTTGTCCTTTTGTTTTTGCTTTTGCCATAGGGTGTGTGTGCTCCCTGGAGAGAGAGAAAGGGGAAATGAGAAATCATTTGGGATGGCCATACTGCAATTATTCCTCCTCTCAGAATTTTGGGCATGCACACACATGGGCCCAGCATGATTATCAAGTTGCCAGGTCCAGGACTCAAACCATAGTCAGCCATGTGGGAATCCAGTATGTTAACCACCATGCAACCTGCTGGTCCTTCCCCTTCATTTTTAAAGGACAGAATTGCTGGGTATAGTATTCTCAGTTGTTTCTTTTCCCCCTTAAGGTTTTTTTCTTTCAGCTTTTTGAATATGTCATCCTATCCCCTTCTGGCCTATAAAGTTTCTATTGAAAAATCCACTTAGAGTCTGATGGATGGTCCCCTTGTATACAAGTCCTTTTTCTCTTTCAGCTTTCAATATTCTCCCTTTGTCTTTAACTTTTGACAATGTGATTGTGTTGCAGTGGCTGGGATTCATGAGCTTGGGTGCTGAGAACTGGCCTGGCTCTGCTACCATCACTGCCAGTGGCAGCAAATCCAGATGGTTGCTAGGAGCTACACCAGTGCCAGAAATAGCCCCAGCTCAGTGTTCCAATTAGAAGCCAATGGAACTATTTTTAACATCTCTTTTCCTTCTTCTTTCTTCACTGCTCTATTTTTGGTGGCCTCTGCTTCCATTGCCCCTTTCATTCATTTATTCATTCATTCACAAATATTTCTTGACATTTTATTATGTGCTGGAGATTAACAATAAACACACAATAAAATTGTTATAGATTGTGGTAAATGCTAAGAAGAAAATAAACAGACAATACAGAGATTGGGACTAATCTCTCTGAGGGTGTCAATTCTAGGTATGAAGTATGAAAGACATGAAGAATACTGCCAGACAATACTGCTTTCCAAGCAGAGGGACCATTGTGTGAAAAAGTAGGAAAGAGCTGGCCATGCTCAAGGAAAAGCAAAAATGCCGGTGTGACTGGAGTGTATTGAGTGAAAGGAGAGTAGTTTGGGATGAGGTCAGAGAGGCAGGCAGAAGTTTCATCACATGGGACCCTTGTAGGCTAGGATAGGAACATGCATCTGACTCTAAGTCTTTGTTATACTACTTAAGAAAGTTAGGCACAGAAAGACCAGGTTGATAAGAGGTCATTTTTGTCCTGTAATTAAACTCTGATTTCTTTTTTGTTTTTTTTTTCTAAGTACTGTGAGAGCCAACAAGTTTTTAAAGAATTATTTATTTATTTTTCTTTATCATTATCATTATTCTTCAATTTGCTACAGGGCACGTGTGCTCACCAGAGAGAGAGGGAAAGTGAGAAAGCAAGCTACCAGGTCCAGGACTTGAACCACAGTCTGCCATGTGGGAGTCTAGCACTTTAACTGCCATAACACCTGTTGACCCCCACTAACTGCTAACTGTTGAGTAGTGACCAGATTGTATTGGGACAAGAGAGGGTACACAGAGACCACTGTATAGACTAGCACAATGGTCTAGGTAAGAATTGATGGGTACCTTGATTAGGGTGGTGGCAATGAAGATAGAGTAATTCAAAAGACATTTTGAGAGACAGTAGGTGGCATAGTGGTTAAGGTACTGGACCTCCACATGGCTGACCATGGTTCAAGTCCCAGTCCCAGAGGCTTGAAACTCACACTGGGCATGCGTGTGTGTGCATACCCAAAATCCTGAGAGGAGAATAGAGGAGAAGGGATTGTGGCGTGAACATCCCCCATGGGGGTGATTTCTCACTTTCTCTCTCCCTGTTTCCTTCTCTTTGGTGAGCGCACATACCCTATAGCAAAAATTTCTCTAAAAAAAGAAGAGAGATTTTGGAGGTAGAATTAACTAATTTGCTGACTATTTGAATATGGAACCTCTTTGTTATACTACTTAGGAAAGTTAGGCACAGAAAGACTAGGTTGATAAGAGGTCATTTTTGTCCTGTAATTGCACTCTGGTTTCTTTCTTTTTTTTTTTTTTTTTTTTTTTTTTTGTTT
>NW_006205165.1:866473-880391 GCF_000334495.1 Tupaia belangeri chinensis | reverse complement strand
GGGGGGGGGGGGGCATTGTGAGGAGGAGGTAGAGACAGTGATAGGGAAAGTAAGAAGAGAAAGTGAGAAGTCATTCCCCAGGGAGAATGGCCACACTGCAATCCCTTCTCCATTCTCCTCCTGGGATCTTGGGCATGCACACACACATGCCCAGCATGAGTTTCAAGCCACCAGGACCAGGACTCGAACCACAGTTGGCCATGTGGGAGTCCAGTGACATAACTGCTACACTATCTGCTGGCCCCAAACTCTGATTTCTTAGCCACTGGTCTCATCTTTTTTCTATACCTACTCTTCATAATCTTCAGCAATTCTCATTACCTTTGTGTCTTCTCTTCACATGTAATCATTCACCAAATCCTGCCTCTTCCTTTTATGCACTCCCCTAAATCTTTTGCCTCCAGTAGCCATGCCCAGTCTAATCTGGGTTATTATACTGCCTTCTGGCTGGCCTCACTGCCTCCTTCCAGCCTTGCAGTGCAGGTCATTTTTTATGGCTTCTCTTCAACTGTGTCTCTAATAACCCTTCAGCAATTCTTTACACATTCAAATGGAAATTCAGACTTTGGGCTGTGACTTCACAGTACTTCCTCAGCTAACTCCACCTAGCCTTTCCTGTTTTCTCTTTTCTTCCATTGTAACCTACCCCTTTTATCGTGAAGTCAGACTTATCCCTCTCACCTCTAAATATTTAGGGCAACTGCATCATGCTTGAAATTCTGTCCCTTCATCTCTTCTTTCTTCTTGCTTAACATTTCAGTCATTCATTCTTTATTTCAACAAATAAGATTGAATACCTCCTTTGAACTAGGTGTTGTGCTAGCTAGTAGGGATGAAAAAAAAGCCTTAGGACCTG
This sequence comes from Tupaia belangeri chinensis, assembly GCF_000334495.1. NCBI lineage: Eukaryota > Metazoa > Chordata > Mammalia > Scandentia > Tupaiidae > Tupaia > Tupaia belangeri. Next base: position 879,535 of record NW_006205165.1, on the reverse strand, counting down.
GTCCTTGCCCTCAAGGAATGTATAGTCTGATGAAAGACCTGTATTCAAATAATCACAACACATTGTATTGTCTTACTAGGACTTTATGTATAGAATACTGTAGGCGCACAAAAGGTAGCTACAAATCCTATTAAGAGAATCAGAGAAAGGTTTCACAGAGGAAGTGGCATTTGAATTTACTAGAAGTGTTTGTTTTTTCACTTGAAGGAAGGTGTTGGGACATTCCTGGAAGAAGAACCTATTGTTATGTGAAAATAATAGCTAGCACATATTGACTTTTCAGTTACATGTGACAGGGCAGGACATGCTTGGATTACAGTGGATACTTGGATACTTGGAAGCATATTGAAAGATGAGGCTAGAGGAAGAGATTTGGACAGAATTCCATAAGCAGTAGGTAGCCAATGGAGATCTTTTTATTTTCTTTAAAAATTATTAATTTATTTATTTTCATTTCTTATCATTATCTTTTGATTTGACCAGAGAGAGAAAGGGAAAGCAAGTAAACATGCCGCCAGGCCCAGGACTTAAAACTACAGTCAGCCATGTGGAAGTCCAGTGCCTTATCTACCACACCACCTGCCAGCCCAGCCAATAGAGATCTTTAAAAGAGTGAGTAACTTGATCAGTTTTAGCATTGTGGCAGCTCCAGTGAAATTGGTAGACAAGTTGTAGAATCATACACCATTACAATGGTCCAGTGAGAAAGGAAAGGTTGAACCAAGGTGAAGGAAGAGGGAGCAGAGGAGAGGACATCTCTAAAGTAAAACTGACATAGCTAGTTTAGTTTAGCAGTCTAGTTAGACATGGTAGAATTGAAAAAAGCAGAACTGGAAGATGATTCCAAGATTTCTAACTTGGGATACTATTAACTGAACCAGGGAACAAAAGAGGAGGAAAGAAAAAGATTATAGGTTTATTTTAGGACAATTTGAGTTTGAGTCACCAGTATACACAGAAAATTCAAGAAGCAAATGAATGTAAATGCATGGTGCTCAGAAAAGTCCCCTTACCACTCAGCATTTACTCAATCATCCAGTATCTGGTAGCTATATTTCTTCCTATATCTGCTGCAATTTATGCTCTTTGTACACCCTAAAAAAAGAGATCCTCTTCAATGCCAATCTTAAGTCCTTGCAATAGCCCTACAAGGCCCTACATGATCTGGTTCCTATCACATATCTGACATCATTTCCTAACGCCCTATTCTCCACCACACTGGCCTACTTGCTATTTCTGGAATGTATCAGGCACACCCCACTTTCATATTTTACATTGGAAGTTTCCTCTACGTAGAATTATTTTCTCCCAGATATTTACTCAAATAAAGCCCTCACCTCCTTCAAGTCTGTGCTCAGATGTCACGTTCTCCAATAGTCTTATTCTGACCATCATATTTAATACCACAGCTGCCCATCTCCCCTTCTTGAGCCACTACCAATCACCGTATTTCTATTTTTTTCACCCATACCACAAATTACCTTCTAACACACTATATAATTTACTTATTTATTATGTTTATTATTTAGCAATTTTGTCCATCCTCTAAAATGTAACATTCTTGAGAGCAGGGATTTTTCTCTCATATTCATTGATATATGTTAAGCACCTAGAACAGTGCTTGGAGCATGATAAGCACTTAGTATATATTTATATTTGTCAAAAAAATGAATGAAAGTATAGATTCCCCAATAATTCACCCTCCTAAAATGTCTGCTTGTCATGAAACTTGGACCCCAGACCCAAACAGTACATGAGAGGTCTTCACAAAGTTAATGGAATTTGCCTATTATAAGGGAAAATGAGGTCTTCACAAAGTTAATGGAAAATGCCTATTATAAGGGAAAATAAACTATTTACAGATTTCAATTGCTTTTGCAGCAAAATAAGCTTGTGCTTTAATTTCATTTTCCCACAAACTTTTTGAAGTCCCTTAATATAAGAAATGAGAAGATAAAAGAAAGATAACTCTGTGCCAGTGAGCAGGTTTCTGATTTTATTTATATATATATATATATATATATAATTTATTTATACTCACACACAAACATTTGCACACCATAAGTGGCTCACACACACACACACACACTCTGCCTACTCTCAATTTCAAATTTCTTATTGTAAGCCTTAATTATATACTTTTAGGTTGCCTGACTATCATACTACAGTAGGTTCCTGCATTGATACTTTTTAGCACCCCAAATGAGAATTTCATTCCTACTTCTTTCCTTCAATTTTTAACCTACTTATTGCAACTTCACTTTCAGTAAATAGCCTTGTTGCCTAGTTCACTATGAAGATGAGAGCAATCATAAGAGACTTTCCACAAGCCCCACTATCATTTCCAATAACCCACCTGCATCTGAGCTCAGATCTCACCCTTCTCTTCTCCGTATCTTCATCCTCCCACCTTGTTTTTGATTTTTTGCTGCTGCTGTTGTTTTTTAGAGGTGCTTTTGCCATAGGGCATGTGTGCTCACCAGAGACACACAGAGAGACAGAGAAAAGGCAAGAAATTATTACGCAGAGGAAATGGCCATGCTGCAGTCCCTTCTCCTATGATCTCCTCTTGGGATTCAAATAGTAGGTACATGAACCTATTGGCAGCTCAAGACAAGACAAAAATCCTTAAAACCAGAAAACAAAGCCTAGAAGAAAATCGGCAATATTTTAGTGAAAAGTCACAGAATGCTATTTCACCAGTTCAGTCTCATGTACTTAATTTATCATCTGTTGTGGTTCGATTTTCCCAATTAAATTCTGGGATATAATATTCAACTCCAGACTTATCCCCACAATTAAGTTGGCCATTTTCTTAGTTTTTTAACTCTTATTTCTCTGTGACTGTATTTAATTTTACTGGTATAGCACTCGCTTGACAACTTCTTGGAGATCTGGTCTGGTGTTGGTAAATTCTTTCAGGTTGTTTACCTGAGAATGTTCTTGTCTTTTCTTCCCATATGAAGGATAATCTTACCAGGTACAGTATTCTTGGTTGTAATTGCTTTTCCCTTAACACTTTGAATATATTTTCCCATTCTTTCCTCACTCACATTGTTTCTGATGAGAAATCCGCTGTCAGCCTGATGGGATATCCTTTGTAGGTAACGTGACGTTCTTCTCTTGCCAGTCTTAGTGTCTTGTCTTTGTCTGTGGTTTTGATCAATCTGTCTATAATGTGTTTTGGAAAAGATCTTCTTGGGTTGATTCTATTGGGAGTCCTTTGTATTTCTTGGGTCTGGATCTTGAATGCCTCTCTAGGTTTGGAAAGTTTTCTTCCAGGATTTCATGGAATAGATTGTCAATGCCCTTATGAGTCTCTTCCTCTTCTGGGATACCAGTTATCTGGATGTTTGGACATTTGATGAAATCTAGTATTTCTGGTATATGATTCTCATTTTTTTTTTTTTTTGGAGAGGTTTTTCCTATAGGGCACGTGCGCTCACCAGACAGACACAGAGACAGAGAAACAGAGAGACAGAAAGCGAGAAATCACCGCCCAGAGGGATGGCCGCGCCACAATCCCTTCTCCTCTGTTCTCCTCTTGGGATCTTGGGCATGCATGCACACGCGCCCAGTGTGAGTTTTAAGCCACCGGGTCCGGGACGCAAACCACGGTCAACTACATGGGAGTCCAGCGACATAGTCATTACACTAACTGCTAACCCCCTCATTTTTTTTTTTTTTTTTTTGGTAATTTTCTCAGTCTTCATGGTGGATTTTTCTAGGCCAGAGATGCTATCTTCTACATCTGAGATTCAAGTTTTGGTATGATTTAGTCTGCTTTTAATACGTTCAAGGGAGGTTTTGACTTCCTGTATTATAGTCTTCATCTCTAACAAGTTCACTTGATTCTTTTTTTATAGTGTAAATTTCTTCTTTTAGATCTTGCAAGAATTTCCTCACTTCTCGGAGCTTGTCAGCTTCTTTCTCCTGGCTCTTTGCTGTGCAGTTCTTTGTCCCTCTTCTCTGCAATCTCTGTGAGCTTTGTCACCATGAAAATTGTAAATTCTTTATCTGACATTTCCATGAATTTCATAATACTGTCTGAGGATGAAGAGGAGTTATTATTTTTCCTTGGAAGAGAGGTATTTTCTTGTATTTCCATATGTCTTGTGACCCTTTGTTGATTTCTAGTCATCTGATAGATGGTCCGTTTCTCCCTAATTCTTGAAGTCTTGAAGTTCAATCTGAGCATTCAGAGGTGTGCAAGAGGAGGTGATCTGCAATCTCTCTTCCATTCCATATTCACTCTTTGTGCATCAGAATCACTGGGAATAGAGGAAAATTCTGACCCTAATCGTATTCAGATATTTAGATCCTGTTCACTTGGCCCTGTCTAGACACTTAGTGTGTAGGAGCTGAGAAGCCAATGAATAAAGATAAAGAAAAAGAAAAGGAATTAGAGAAGAGGAAAACATAAAATAAAAAGAAGAAAAAAGATAAATTTTTAAAAAGCTTTAGATTTTAATTTTAAAAAGTAAAAATTGAAAACTGTGCAGCACACTTATGTAGTATTTCACAGCTGAAGTTCAAGATCCATGTGAAGATTTGTACCTTTCCTCAATGGAATTGGGAAACGTGCAGTTAGCACAATAAATAAAAGGCTTGAGAGCCCAGAGAATACTTTACCTTTTAAAAACAAATTTTTAATTAAAAAAAAATTAAAAGACACAGTGAGACAGGGAGATAAATGGAGAAAAGGAGACAAGAAGCACTACCTACCAGAAATGAGTGTGGAGGGGGAAATCTCAGCAGAAAATCTTAATTTTTAAGTCCCTGAAAGCAATATTTCACAGCTGAAGTTCAGGATCCATGTCACTAATTCTTTTTTATTACATTTAAAGATGTACACTGTACATCTTTACAGCATACAAAATGAAATTTCCCAGTATGAATACACTACATACTAGCCCAGTTAAAGATATTCCTATACATATCATCATCAACAGACAACCCCTCACTTTTGTGTCTGTTAAATGTTTTGCCTTTTTTTTCTTTTTCTTTGATTCCCTCCTTCTCATCCCCTCATTGCACATTGCCCTCCCACACTGTCTCTAGTATCCACAGTTGCTCTCCATGATTTTATATCTTCCAATCTTTCAGTTTCTGCCATAGAGTGCAGTCATTCAGTATATATTAAGTGGGAACATAAAATACTTTCATAGTCTGGCTTGCTTTGCTTAGCAGTAAATCTTTCAAATTCACCCAAATGCCAGGGTCTTGCATTTTATGATGGAATAATATTCTGTAGTGCATACGTGCCACATTTTTTCAATCCATTCATCTGTTGTTGGACATTTAGGTTCATTCCATGTCTTACCAATTGTGAATGCTGCTGCAAAAAACATGGATGTGCAAGTGTGTTTCTGACTGATGTATACCTATTCTTTGAGTAGATACCCAGGAGTGGAATTGTTGGATTGTGTGGTAGTTCTATCTGTAGGGTTTTTGAGAAACTTCCATATTGATCTCCATAGTGGTTGTACTAATTTATATTCCCACAAACAGTGTAGGAGAGTTCCCTTATTTTTTTTTTATTTTTTATTTTTGGAGAGGTTTTTCGCTATAGGGCGTGTGCGCTCGCCAGACAGACAGAGAGAGACATAGAGACAGAAAGCGAAAAATCACCCCTCAGGAGGGATCGTCACGCCGCAATCCCTTCTCCTCCATTCTCCTCTCAGGATCTTGGGCACGCACGCACGCACATGCACCCAGCGTGAGTTTTAAGCCACCGGGTCCAGGACATGAACCGCGGCCAACTACGTGGGAGTCCAGAGACATAGCCATTATGCTAACTGCTGGTTCCTGGAGAGTTCCCTTTTCACCACAGCCTCACCAGCACTTATTATTTTTTATTTTTTTAATCTTAGCCATCTGACTAGGGGTAGGTAGTATCTCATTGTGGTTTTGATTTGCATCTCCCTTGTGCTAAGGGATGTTGAGCATTTTTTTTCATTTGCTTTTTGACTGTTCATATGCCTTCCTTGAGAGTTGTCTGTTCAGCTCATTTGCCCACCATTTAATTCTATTTATTTGGGGGGAAGGGTAAGCTGCTTGAGTTCCCTATATATTCTGGCTATCAGTCCCTTACCTGAAGTAGAGTTTGCAAATATGTTCTTCCATTCTGATGGCTGTCTCTTCACTCTAATTATTGTTTCTTTTTGCTATGCAGAAGCTTTTTAACCTGATGTTAGCCCACTTGTCTATTTTTGGAATTATTATCTGTTCTTTGGGAATCTTATTTAAGAAGTCTTTGCCTACTCTGATGTCTACAAAAGTTTTCCCTGTGTATCCCACTAGCAGTTTTATAGCTTGAGGTTTTATGTTTAGATCTCTGATCCATTTTTACTTGATTTTTGTTAATGACGAGAGAAAGGGGTTCAGTTTCATTTTTCTGTAGGTGGATATCCAGTTTTTCAGCACCATATGCTAAAGAGATTTTCTTTTCCCCACTTGATTGTCTTGTGCTCTTTCTCAAAGATCAGTTAACTGTATGTTTGGAGGTTTATTTCTGGGTTCTCCATTCTGTTCCATTGGTTTATATGCCCTTTTTTGTGCCAGTATCATGCTGTTTTGATTATAGCAGCTTTGTAATATATTTTGGGGTCAGAATGAGATGCTTCCTAGTTTAGTCTTTTGGGGCAGTACTTCTTTAACAATATGTGGCCTTTTATGATTCCAGACAAATTGTATGATTGCTTTTCCTAATTCTGTGAAGAATATCTCTGGCAATTTGATTGGGATTGCATAAAATTTGTAAATTAATTTGAACATTGACATTTTGATTATAGTAATTCTTCCAATATAGGAACATGGGATGTCTTTCCACTTTTTTGTATTATTTTTAATTTCTTGGTGGATTGTTCTAGGCAGAGCAGGGCAGGGTGGGGTGGGGAGGTAGGCTGAGCCAACATATATACCGCCATCAGGGCCTATCTCCACCAGTGGCTCTAGTCCCTCTTTTTCTTGTGTAGACTGCCAGTGATGTCTGGGTATTGGCCCAACATTCTTGCATCAACCGTTTTCAGGGTAGTTGATTCAGCAGGTGAGTTGTAACATCTGGTATATATTTTTTAAAAACTCTTGGGCTGGCATGATGGTATACTGGTTAGGCACTGTGCATGTGGAGCCAGATTCTGCATGGCTTACCAGAGTTCAGATCTTGACCCTTGTGGCTTAAAAACCACCAGACATGTGTGTGTCCATGCCCAAAATTCTGATGGGATGGAGATGGGAAGAAGGGGGATTGTGATATGGCCATGCCCCACTGGGGGGTGTTTTTGTTTATTTATTTTTCTCTCTCTGTCTCTGGTGAGCACATATGTCCTCTGTCAGTAAAGAAAAGAAAAAGTTTTTTTTTAACTTTTTACAGTTTATTACTCCTCTAATGAAAAATCTACACAATCGCTGTAGATAAACTCAATGCAGAATCATTACTCCAGCAATCACCCTGACTTTCATTCTGTTCTTATGATCCTTTCACTGCTTTCTCAAGGTTTTTTTCTTCCCATACAGGTCATGTCTTGCAAATCTGTGTTTGAGTTCACTATTTTTTTTTAACGAATTATCTATTTAATTGTATTATTATTATTATTTTAATTTACTATAAGGCATATGCACTCACCAGAGAGAGAGTGAGAAAGCAAGCCACCCAAGTCTAAGACTCGAACTGTGGTCAGCCATGTAGGAGTCCAGCACCTTAACTACTATGCCACCTGCTGGCTCTGAACCTGTGGGCTGGAATTTTTTTTTTTTTTTTTTATTTTTAAGAGAGATTTTTGCTATAGGGTACATGCACTCACCAGAGAGACAGAGAGACAGAAAGCGAAAAAAATCACCCTCCTGGGGGATGGCCATGCCGCAATCTCTTCTTCTCCATTCTCCTCCCAGGATTTTGGGCATGCACATATATGTGCCCAGCATGAGTTTCAAGCTGCTGGGTCCATGACTCGAACCGTGGTCAACTACGTGGGACATAACCATTATACCATCTGCTGGTCCCTACATTCACTTTTCTTTGCATATTTCAAGGAATCATACATCATGCCAAAGCCAGTTGTCTCGCCACCACCAAAACAGGTTCTGGATCCAAATATAAAGATGACACCTGGTGTGACCTTGTACATTTTGGCTAATTTTCCCCAAATTTCTGTCTTAGGGCCTGTTGCCTTCCCAGGATGAAGGCTATTTGTGACCACATGTTTCCTTCAAAGTTTTCAGTTGACCATGAGTTTCCTGTACCAATAGTTACTGTGTAATTCATGATGGTGTTGGAACCTTGAGGCAGTCAGGAGGGAAAACAGGAAAATAAAGTCTTCCCTGTATGGCCCCTTTCATGGTGTATATCACTTTCCTATTGCTACTGTAACAAATTACCACAAACTTAGAAGCTGAAAGCAACACAAATTTATTCTCTTACAGTTCTGGAGGTCAGAAGTCTAAAATAGGTCCATAGGACTACATTCCTTCTGGAGGCTTTGAGGGAGAATCTCTTTCCTTAACTTTTGCAGTTTCTAGAGCCCCTTGCATTCCTTGGCCCATGGCTCCTTCTTCCGTCTTCATTATTCCATCTTCCGCCTCTGTTACCATATCTTCTCTTACTGTGCCTTTCCTGCTTCCCTGCTTCCCTTTTGAGGACTTCTGTGGTTACATTGAGCCCACCCATGTAGTGCAGGATAATCTACCCATCTCAGTATCCTTAATCACATCTGCAAAGTCTTTTTTGCCAGGTAAAGTTACATATTCACAAATTCTAGGCAGTAGACCTTGGACATATTTGAGGAGCCATTATTCTGTGTACTACATGGTCTTGTAGAATACAGACTTGAGATACAGATTGATAAAGATTTTTATAGGATGTAACCTATCTCTGCCTATCCCTGGAGCCATATGCAGTTTTAGATATTCTAGAGCAACACTGTCCAGCAAAACCCTCTGATGGTGGAAATGTCTCATATCTTCACTGTCCATTACAGTAGTCATTAGCCACATGTGGCTTTAAGGCACTTCAAATGTGGCTAGTGAAACTAAAAAACTAAAATTTTCAGTTTATTTCAATTAAACTTAATAGCTACATGTGGCTACTGGTTACTGTATTGGACAGCATGGGCTGAGAGCTGATAGAATGGACAGAAAAAAATTTTCTGTCTAGCCTTTAGTTCTGGATAAAATTTAAAATAAATAAACAACAACAACAACAAAACTCCCTTGAGGTTTTGTGGTACAAGACTGCAGCTAGGTTTGGAGTGTGAATATAATGTAAATGGTCCAAAAGCCACAAGTCAAGAATTTTAATTTAAATTGTACCTAGGAGATTGTTCCCATAGCCTAGTAGTTAAGAGAGTTTAACTAGCTCTCTACTACTAAGAGAACTAGATCCCACATGGCTGACCACAGTTTGAATCCCAGTACCAGCAGCTTGAAAAACACTCTAGGTATGTGTGCATGCACATCCCAAATCTCATTTATTTTTCTTTTCTATTTGCCAGAGGGTATGTGCACGAGAGAGAGAGAGAACCCACCAATGTGGAATGGTCATACAGTATGAAAGAAAGTGGACCTAGGTCTGTAATGCCTCAAGTATCAGGGGAAATCAAATAGAAATCTATCATGAAACAATATATCCACATTCTCAGACCTTATTTAAATTCCACCGAGAGTTCTGACAAGCATGACTTTACAATTCTTTAAAAAATCACAATTCACACAGGAAAACCAACTACCAGGAAAGAAAAATCAACATGGAAAAATGTAATAAGATCCATAACAATTTTAAATATCGAAATCATTATATACAAAATACAGAATAGGCACATTAAATATGTTTAAAGAAATAAAAGGACTGGCCCCATGGACTACTGGTAAAGAAGCTAGATCCCACATGGCCAACTGCACAGTTCAATTCCTAGCCCTGGCAGCTTAAAAACATGCCAGGTGCATGTGAGTGCATGCCTAGAATCCCAACAAGAATGGAGGAGAAGGGATTGCAGCATGGCCATACCCCACTGATGGGTAGCAAGCACACATGCCATTTGGCAATTTAAATAAAGAGTACAGAGCAAAGAGCAAGAGATTATCAAAAATTAAAAAAAATAAATAGGATACCTAGAAATGAAAACTATAATAATTGCCATTAAAAACCTCAATGAAGCTTTACATATCATTTGAAAAGAAATTAGTAAACTGGAAGATAGGGCTGAAAAAAATCACACAGAATACAGCACAGAGGCACAAAGAGATGAAAACAGTAAGAGAAATGGAGACTAGAGCAAGAATGTACAACATTTACCTCTTTAGATTTCCAGGGAAAAATAATAAAAAGGAAGGAGAAATATTCAAGTAACTCATGGCTGAAGATTCCAGAATTTCAAAAAGCAATAATTTGCAGATTCAGGAAGCCTAAGAAACTCCAGATGAGATAAATAAAAAAGAAATATCTGCGTACATCATAGTCAAACTACAGAACACCAAGGACAAAGACAGAATCTTAAAATAAGCTAGAAAGAAAAGATAGACCATGGACAAAAGAACAACAGTTACACTAATGGCTGGTTTTTCAAAAAGCAACAATGGAAAACAGTTTACTATAGATGTTGAAAGTGCTGAGGGAAAATCATTTTCATCTTAGAATTACATATTCTGTCACTATCTTTGGAGAATGCAGGCAAAATTAAAGCAGACTAATATAGGGCCAGCCCTGTAGTGCTATGGTTAAGTGCTATGCATAGAAAGCTAGATCCCACATGGCCAACCATGGTTTGAATCCTAGATCTGATGGCTTGAAAAACACACCTGATACATTTGTATGTATGCCCCAAATCCTGATGGGATGGAGAAGTGAAGGAAAAAGTGAACTGTAGTGTAACCATGCCCTATTAAAGGTTCTCTCTCTCTCTCTCTCTTTCTCTCTCGCAAGTGCACATGCCCTCTGGCAATTAAAGAAAAGCAGATTCATATATAAAAAATGTAAGGAGCTCACCACTAGAATTTTCTCACAAATAAGGAAAATTATCCAAAAGGTAAGTTCTAAAATACAAGAAAGAACTTTAGATAGAACATTTAAAAAGCTTAAAATGGGGAACCAGCAGTTAGCGTAATGGCTATGTCGCTGGACTCCCACGTAGTCGACCGCGGTTTGCGTCCCGGACCCGGTGGCGTAAAACTCACGCCAGGTGTGTGAGTGTGCGTGCCCAAGATCCCAAGAGGAGAATGGAGGAGAAGGGATTGCGGCGTGACCATCCCCCCGGGGGGTGATTTCTTGCTTTCTGTCTCTCTGTCTCTCTCTGTCTGTCTGGTGAGCACACACGCCCTATAGCGAAAACCTCTCCAAAAAAAAAAAAGCTTAAAATGTAGGTAATATTTTAACTTTTTCCTTTCATTGTCCCAGAGGATATATGTGCATGAATAAGAAAGAAAGATAGGGAGAGAAAGACAGAAAAAAAGAGAGAGGAGACATGGGGAGGAAAAGGACCCCCATGGAATCTGGTCACACCACAGTCCTTTTCTTCCAATTCTCCATCCCTTCAGGATTCTCAACATACATGTATGTGACCAGATATAAGCTACCAGGGCCAGGACTCTAACCTTGTCAGCCACATGGCATCTGGTTTCCTCTGCATAGCATTTAACTACTATGCCATCGGGTCAGCCATAAAATATGGGTAATATTAATAATTTATACTTTGTGGGAATAAAAGAAGACAAACAAAAAAATACATAATTTAACTACTCCATAATAGCAACTCACATTGTTGAGGATTAGAGTAAATTCATTCTACGGTCCCTAGGTTATTTTGAGAAGAGGGTAAATATATTAAACCTAGATTTTATTAAATTAAGTAAATGTTACAATTTCAAGGGTAACCATTATCTTTAAAAATACAATGAATATCTTCCAAAATAACAGAAGAGAGAATAGAATAGAATGAGGAAAAAATACTCCTCAATTAATTAAAAACAGTAAAAGACAGCACAGCAAAATATTGCAAAATAGAACATACAGCACAAAATGATACAATATGAATAAATCCAAATATAATCATTATTACCTTAAAGTACACTTATAATACATACGAGAGCAAAAATTAATAAAATACAAAACAAATATAAGTAGGGAATATCATCAAACCCAAGAATTATTATTATTATTATTTAAATATATAAACAACTTTACAAACTTCAATAAATATTGATCAAGAACAAAAAGGGAAGGCTTAAAACACATTATTAGAATTCCTACAGATGTAGTAGATTAAATTTTAGTAAGACTTCTTGGAATTACTTTGTGAAAATAAATTTTAAAATGTAGACCAAATGGGAAATTTCCTAGAAAAAGTTAACTACCAAAACTGATTGAAGAAGAAATAGAAAACACGAGTAGTTACATAACCATGAAACAAATGCAATCAGTAATCAGAAATATTTCCACAAGGAGAACACTAAGTCTAAATGGTTTACCAGTCAAGGAAGAATTTAATTCCAATCTTAAAAATATTCCTCCAAAGCTTGAAAGAAAAAAAAGCCAAACAGGGACCAGCAGTTAGCATAATGGCTATGTCGCTGGACTCCCACGTAGTCGACCACGGTTCGTGTCCCGGACCCGGTGGCTTAAACTCACGCTGGGTGCGTGTGCGTGCATGCCCAAGATCCCGAGAGGAGAATGGAGGAAAAGGGATTGTGGCGTGGCCATCCCCCTGGGGGGTGATTTCTCGCTTTCTGTCTCTCTGTCTCTGTCTGTCTGGTGAGCGCACGTGCCCTATAGCAAAAACCTCTCCCAAAAAAAAAAAAAAAAGGCAAAACATTTCCCAGCTCATTCCATGAGACTGGTATTGCTTAATACCGAAACCACACAAGGACAGTATTGCAAATGTACCTGACTTGTTGGATGGGCAGCAAGGAGGACAGTATGTCTGGAGAAGAATGGACAAGAGTAGTAGGTGATGAGGTCAGGGATTTTAACAGAGAATCAGAGGTGTAAAGCTATATAGACCATTTTAAGAACATTGGTTTTGAGGACCAGCAGTTAGCGTAATGGCTATGTCGCTGGACTCCCACGTAGTC